>NW_027397103.1:112406-538920 GCF_003265705.2 Callorhinus ursinus | reverse complement strand
TCCCACCCTCCACCACTCCAGCAACCCTCAGTTTCCCGAGATTAAGAATTCCTCATATCAGTGAGGTCATATGATACATGTCTTTCTCTGATTGACTTATTTCACTCAGCGTAATACCCTCCAGGGAACACTGACTTCTTAAAAGACAGCCAGACTTTATGTGTCTTCTGCTGGAAGTACAATTCACTTCCTCTAAAGTCTTTTGGCCAAAACAAATCAGTCCTGTATCTGATTAAGCCCCTCGATTAAACTACCAGTTTTCAGGAAATGCAGGAGAAAGAGAAACATCTTAAATGAACTCAGAAGAATGCAATCAACAAAATCCAGAATGTGGATGAATTGTCCACTTCTAGTTGCAAGAAAATAAAGTAGGGGGAGGGGACCCTATAGAATAAGGAACTTGGGAGACACATCAACTAAATACAATATGTGGACCTTGTTAGGATACTGATTTGAACAAACCAACAGTAAAAAAAAAAAAAAAAAAAAAAAAAAAAAAACCTTGAACATTGGGTATGATAATAAATTATTGGGGCACCTGCTTGACTCAGTCAGTTGAGCATCCAACTCTTGATTTTGGCTTGGTCATGATTTCAGGGTCGTGGGATCAAGCCCTGCGTCAGGCTCTGTGCTCAGTGGGGAGTCTGCTTGAGATTCTCTCTCTCCCTCTGCTCCTCTCTTCTGTATGTGCTCTCTCTCTCTCTCTCAACTAAATAAATCTTGAAAAAAAATTAATTTGAAGTCCTTTATGTATGACAATGGTACTGTGTACGTATATTTTGAAAGAATTCTTATCTTTTAGAGATACCTACTGAAATATTTATAAAATGATATGAAGTTTGTGACTTTGCACGAATCCATTGTTGGGAGGAGAGGTGGGGCATAGCTGAAATGACAAAGGCCATAGGTTGGTATTTACTGAAGCTGGATAATGGGTACATTGGGTTTGTTGTGATTTTGATGCTTTACTTTTATGTGTGAACATCTTTCATAATAAAAGCTATAACTGTATATATTTACAGGAAAAAACTAAAGACATTATGAGGTAAAAGAATAACACTGGGGCGCCTGGCTGGCTCAATCGGTTAAGTGTCTGCCTTCGGCTCAGGTCATGATCCCGGGGTCCCGGGATCGAGCCCCGCATCGGGCTCCCTGCTCAGCGGGAAGCCTGCTTCTCCCTTTGCCTCTGCCGCTCCACCCCACAGCTTGTGCTTATTCTCTCTCTCTCTCTGTGTCAACTAAATAAAATCTTTATTAAAAAATTAAAAAAATAATACTGGTGGTGCACAGATATGACAATAAATGTGAAGGAAATACTCAACGAAGCCTAGGGCACAGGAATCAGGAGATACGGAGGGGTTTGCCAACTCTCTCCTCTGCTCTGGGGCTTCCCACACTTTCTCCCACATGCCCCTGGGTAGCCTGCTAAGACTTTCCCCTTTAACCAGAAAGGCTTTGCGTTCCTTAGTTTTAGATATTAAGGTTTCTTATGACTTCACCTGAAAAAAATGGTCCCGAAGCATAAAATGTCAAAAGCTACCACTCTAGGGCTTACCTTCACCCCTTAAAAAAAAATGCTCCCCTTCTCATATTCCAAACTTCAGAGTAGTAGCCAGAACAGGTGACAGAGTTGAACATGCAAGAGCTGTGACTCACAGTCAAAGCGCTGTTCTCCCAATGGAAAAACCCTTTTCTGCACATATATGAGTCAGGATAAGCAGCCTTCCACTGCAATAACAAACAGCCCCCAATTCTCAGAAGTTTGCCACAACAGGAATTTATTTCTTGCTTACACAAAGCCTACTGTGGGTCTTAATGATTTTTTTTTTTTTGAGAGAGAGAGAGAGCAAGAGCGAGCAAGCATGGTGGGCGGTGGGACGGGGAAAGGGAGGGAGAGAGAGAATCCCAAGCAGGCTCCATACTCAGCATGGACCCCAATGCAGAGCTCGATCTCAGGACCCTGAGATCGTGACCGGAGCTGAAATCAAGAGTCAGATGCTTAACCGACTGAGCCGCCCAGGAGCTCCTGGGTCTTGATGATTCTTTAAAAGATCTCTCTTCCCTGTGACGACTCAGGAGTCTAGGCTATATTGATTTTGTAGCTTGTCCAGTCAACAAGAGAAATTCTCAGTCACTGTGGCCTCGCAGGAGTCCAGATAACCCAAGGAACTGGCACAAATGTCACTTCTATTCACAACCTGTTGGCCAAAATTAGTCATGTGAGTCCACCTGACTGCAGGGGGAAATGTTGGGAAATGCATGGAATGTGTGACAGGCATTTTGGTCTCTGTCACTGCATTTAGCCATCTTGCTATCCACAGTGCCCGCTCCCACCCATACACACGCTGGGTCTAGCGCTAGGTCATGTAGAAGGTGACAGTTTTCAGGTCACCACTGAGTATATGAGGCTTCCAAGCTAACGGTCCTGGTGGGAGCATCTCTTTGAATCTCCCACCTGCGGATAAGTGAAATATCTAAACCATCCGGGACAAAGGGTGGCTGGCTGGCTTTTGGCCAGTGTCCCACCGGACTAATATGTGCAACAGGATTGCACATATAAATTCTAAATTACCGACTTTTCTCGAATAATTGGAAGGCCCGGCAACACGGGCCATACATTCGTACCTGGTGGCACCTAGTGGAGCCAAGCCCTGCCTACACAGCCTAGATGCCTATTCATTCCCTAGTCTTAAGGGAGTCCCCACCACCCAGCAGCTTGACTCAATCCCCTGAAGGCAGCAGGCTGTGAGCCCTGATCTGGAAGCTTGCCCAGCAGCATCCCCTACAAAGTTGTATCACCCTGAAGATGTTCATTCTTAGGTGTCATAGAAATATCTCTCTTGAATTTCTTCTCTCTTACTTGGTCATTTCTTACTTGGATTTAATAATCTCTTTGTGATAAAATCTTTTAGTCCTCTTCTTTTTGGTCAAAACTGAACCACTAGAATTTTTTTTATTCCCCTTTCCCTTTCTGCCCCCAATATCCATCCCTTTGACTTTTCCTGTCAGTCATATTAGGACCCTCTGGTTTCCTCATGTTCTTTTAAGATATTTGGAAATGAACTAGATGAAAGGAACCCAGAAACAGGAATGGAAATGTTGCAGCAAACAAAAGTCCAGTCTGAAGTGGATAGAGTGTGCTTTGGCCCTTGCAAGTTAAAATCACTATCCCATCCCTTAATCTTCCGAGGTTTTGTCAAATCTTTTTGGGCTGCAAGTCACATAAAGCCCTAGGTACTGACTGCAGAGCTCACTCTGGCAAGCACACACCTACCTCTAGGACTGGGATAAGAAAGCTTTTTAATTTCCCCACCCACCACCTGCAGAGATCAGTCTGTGGTGATATTTGTGGGCACAGCTCCAGACAATGATTTCAGACTCCACTCCCCATTCAATAGGGGCTCGCCAACTACTAGCCAGCACATTTTTTCGCTTTATTTTCTTGTTTCTAATAATCATATTAGCAATACTAATGAGGATAGAAGCAAGGACTCACAGAGCTGACATTGTGTCTGGCGCTGTTCCAAGTGCTTTCCATGGTCTGTTCGAACCAACAACCCTGTGCAGTAGGTACAATTATGTTTCCATTTTATAGACATGAAACAGAGACAGGGTCTTAGAGAGGTAGACTTTCCCAAGGTTGTACCACTGGGAAGCAACAGAGGCAGGATTTAAACTCCAGGCAGGCTCATGTTCCAGAGGCTTTGTGCCTAATCAAGATGCTATACTGCCTCTCTCTCTCTCTCTCTTTCTCTCTCTCTCTCTCTCTCTCTCTCTCTCTCTCTCTCACACACACACACACACACACACACACACACACACACACACACACTTTAAGATGGGGCTATTCGGAATCACTAAAATATTCTTTGATCTACACGCATTGTTTTCATCCTTAGCAGGTGCTTGATCTAGCGCCATTTGACAAGTGTAGAGAGACACCTGGTGGCCATTCTGGTTTTCTAAACTTTTTATGACGCAAAACTTCAAATACATACAAAGTAAACAGAATTATATAATAAATCCCCTTCACACCCATCACCCAGCTTCAACAATTCTTTACCATTCTGCCATTCTGTTTCCATTTAGATCTCCACCCACTCTCCATCCCCTCCCCACTTATCTTTTGTGTTCCTTTTTAAAATAAAATTTACATATGTGGAAATATACAAAATCTTAACAAGGTATCTTGACCAAGAGACACACCCATGTAACTCACAGCCCTATCAAGACAAAGACTGTTTCCATCACCCTAAAACTGTCCTTTGTCAGACAGTCCTGCTAACCAGGCAACAATTGCTCTGATTTTTCACTGCAGATTAGTTTTGCTTCTAGAATTTCATATAAATGGAATCGTAGGGCATGCACTCTTTTGTGTCTGAGTTCTTTCACTCAGCATAATGTCTGTGAGAGTCATCCGTGTCATGCATACCAGTCATTTCTCTTTTAGCACTGTACCCATTCTATTGTATAGATTCTACATCCATTCTCCAGTTGATGGAAATTTGGATTGTTTCCAGTTTGGGGGCCATTATGAATCAAGTGGCTGTAAACCTTTATGTTGGAGTCTTTTTGTGACTATATGTTTACATTTCCCTTATGTAAGTACTTAGGAAGAGAACTGCTGGATCAAAGGATGGAGGCATGGTTAACTTTATTAGAAACTGCCAGACCTTTCCCCAAAGTGATTCTATCATGTTGCATTCCTACCAGCAATGTAGGAGCGTTCCATCTGTTCCACGTCCTGGCTCATGGTTGATGTTGTCAGTCTTTTTCATTCGAACTATGCTGGTGCTTATCTCACTGTGATTCTAACTTGCATTTGCCCGATGACTAATGACATTGAACGTTGTCCCACTTAGTTACCATTTGTCTATCTTCCATCTTGAAGTGTCCGTTCAAGTCTTCTGCCCAATTTTTACTGGGTTTGACTTTTTGTTATTAAGCCATAGGAGTCTTTTATTCTGTATACAAATCCTTCGCAGGTATATATTTTGGGAAGACTTTCTGCCAGTCCGCGGCTTGCCTATTCTCTTCTGGGAGAAGTTTTATATTTGATGAAGTCAAGTTTCTTTCTTTTTTTTTTTTTTAAGAGTTTATTTATTTATTTGACAGAGACACAGCCAGAGAGGGAACACAAGCAGGGGGATTGGGTGAGGGAGAAGCAGGCTTCCCACCAAAGAGGGAGCCTGATGCGGGGCTCGATCCCAGGACCCTGGGATCATGACCTGAGCCAAAGGCAGACACCTAACAACTGAGCCACCCAGGCGCCCAGGATGAAGTCAAGTTTCTTATTTTTTTTTCTTTTATAGTTATTTCTTCCTGTGTCATAAGAAAACTTTCCCTTCCTCTGGTTGCAGAGATATTCCCCTCTGTTTTCTCCCTGAAGCTTTATGGATTATGCATCTACATTTAGGTCTAGGATTCATCTCAAGTTTTTATATATACAAATAAAATGTTATAAAATAATATGTATAACACATACATGTCTTTATAAATTTATATCTTCATATACTATGAAATAGGAATTATATATAAAGTTTGTATACAATAATTTTCTCTATACATTTTCATATATCAGTTTATATAGTATATAGATATATTAAAAAGTTCTATATAGTTTTACATATGTAAGTTTATATGGTATATAGATATATTAAAAAGTTCTACATATAGTTTTATGTATATAAGTTTATATAATATATAAATGTATTAAATAACATATTTTGTAAATATGTGTTATTAGAATGTGTTATATTTTATAATAAAAATATGCAAAGATAGTATGAGGGAGGAGTTGAAATGAAATTTATTTCATTACAATGGCTAGTTCACTATTGGAAAATATTTTCCTTTTCTTCACTGAATTGTTTTAGTACCTTTGTTAAAAGTCAGTCGACGCATGGTCTTGATTACTTCAAGTGAAGATGTGCGAATCCTCTGGCTTTGTTTTCCTTTTCCAAGGCTGCTTCAGCTACTCTAGAACCTCTGCACACCCAAAGAGAGCAGGTGTCAATTTCCTGTCTCTCAGATCCACATCCATCCTTCTGTCCCTACTCCGTGGTAACAAACTGGCCTCCTTAGGCATTTCTCCTGGAAGGGAGCGTATTAATCTTTGTCACTAGAGGGCACTGGAGGGACACCGCGAGAGCCAAAGGTTTGTCTTCCTGGCTCCCTTTGCTATGTTTTGCTTGTTTTTTTCCGCTGCCCAGCTACCTGTGACGTGGTCCATGGGTGGGGGACATGCATCAGCTGTGATCAACTGTGTGCCCAGAGCACAGTCCCTGGGTACCCTTGCAGCTTGGGCCAGGTGACCGCCTTGCGCAATCCTCCCAACACAAACCTCTCACTCCCACCCCCTAGGCTACCTCCTATAGCCATGACCCCCCACTCTCTCTGTACACCTTCCAGTCTCCAGCCTCAGCTTGCCCAACACTTGGGGAGCTGTTTCCCACGGCCCTCCTGACTCAAGCACCAGTGGTGCTGATCTGATTCCCTTTGCTCACCTGTTCCCCAGGCGGGGGCAGGGGACGACGGGGCTGTTCCTCTGCCTCCTGACAGTGTACCAGCTCCGCCCCCTAGTAACGCAGTGAGATTCTGCACCATCCAGTGGGCAAGCAAACTGCTCCTTTTCCAGGGAGGTCTGAAGCCCAGCCTTAGGGAGACGACCCTCCAGGTTTGTCCTTCCTTGAGTACTCACTCCCCTGAAACAAGAAATTCCCTTTCCAGACAAACTCCTCATCACTCATGTCAGAATTACACAGCAAATTTGGGCAACTAACATCCAGTTGAGTAAGGGATGGTCAGAAAAGCGGGCTCTGGGGCCAGACTGTCTGGGTTCGTATGCTGGCTCTGCCTTTTGGCAGGACGTATGCATGTTTTGTAATGTCTCTCCTCAGTTTCCACATCTGTCAAATGGGCACGGTAACAGCACTTACGTCATGGGGTCAGAACGAGGGTTAAGGGAGATAATACAGGTCAAGTATTTAGCGTAGTACCTAACAGGGTACCTGCTCAGCTCTGGTCAGCTGCCGCTGTTGCTGTTAATGCTTTTATTACCAACCCCTTGTACCCCTAACCAGATGGTAGACTCTTAACCAAGAGCAAATCTCATCTCAGCGCTCTACCGTCCCCAGGGTTGAGTATCTTGTTATGTCCATATTACATGAGCAAGAGGAACTCCAGAATAAGTGAGCCGCTGAGGAATGTTCTGTTTGCTGCAGAAAGAAGAAGTGAGGAGGAAGCACATTCGTTTGCACATGGAAGGCGCGCTGACCGCCAGGGACAAGGTTGGAGTGCAGGATTTTGTGCTGTTGGACGCCTACACCAGCGAATCTGCTTTTCTGGACAATCTTCGCAAGCGTTTCAGCGAGAACCTCATCTATGTAACGTAACCCGTTTTTCAGCTGTTTTCCTAGACTGGTGGTCCCCCACCCCCGCCTGTCTTCACAGCCTTGATGATAGTGAACAAAATCCCTCTGTTAGGTTAGTCCTCAAAGGGACGAGTGAAGGGACCACTGCCAGATGCACCCCGATCCTTCGTGTTAGGCCTTTAGGGCTGCCAGTGACAGAGACCCAGTTTAAACAGGCCTAACCCCCAAGACGGAATCTATCAACCTATGTCACTTTAGAGGTCAGAAATAGACCTAGGGTCTAGGGTGAGGAGTCTCGAAGAGCCTTGAGGGCTCTTTCTCCATCTGGAGGACTGTTTCCCACCTCTCTGCTCGCTTTTGCAATGGGGCCGACTCTGCAAGGTGACAAGCTGGTCAGCAGGACCAGGCTGATGTTGGTTCAGAGACCATAGCAAGTCGTCCCGGAGACACAGACATTGGTTGCCTCTGATTGGCCCATTTGGGGTCATGCCTCTACCTCTGAACCAGTCCCCGTAGCTAGGATGAGGATTATTCTGATTGGCCAGGCTATTTACCCAGGCTCAGTCCTGGAAGTGAGGGGCGAGGCGCGTGTGCACCTGATAGTAGGATGTGGCCTGGAGAAGGTTCCTCAAAGGAATCTGCTGGAAGAAGGGGGTCTAGATACCAGACAGGCAAGCATAAGAGATGTCCACCACCTCCCATGAATTTTCAAGGCTGCAACATTTTACCAGAACTGTTCTGAGCTTGGTCTGGTTGCTTCTAGTGGCGGTCAGTTCTTAACTTCCCCATTTATCACCCCACCTTGATTTGATTGATCAGTTTTCAGGTAAATTCCTTTAGGGTCAACTCCACAGTGTCTCTCTCTGTGTGGTGGGGTGTTATTAAATGTAAGTAACTTTATTGAGATCTTATTAGCTTTTGCTCAGGGTAAATTAGACAGTCAAAAACAAGGTAAAAATATTTGTCTTGCAGCTATTTTGATTTTAATGGTGACTGTGACTTAGTCTGCATGTTGGAACCAGGGTTACTAGGAGAAATAAGCAAAGGGCTTCTCACAGTATATATTTTTAATTGTGGAAATAGATTTTATGCATAAGCAAAGGAGAAAGAGTGTGGTGTGGAGAAGTATACGTGGGGTGATAGGATCATCATGAACAAACTGTTTCCAGTTTGAACAGATAGACTTCAGAAACTATATTCTACCCTGGAAGATTTCAGTGATGGAAGCAACACAGATTTTTCGTCAAAATATAGTGTTCTTTTTTTTTTTTTTTTAAAGATTTTATTTATTTGACAGAGAGAGACACAGCGAGAGAGGGAACACAAGCAGGGGGAGTGGGAGAGGGAGAAGCAGGCTTCCGGTGGAGCAGGGAGCCCGATGTGGGGCTCGATCCCAGGACCCTGGGATCATGACCTGAGCTGAAGGCAGACGCTTAATGACTGAGCCACCCAGGTGCCCCAAAATATAGTATTCTTATCTGTTCTAGTTCTCTGTGTGACTTGGTCCTAAAGATTAGAAACGTTCGTGAGCATGATTTCAGGCATAATTTAGCATAACCTTGGGAGCCTCCAAAATGGAGACTCTGGAATGAAAACCCATAACAAACTCAGAACCAGAAAACTCTGGATGCATTTTCAAAGGAGCCCAAATCTTTCTTTCTTTCTTTTATTTTTTTCTCTTTCAGAGGTTAGAGCTTTGTTTATTCATAACTGTATGCCAAGAAGCTTTTACATTAGTAGTTTTATTACAAATGGAAGCCCTTGAAAAACAACTTGTAATAGAATCCCGCATTGAAATCCAGGGAAATAGCAGCAGGAGTGTTTTACCCAACGGGGGACGGCTGGGATGCATACCCGCCCTGCTTTCACCCAGTGACCATAGAGACCTCTGCGACACATAAACATAAATCAGATCGAGGTGCTCCCTTCTTAAAGCTATCCATCTGACATAACAGCTTAAGGCAGCTATTTCATACAGTAGGGAGAGTGGTGTCTCCACGATGCACTGCAGTTGGAATAAACCCCCAATTCTTCATGCCCCGTGTGATCTGAACTTGCTCCCTCTCGGACATCATGTCTTACCACTTCCGTTCTCCCCTCCCCCACTGGGCTCCAGGACAGTCAGCCTGCCACATGTGTCCCCTCAGCCCGACTTGCCCTTTCCTGCTTCCTTTTTTCATGACTGGCTCCTCATCCTTTTAAGTCTCAGCTCAGACTCACCCCCTTAAAGAAGACTTCCCTAAGCCCAAGAGCTAAGTTGGTCTTCCTGAGTCATACGCATTCTCACTACCCTAAGTACACCTTTCTTACCGTTCTAACTGAAGCAGTATTGATCCCTTGCTGGTGCTCTGGCCCCCCTCCCCCGCCGCATGCACACACATGGAAGCTTCATTACAGCAGAGATACCACCTGTCTTATTTATTGTTTTATATCCCCAGAGTGGAATGAATGCATGGGGATCATAGCATGTGATGGTCTTTTGCTATAGCCATTTGCACCCCAGAATTCCTCACTTGTGCTTTGGTCTGTTCCTCTAGACCTATATTGGGACCCTCCTTGTGTCTGTGAATCCATACCAGGAGCTTGGAATCTACACTGTGAGCCAGATGGAACTTTATCAAGGGGTCAATTTCTTTGAACTGCCACCACATGTGTAAGTAGCACGTACGAGGGTCATCAATAGTATTTTTCTTTCTTTCCTCTTTTTCTTTTATCTCTTCCTCCTTAATACTCACCCATCCATCCACCTATCCATCCACCCATCCATCCACCCACCCAGCAATCCCAATCCTCGAAGAATGCTCATTAGGTTCTGTACCTCACTTAAACTGCTGCCTTCTCGTGAAATGTCTTTCAGTGCAGTAGAAAACATCAGATCATTGTTGAGTCTCAGCTTCAAAATCACGAGAGGTGGAATCTTTTGTAATTACCGAAAGATCCGAGAGGGCGCCTAGAGAGGTGTCTGTCTTTTCTGCAAGGAGGTTTGCTTAGTGCCATCTGCTGGTGTCTGGGTATCGTGGCGGCTAAGGAGCATCCCCGTTGGTAGCAGGACTTCAGATCCATAGGACAAGCAATTTCCTGTCTGATCTATATGTGACTCAGGCTTTGCTGAAGTTCTCAGTTCTCCCTGCTTGACTTCTGGACTAGTATTTAGGCTCTCCCTACATATTTCTTGGTGATTCATCTATTCGCCTCCTAAGGCATTTATAAACCTTTCTGCATCACTACCACCAACAATTTCCAAAATAGCCAGCTTTCAAACTCCGCCACATGGGAAGATTAGTGTCTTGGGAGATTTTCGTGCTTTGGTTTCTGATCTTGAAGACAAAGCCCTTATAACAGTTTTATGTCTTGTCCTTTAGATATGACAGAGCTTTTAAGATATTTTCAGTTCCTTGTCTCTGTACTCTTAATACAGTAGGTTTTGAGGGAAAGAGGAAACATGAGATCTTAGTATATCCACTGAGTGTTTAAAATATTTAGACGAGATGTTATTTCCACGTACAGTTAATAGAACATCTCCTGGGGATATAATTTAATATCTGGCTCATTCTTGTAAGAAATGTTGGATTTTTCCAAATAAATTCTTTCCATTAGGAAATGTCCATTATTGCTCACATTCTCCCTTTTAACTCAGCTGTTTGAGTATTGATTTCTAGAACACTTTAGGCGTGTCAGTCAGTGGGTCGTGGTAGAGTCTGACACCTGAGCTCAGTGTCTCGCACCACTTGTCTGGATGTGGTTTCCTGGAGGCAGGGAGCTCTGATGATGTCACCACTGAGTAAGTAGCATCACAGCCGCGTCGCCCTCCCTCCGTGTCTGCTCCACTCCTTCTCCAGCTACGCCGTAGCTGACAACGTATACCGCATGATGTGCTCCGAGCTCAATAACCACTTCATTCTCATCTCTGGAGAGAGCGGGGCAGGGAAAACAGAGGCCTCCAAGAAGATTCTGCAGTATTTTGCTGTGACCTGCCCAGTGACCGCGTCACTACAAATAGCCCGTGACAGACTGCTGCTCTCCAATCCAGTGTTGGAGGTAAGTGATCTTTGAGGACCTGTGGAGGGGGCAGTTCTAGGGAGGTCACTCAGCAAGAAGAATCCTCTGCCTGGGCAGGTCACCATCCGGGAGTTAAGCAGAGGGGTCTCAAGGGCAGGATCACGGTTAAGGGCGGAACTTTGACGTCCAGCAGGCATGGCTGCTAATCCCAGGGCAGCCATGTGCCAGCGAGCTTCGGCAGATCACTCCACATCCTAGATCCCGTTTGCCTTTCTGGGGAATGGGTCTATTCAAGGTTTCTACCTCTTAGGGAGATTTTGAGGCTAAAACAAGATGGATGCATAAAAAGCACCTGGCAGAATTAGTAGGCACTAAAGTCATTAATATTTTTCTTATTTAATTGGAATCATCTTGATTATTCTGCCATTGCAATTCACTGACTTGCTGGATGATTTTGAACAAGGTGTTTTATTCTGGGTTTTTGTTGCCCTTCGTGTTAAAGATGTTTGTGGTTGAAGGAATTTTCCCAATGGACCTATGGTCTGAACAGTTTACCTCTTTGATATAAAAAGGGGTCTGGTACTGTATGTTCTAGAAGAGCAAGGATGTAGTTTCCTCTATAGCTGTCCGTAGTCATTCCTAGATTGGATGCCACAGAGAAGATATTTTTCCCTCCACTCTAGCTCCATCCCAGTATTTGGCATCAAATCCTCTACACTTAGTGGTTCCTTCTTAGAAGATAAAGTATGGCTTTCATCCCTGGCTCTCCTTTTCTCCGCCATTTTCATAATCATGGCATCTGGGGTTAGGAAGTTGACGAGCACAGTGAGCTTAAATGACCATTCATCACAGTTTGGTTCAGTCTGTCCCTGTCTCCCTCACTTTGTATCCCAAGGCTTTTGGAAATGCCAAAACACTCCGGAATGACAACTCCAGCAGATTTGGAAAATACATGGACATACAGTTTGACTATAAGGTACATTGAAGTTCCTATTACTGGTTCATGGGGACCCCATAACTGACCAGTGACAGAAACCTGACCCAAGGTACCTTAAGGGAGGAAGGGCTTTATTGGCTCAAATAATTGAAAAATCCAGGGTTAGGGCTATTTTGGGAAATGCAAATAAAGACCGCAATGAGATACCATTTCATACTTTCTAGGTGGGGCAAAACTTAAGAAGTCTGGTGATACCAGCTATTGGTGAAGATGTGGATAATTAGGAACTCTAACACATTGCCGGTGGGGTGTACATTGGTGCAGCCCATTTGGAAAACAGTATATTGTCTCATGGAAGTTGAAATCCACATAATCTAAGGTGGAGCCATTGCACCCCGGAGATACTCCTATAGATTTGCAAGCATGCCCACAAGAGCACTGCTCATCATGGTAAAAGGACTGGAAACGGCAACACATTTGGAGGACTGAGTGTCCATTGACACAGTGGCTAAATGGCGGGATGTCCACCCAGTGAAGCGTCACACAGCGAGAGCAAATGAACGGCATCTAGCTACACATAACATGGTCAAGCCTTAGGAATGTGCAGTGTGTCAGGGTGATGCCATTTCTGACAAAGCCTGAGAACAATGCCGTGTAAACAACGTATTGTTTAGGCATACATAATTATGCAGCATAGGTCGGCAAACGTTTTCGGTTAGGGCCAGGTGGTCAGTTTTTAGACTTTGCGGACCATATCGTTTTGGTCACAATTACTCGGCTCTGCTCTTGTGGCATGGAAGCAACCAGAGATCATCCCTAATGAAAGAGTATGGTTGTTGCAGAGAATTTAAACGGGGCTAATGCAGGTCAGGGAGGGTCGACAGAGTTCTCAAGGACATAGAATCGCATGTGACAAAGCGCGTCACTTGGACCAGAGAACAGTCGTTGGCTGAGCATTGAGTGTAGTGATGACAGACTGGCTAAGGGTTTTCCGGAGCCTGGTACGTGGACTTCTGGCGAAGTGTGCCTAGACTTTGGAAAAAAATTGAATAGGGTTACATCTGTCTTAAAACTTATTAAAATTCAACACACATACTAAAAAGGACGCAAGTCATAAGTACAGCTTGGTGAGTTTTACGTGTGTATATCTGCCTGTGATAACCGGCACTCAGATGAAGATAGAAGAATTCCTAGGGATGCCTGGGTGGCTCAGCCGGTTAAGCGTCTGTCTTCAGCTCAGGTCATGATCCTGGGGTCCTGGGATCAAGTCCCACATCAGGCTCCCTGCTCAGTGGGGAGCCTGCTTCTCCCTCTCCCTCTGCTCCCCCTGCTCATGTGTTCTCTCTCTCTCTCTGACAAATAAATAAATAAAATCTTTTAAAAAGAGTGTATGAAAGAAGATAGAAAAATTTCTAGTGCCTAGAAGAATCTCCTACCCTTCTCTGAAAATACCTGCCTTCCCAAAGGTTACCAACTGGTCTGACCTCTATAATCAGATTAATTTTGCTGGTTCTTGAGCCTCATGTAAATAGAATTATACAGTATGTTCTATTTTGTGTCTGGCTCCTTTCAATCAACATTCTATCTGTCAGATTCATTCATGTCACTTCATTTAGCGGTTGGGCATTTTTGGCTTATGTGACCTCTTCACTATTTATCTGTTCTGTTGATGGACATTTGGCTTTTCCGATTTGGGGCTATTGCAAACAGTGCTCTGAACTTCCTTGCCCGTGTCTGTGAGTAGATATTAGTACTCACTTACATTGGGCACATGCTCAGAAGTGGCGTTGCTGAGTTCTTACCAGCAATATTATGACAAGAACAGTTCCCATTGCGAGCAGGGTTCTCTACACCCTTGTCAACATTTGGTGTTGCCAGTCCTCTTGGTCTGAGACGTTCTGGTGGAGTAGAGTGGTTTCCAGCTGTGATTAACTTTTGTATTTTTGTGATTATAAATGAAGTCCTGGTAACTGGCCAATTAAAAATTTTGTGTTAAAGCCTTTTGCCCCACTTTTAATTAGGTTGTTTTTCTCATATTGATTGGCAGGAGTTCTGTATATGGTCTAGAATACAAATCCTCTACTGGAATATTCTTAAAAATAGTGTGGGGGGCACCTGGGTGACTCAGTTGGTAAAGCGGCTGCCTTTGGCTCAGGTCATGGTCCTGGGATCAAGTCCCATAGTGGGCTCCCTAATCAGCAGGGAGCCTGCTTCTCCCTCACCCTCTACCACTCCGCCTCCTTGTGCGCGCGCGCTCTCTCTCTCTCTCTCTCTCTCTCGTGCTCTCTCTCTCTCTCTCTCAGATAAAATCTTTAAAAGAAATAGAACAGTGTGCTACTGGCACAAGGATATATATACTGGCCAGTGGACCAGAATGGATTCTACAAAGACTTCCCCGTATGATATAGTCACTTGGCTTATGACAAAGACACCACTGTAATTGAATAGGGACAGGATTGCCTTTCCAATAAATGGTGCTATCAGTTGGAAATCCATGTGAATAAGACGACCTTTGACCCTCTACCTCACTCCATACACAAAATTTCAATGCCAGTCCCAAACATGAATGGCAAAATAATCACACTTCTAGACAGAAGTATAGAAATTATCACTCATGACCTCAGGGTAGGCAAAAATATTTGTAAAAATGAGCCCAGAAAACACTAGGCTTAGAAGAATCATCATTTGAATTCAGAATTTCTGTTCCTCAGAAGACACCAGCAAGAGAATGGCTTAGTTATTGTTGTCATTGTGCATTTTTTTATTCTGTTCTCAAGGGCATTCCTGTAGGTGGGCATATCATCAGTTACCTGATAGAAAAGTCTCGAGTCGTCTATCAAAACCAGGGCGAGAGGAACTTCCACATTTTCTACCAGCTGCTGGAGGGTGGTGAAGAGGAGCTCCTTGCTTACCTGGGACTTGAGCGGGACCCCCAGCTGTATAAATACCTCTCACAGGTTGGAAAGACCAGCACCTGGCTTGGGTGGCCCTTTGGAGACAGGGATGAAGGCTGTTAGTGGGGGTTTCTAGGGGATGGTCAAGAACTTTCTCATTACCTTTCTGGAGGGATCCTACGGTCTGGTTTGTTGACACTTATCATAACCCCTCTGTTTATACCTGGCAGGTAGATGGTAGATCATCTTGGTAAAGTGATCTCTAGATGAGTGGCTCTCAGCACTGGCTGATATTAGAATCACCTGAGGAGGTTTTTTTTTTTTCCCAACACACACACCCCCCCCCCCCCCCCCCCCCCCCTGGGCCCTACCCTCCAGAGATTCAGATTAATTGGTCTAGTGTGGGACGTGGACATCAGGGTTGTATTAAACATTCCCCTGTGATTCAGTGTAATTAAATGAATCCCTGGTGATTCTAATGCACCAGCGGAAGTGAGAACTGCTGGTCTAGGTGCGAGAGTAACTTCCTGTCCGTCCACGTCCACAACTTGTGCTGCGTCCTTCTGCTTTCAAAACTAGTTAGGAAAAGACTCTCCACCTCCTTGCCTCCTATTCTGAGCCTTGTTGGCAGCAAAATGAACACACTTCCTTACAGAAGGAGTTCAGGCCATTCCCATAAGCAGTCCTGGGATCCAATGCTGTGAAATGGAATTTCAGAATGTAGCCCCCTCCCCCACCATTGCTCTTTCTGCAGCCAGCATCAAGGCTCTAGAAGGTCTAGGTTGTATAGCACCTACCAATCTTTGATGTCACTAGCACCTTTCTGCCCCAAGATTTCTGGATTTTTCTCTTCTTTACTGGGCCTGGCTTCGAATGGAGGTCACTTGGCAGAGTGCAAGTGGGGACATCATTTGAGAAAGAGAACAAGGTCTTATGAAGTGGATCTTGTAAAAGAAGGACCAACATTTCATAGTGAGTCATGGAGGGAGAGTAGACATGACTGAAACTGATCTTGAAAATGAAGCTATATAATGAAGATAAAAGAATCCCATAATCTCCTTTTTATACACTTTGTCCTAATTGTTAGAATGAAGAGTAATTCAAATTTGATTTTTTTTTTTTAAGGACCTAATTTTTCTGACAAAGCTGTATGGTAGCATCACATTTGACTTTTTATAACATGATCAGAGAGGGTCAATATATAAAAAGTATTTGTGGGCTTCATTCTTTTTCCCAAGGGCTTCTCCTAACCCTTTGATATTCAAATCATTCCCTTTTGGAATGTATCTTGTCTTTATCCTTGCAGATTTTTTTTCTAGTCTGTTTAATTTGGACAGATCCTCATGCCACAGTGGCTTTGGAAATAGTTCAAGCAATTCGCCAGTATTATTTTGTTCAATTTTGTGTTCTCCCGTAACTTTGACAAACTTTGCGGCTTTACTTGGCAGTATATCCACACTGCTTCTAAACCTCTAGGTGTCCTCCAAGGACTGACCTAAGCTGGTCCCACCCTCAGGGGCGGGAGCAGATGCTGCTGGTTGAATGGGAAGGGATATTTGGGAGGATGCAGATTTAACAGTGGCCAGTTCACTGGTGAATATTTTCATGCTCTGGCACCTCTGGTTTTCCCATGCAAAATCTTTGAAGATGATAAATCTTCAGATGCCTAGGAATCCAGGAAACACCTTGTACTACAAAAGCAAAACAATAATAATAAAAAAAAAAGCCTCATCTAGAACATATTCCCTTTAAATTGTGACATTTGGTGGTGTGTGTCTTACCTAAAAGACAACTTCTAAAGTAGTGGGAAGTCTCATCACTTCTCCGCTGGTGATCAGTATCCATATAACCCGCCTTTCTCGAAATGCCAAACTTTTATTTTCTTGAGTGAGGGTCTCCTTTTACCTCGTCCCGCACTGCAGTTTCTGCTGGAGGTTGTAAGTGCATCAAGATGCTTTCTGAATTTCAGTGCTGCCCTCTCCCTGCTTATTTTAGCAGATGTTTCTTGAGCCAGACACCTTCAATTTATTTGGCAAATAGGACAAGGAAAACTATTTTTTAAAAAATGCATTCAAAGAGATACACTAATGCGTACCTTTGAAATGTGTACCTTTGAAAGTTTTCCCCGGATAGAGAGAAAATTCTAAATTCAATTTGAAAAAAGCAGCAGTTAACAAATCACCCTATGCTAGCTGATTAGTTGACCCTACCTTTTTACAATCCAGAACATTATAGAACTAGCTCTTGTGTGCTTGTAGAGAAAACCATTTCGATTCAAGACTAGATGTGGACACGCCTCACTGCCCTTATAAAAATGACATTAGGCAACCCAATTCTGTGTCAACAGGGTCATTGTGCCAAAGGGTCATCTATCAACGACAAGAACAACTGGAAAACTGTTTCCAGTGCCTTTTCTGTCATCGATTTTACTGAACATGACCTCGAGGTATGAGCCCCAAGGGCGGAACTGCTGGTCAGTGGGGTCTGGGATTGACGAAACAATCCTGGTATCTTGGTGGCCGCCTAGTAGGGTTGCCAGATTCAGCCAATAAAAACGCAGCACACCTAACTACATTTTAATGGTCACCATTATTTGGGGGTACCATTTGGGACCACAATTAGTCATTGCTTATCTGAAATTCAAATGTTAACTGTAGGTTCTGCATTTCATCCGGCAGACAAAAGATAGTGCTGTATGCAAGGAGGAGGTCATGTCTCTCCCTTCTCTCAAATCCAATCTCAAATATTTAGATGTCCTGGAACTGCAGGATTATCATTTATTTACACTTCTATTTTTGAACAAACTGGAGCAAATTGTAGGCTTTATAAACATTGTGTTTTTACACCCCCCTTTTTTTTGATGGTTAAAACAATTCTTTCAAGAACCAGAATTATAATTTAAAATATTATATATTTCTGTAGCTATATACAGATATATATATCTGTAGATATCTGGGATCATGGCATTTGCGTGTAAAATGGTTTATTGGTGCGGAGGGGCGGGGAAGATATAAAAATAGAAGTGTCCTGTGCCAGAGATTGGGGGAGGCATCCTGCCCACCCTGTGCTGAGGCTCTTTATCCCTCTTCCCTTAACACCTGTCCTGTGATGACATTCATCGGTTAGGTGGCTGCCCTTCTCTCCCTGTTCTCCTCGCCCTTTCCCACGTTTCTAGAATCTCTTTGGGATTATCGCCAGCGTCCTGCACCTGGGGAACATTGGTTTTGAAGAGAACCACCAAGGCTGTGCCACCATACCAGACACCCATGAGATCAAATGGATCGCCAAGGTGATGTTCCACTTTTGAAGAGCACAGGAAAGGCCCAGCCCTTTTTGGAGGTGGAAGGGCAGGAGAGGGGAGCTCGAGGCAGCTGGATGCCCAGGTCCCAAGTGGCTAACACCGGGTCCATCCGGCTGATACTGCCTAGGAGAATTAAAGAGCGTGGGGACAGGTGAGGGAGTGGGCAAAAGCCAGCCGGTCAAAAGATCGAATGTGATCTGTTTTGGATTTAAGCAAGATTATCAGTCAGGGCATATGATCCTGGGTCTGGAAATTGCACCAGTTCTTTGTAAATTGGCAAAAAATCCAATCCAGTCACTGAATGGCATTTTGGTTTCCATTTTGACAGCTCTTGGGGGTCCACCCGTCCATCCTTCTGGAAGCTCTCACCCACAGAAAGATTGAAGCCCAAACTGAGGAGGTAAAAATGGCTCTAGGTGGAAACGTACCTGCCTTCCCTGCTACGGCTGCTGCCTGCCTCACAGAAGAGCAGGATGGTGGTCCTGGAGGAGGCCAGACCCCAGCCTTCCAGCTCCTGCAGGGGTCTCCTGCCTCCGCTTCCCCATCGCCAACCATTACACCAAGCTCTCCACGCCTCCCCTTCACCATGCCTTTCCTCCATGAGGTCTTTGCACATCCTGTTTCCTCTGTCTGAACACAGCGCCCTGTGCTTCTCTAATTAACACCTTCTCATCCGTCAGTTCCTGGGGTCATGTCCCCAAAGAGCCTTCCTGATCGTCCCACACCTATCCTAAAGCACCATAGGTATCTCCTCACATTGCTCTCAGCTTGCAGCATGATTGTGTGTGATGCGTGAGTGTCCCATCCCCAAACTGTGAGCCCACAGATGCTGGAACTATTTGTCTCGGTCATGGCTATATCTCAGCACCTCCATACCTGGCACGTAGTAGGCGCTCAAGAAATAGCTCCTGCCTGGACGCTTGCAGGTGGGGTTGGTGTCTTCCCCCACCACATACCCTTCACTGGCCGTCATTAAAGGCTAATTTGAAGACTCAGGAGGGGCTGGGCTTTTTTTTTTTTTTTTTTTAACCACTATAGTGATGCACCTGTTGTTGTTCTCAGGTAATATGCCCATTGACACTAGAACTCTCTGTCTACGCTAGAGATGCAATGGCCAAGGCTGTTTATGGACGAACATTTACATGGCTGGTCAACAAAATCAATTCCTCCTTAGTGAACAAGGTTAGTCCACACATTTTTGGTTGACTCACTCTCAGTAATGTGGTAATGTTTTATAACCGACATCATCACTCTAAAGAATTTGTAAGCATCAGCCATTGGCTCCTGGTGGGCAGGGATGGTGTCCTTCAGCATCTACATTTCCAGCACACGGGCTCACAAAAATGCCCGTCCAATGATTGTGTCTCAAAGTGTGGGATGCACAGTATTTGCAGTATGCCAGATGGCTTTTGTTGTACACAGAAACTTTTGACTTTAACAGCAGTATGTTTTAACGTGTATAAGAAAAAAAATATGAGTCCTTCAAATTTACCCTAAGTGGAATTATTTAAGTAATAAGGGGGAGTTTATTCAAAGCTAGAAATTAAGGAAAGGGTGCTGGGGCACAGAGAACATTATGGTAAAACTCAAGGAGGTAGTATGTAAAGGACAGATTTGGAAGGCTCAGGACGCCATAGAGGATGTTAAATTGTGGCCCTTTCAGAAAAAATAGTCCTAATCTCTTTAAATATCCATCCTGTCTGACAGCACTTAGTCCTCTGTTTAAAATGATATTCAAACCACCTGTCCTGTCTCCCGGATAAACGTCTCCTTTGCTGCTGTCTGTAGAGGTCTCAGTCTCTTCTTTGGGATTGATGTGGCCTCGGGAGACCGAGAAGAAGCCAGGGAGTGAATCAGGAGGGGAAGGTCTCACTTCTCGGGTGGGTAGACATGGGAGCTGCAGCGGGATGCTGTGAGGCTTCAGGCCAGAGGAGTGTGCTGGGAAGTTCATTTCCATCCTATGATTCCTCTGTGAGCCAATGTTGGAAGGAGAGAAGGTGTGAGCTGTAGAAGCACGTCCCAGCTTTGGAGGCAGCTACTGGGTCTTAAGAGTCATTAAGTAAATGACCCAACAACGAGCAATGTGTGCTACTTTGACTAGGATTTCACCAAGAAAACTGAGATTGGATTGCTGGATATCTACGGGTTCGAGGTCTTCAACAAGAATGGGTGAGTTTGTCATTACTTTACTGGTCCTCTGTTCTTCTTTAGGGTCTGAGTCTGGTTTAAGGCATCGCTAGTGTTACTGGAATTGGTTTTCCCATCCTCAGAAATTCTCTGGGTTTCTGTAGCCACTAATTCATAGACTGTTTCAGAATTGGAATAACCATAAAAGATGCAAATGGGACGCCTGGTTAAGCGTCTGCCTTCGGCTCAGGTCATGATCCCAGGGTCCTGGGATCGAGCCCTGCTTCGGGTTCCCTGCTCGGCAGGGAGCTTCCTTCTCCCTCTCCAGCTCCCCCTGCTTCTGCTTTGTCTGTCTGTCTCTCAAATAAATAAAATCTTTTAAATAAATTTTTGTGTCTCTAGTTTTGAACAGTTCTGCATCAATTACTGCAATGAAAAACTCCAGCAACTGTTAATTGAGAGAACTCTAAAAGCAGAACAGGCAGAATATGAAATGGAAGGTATAGAGGTAAAACATTTAAATATTTTCTCCTCATTTGATTTCCTACTCTAGCAAAAGTGATTTGCTTGAGCAATAATATTTCACTGGAGATTTTATCCTCATTATCCTGGGAATTATTTTTTACTCTTTCTCTGAGTATTTCCTAGGAAATTACTTTGACATTCAGAAAGTTTTTTTTTAATGTTGGAGATAAAAATCAGATTTTGGAAAAATAGCTTTGGAAAATCACTTTAAAAGAGAGATTTTATGTTCATCTAAATCCTCCTTGGAGAATTCTTTTCTCTTTGTCATTTTAGTGGGAGCCAATTCAGTATTTCAACAACAAGATCATCTGCGATTTGGTGGAAGAGAGACACAAAGGAATCATTTCCATTCTGGTGAGAAAATTAATGTTGGCTTAGAGTCTTCGTACAGTGTTGCCAACACGCAGAAGAATTTCCCCCTGGGCTTCAAAGGGTTGCTTAGCCCGAGCAGAAAACCAGAAAACATAAAGGAAGGTTTTATAAAGAACGTCCGTTGATCCTGAGCTGAGGCTCCTTGGGATGCACCTGTGACTTTATCTTGAACGGTTGCACCTTCTGAGAACACCCATGGCCACCAACTTACAATTGTTCCAATTTAGACATCACTGTTTTTAAATCTAAAGGCGAATGAAAAATTATTTCTTTGCCTTGCCATTTGTGATCCTCTCCCTTCTAATGAGAGTAACAGGTCCCTTTTCCCCTCCTGCCCCCTCCTCCACCTAACTGTTGTGGGAACAAGATTCTAAAGCCCAATAGGGATATTAATGGGTGGTGACTGTAGTTACCAGGGACATGGGCACCACCCGGATTCAGATCCCAGCCCTCCCCCCACCCCATTGCTCACTAGCTGTGTAAACTTGGGTGGGTGGTTTAACCTCTCTGAGCTCCAATATCCTTGTCTTTAAGTGGGTGCAGTGCTAGTACTCAGAATTATTTTTCACTCTTTCTCTGAGTATTTCCTGGGAAACACTTAAGAGGAGTTGTAAGGACCAGTTGCGATTGTGTATGCACAGGGCTTGGAATTATGCTGCTGTGTGGTAAGCATTCAGACTCTGTTCACTCAACAGATACTCATCAGTGCTTACTTGGTGCCATGATTGTACCTTGTTCTTTGGGACACAGCAGTGCACAAAACAGATCAAAACCACTACACTCATGAGACTTTAAATTCTAGCACAGAGACTGACAAGAAACAGGTTAGTGGGCAAAATTAGTAGGTTGTACAATGAAGAAAAAAGCAGACAGGATTACATGTGGTGGGGAGGACGATTCAGTTTTAGGTAAGCTGGTCGGGGAAGGGCAGTGTGGACCTCCGGAGAAGCACGTTCCCGGAAGTGCGGACTGACCTAAACTGTTCTGTGCGCACTCCATGCTCATATGGATGGCTAGACTAGTATTTTTAAATATTTTAGTGATAAATACTTGTTTCTGTGTGGTTTTCCATAGATGGAATCAGGAAGCATAGAGATGCTACTTAAAGAGAGTTGTCTCACCAACCTGAACCCTGGTGGGTTTTTTTTTTCCCCCTTGGTGTTTTAATAAAAACTGCAGGGTTGATTCATTTCTTAAGATGGCCTATTAAATGTTAACAATGTTAAGGACCCAAAATAGGAAATAGACACAGCTGGAGAAATGTGAGAAATTAGACGCAGCTTTCTTTCCATGAAGATTTTGCTCCTAGTAAAAGGGGGTCTGTTTTTGGCCAGCAATGACTGGTTAAGAGAAGATGAGGTGGTATGTTTAAGTAAGCTGGTCATGGAGGCTGTGAAGTGTCCTTGGGAAGACTCTGGAATATAGCAGTCTGATGGGTGGGAGAGTTGATTTTTCAAAGAATTTCCCATCCCTCTGAGACGCTAGGCACATGTAACAGATAGCTGCCCTCCCACCTCCAATGTTCACTTGAACTTGTGTTAGATGACAAGATTTTAGTCCAGTACATTCTGCCACAGCTGGTGAGGACATTTAAACTTAGAATTGATGGCATGTGATGGCTGCTACAGATCGAGTCCTCTCTTCTTCTCTGGAAGGATGAAGAATGTATCCGTCCTGGTCCTGCTACAGACTTGAGTTTCCTGGAGAAATTGGAAGAGAAAGTAGGCAAGCATGCACACTTCCAAACGTATGTATCTCACTTGACAAGCTGTTGCATGGGGAAGCTCATCATATATCCACTTTCTTGGGTATCTGGGCAGTGGACCCCATAGTTATTCTTCGCTCACTTCTTCATACATTGAAATGTGATGCACCATAATGATACACCAAGTCATATATATGCATACCCTTTGTTAGTAGAAATCAAATTCAAATGAATTCCAGGTAGAATGTTCTAAGATTTTGTATCTTTCTTTATGATTGTTACATTTTGGATAGGGTCACATGCATCAAATAGTCTTTTTTAATGGTCTTTTTTGAAAGCTAGGTTTAAAATATAAAATACATATAGTGATATGCATATATCTGAATCTTTACCTTGTATGTACCTCCCTCATCATCACCACCAGATCAAGATATAGAGCATTTATAACATCCCAGAAAATTGACTAGAAATTTAACTTAGTCTTTGAGACAAGGAGGAGAAGAGTTGAATATGTCATGCTCAGGAGTCCTAAAGCCCTGGTCTTGGATCCCTCAGCCACTTACAAGACTTGTGACATATTACTATACCAAGCGGGTAGCTACCTAAATTATCTAATACAATTTCTGTCCGTGGCAAAGACTCAGTAAAGGGTAGTGGCTTTATCAGAGCTTTTGTAGAATATGGCAAGGATAAGTAAATGAATCAGAAATAGAAAAACTAACTGTGGTATGTTCACAAATGGAATAATAGATAGCCATGAGAATGTATAATCTGCAACTACATGCAGTGATGTGGGTAAATCACAGAACATGTAAACGAGAAATCAGACACAATATATACTGTATGATTCCGTTTCTGCGAAGTTTAAAATCAGATAAAAACCATCCTGTTGTGTTAGATGTCAGGTCATAACTGGAAAGGGCTCAAGGTGGTGGTGGGGGTAATTCTCAGGGGGCTGGTAATATTCTGTTTCTTGATCTGAGTGCTGGTTACATGGATGTGATTATTGTGCCAGAATTCACTGAACTGTATACTTAGGATACCTGCGCTATCAGTATATATGTGTATACATTTCAAGAAAAGGCTCTAAAAAATTAGGAATCACCAGAATCTGAAAAATGATCTTTTGTGAGCATTTTAATCACTCAACATCACAAAAATGTAAGGCAGTACAATTGTTTCTTAGTTATCACCTGGAAAAAAATAGAAGTTATTTCATTGTATAAGTACGTATTTCTGTGGCTCACATGTGTTTTTTTAATTCCTCAGTTCTTAGAAAAAGGATCCAATTTTTAAGTTTTTATTTCAATTCCAGTTAGTTAACATACAGTATAAAATTAGTTTCTGGTGTACAATATAGTGATTCAACATTTCCATACATCACCCCCGGTGCTCGTCACCACATGTGCCCTCCTTCATCCGCATCACCAATTTCCCCATCCCCCCACCCACCTCCCCTCTGGTCACCATCGGTATGTTCTCTATAGTTAAGGGTCTGTTTCTTGATCTGTCTTTCTCTCCCTTCCCCCCCCCACCTTTGTTCATTTGTTTCTTAAATTCTACATATGAGTGAAATCATATGGTGTCTTTCTCTGACTTCACTTAGCATTATTGTCCCTAGCTCCATCCATGTTGTTGCAAATGGCAAGATTCTATTCTTTTTTTATGGCTGAGTAATATTCCGTTGTATATCTACACACCGTGTATCTTCTTTATCCATGCATCAATCGATGGACACTTGGGCTGCTTCCATAATTTGGCCATTGTAGTTAATGTTGCTTATATAAACATTGGGGTGGGGGGGCATGTATCCTTTTGAATTAGTGTTTTTGTTTTCTTGGGGTAAATACCTAGTAGTGCAATTTGCTGGATCGTAAGGTAGTTCTATTTTAACCTTTGGAGGAACCTGCATACTGTTTTCCAGAGCGGCTGCACCAGCTTGCATGCCCACCACCAGTGCAAGAGCCTTCCCCTTTCTGCACAGAGAGGGATCTAATACTAGAGAGACCTATGCGCGTTTGGCTTCCAGTGCTGGCCTTCAGTCGATTGTCATGTTCCTAAACAACTTGTCAAGGCCTCTCTCGCGCTCTTCGATTCACATATTGGGGCATTTTGTTGCCGCGACCTAGAACGGTTCCGTTCGTGTCTATTTCTGTCTTGCCGCAGCCGGAAGCTGGCGGGGCCGAAGGGCCGGAAGAGGATTGGCTGGATGGAGTTCCGGCTCTCCCACTACGCAGGGGAGGTCACCTACTGCGCCCAAGGCGAGTATCACAGCCGCGCAGGTGCCCCTGTGTCCACGGAAGACGTGGCTGTCGGTCCATCCCAAAAGCTCGCTAGCCCTGCTTGCAGGCATGCCATCTGAAGGGTTTTATTCATGACTTCCGTATAACCACTTCGTTTCACCCGTTTAAAGAGTACAGTTTAAGTAGTTTTTACTGTATTCACCCTGTAGTTACACAACCATCACCACAGTGCATTTTAGAACACTTCACCCCAAAAAAGAAACCCCGCATGCATCAGCAACCACTCTGTTTGCCCCAGCCCCCTCCCCCACAGCCCCAGGCTACCAACTCCTCTATTTTCTGTCTCTGCCGATTTGACCCTTCTGAGTATTTCGTACAGATGGAGTCTCACAATGTGTGGTCTTTTGTGTCTGGCTTCTTTCACTTAGCATCGTGTTTTCGAGGTTCTCCCATGTTATTATTTTTATTGCTGAATCATAGTCCATTCTACGGATAGACCTCATTTTGTTTATCCTTTCATCAGTTGATGAAAGTTGGGTGTGTTCACACTTTTGAGCCATTAGTAATAATGCTCCTGTGAACATTTTCTTTCACAACGTTTAAAAAACATTTTCGTTGGTCACTTCTGCTTTAGGTTCTAAATTATTTTCACTTCTTTTTTTTATGTTTTTTTAAATTTAGTACATCATTGGTTTTGATATAATGTTCAATGATTCATGAGTTGCATATAACACACGGTGCTTATTTTTTTTAAAGTAGGCTCCATGCCCAACGTGGGGTTTGAACTCACGACCCCGAAATCGGGAGTCACATGCTCTACCGACTGAGCCAGCCAGGCACTCCTAAATTATTTTCACTTCGGAGTAAGTTTATTTTGCTAAGAATCTTTAAAAAGCAATACATTTTTTTTCTCTTAAATTCCCAGTGGTATAAAAACAGAAAACATTTAAAAATAAGATGACTCTCTCTGTGCAGATAATTGATTTTTGTTTAAAGAATAATATACATGTAAGGCTGGAAGTTGCTGTCCATACAGAAAAGTCCAAAAAGGAAACCAAAAGCCCCCTTTACTCCTAGCTTCTCCCTGAGGTAACCACAAGAACCAACAGTTTCTTGTACTTTTTCAGGAAAATAGAAATCTCTTACACATGCAGGTGCACACATACACATCCAAACAGCACACATGTGCACCCAAAACTAACACAGGTTATTATTTTGTATTCTTTGTTTTGCGTCTTTTCATTTAATGACTATTAGAGATCATGTGGATTCCAATTAACACTCAGTGAGCACTTACTGGGGGCCAGGCACTGTCCCAGTGCTTTACCTCTGTTCACTTAAAGCTCACAGAACCCTTTTATTATTATTATCATACATTATCCATTCTCCACAGCAGCCTACAGAGCCCACCACGTTTCTTTTGAGAGGCTGCAGGCACTCCCTCTAGGGCTGTGTCCTTTGACCCATTTGCTGGACACTGCTTGTTTCCAGCTTTGTCTCTTGTAAACACTGCTGTGTTTGCGTCTTTGCATATTTCACTTGGCTCATCGCAGCATGTTATATACATAGGCTGAATTCCTGGAACCAGAAGTGGCGCATTGCTCATTTAAAGGTTCTATCAGGGAGCGCCTGGGTGGCTCAGTCGGTTAATCAGCTGCCTTTGGCTCTGGTCGTGATCCCAGGGTCCTGGGATTGAGCCCTCAGCCAAGAGCCTGCTTCTCCCTCTCCCTCTGCCTGCCACTCTGCCTACTTCTGCACGCTCTCTCTTCTCTCTCTCTCTCTCTCTCTCAAATAAATGAATAAAATTTTTAAAAAAATAAAGCTTCTATCAGAAGTTAGTTTGGGGGCACCTGGGTGGCTCAGTCGTTAAGTGTCTGCCTTTGGCTCGGGTCATGGTCCCAGGGTCCTGGGATCGAGCCCTGCATCAGGCTCCCTGCTCCACAGGAAGCCTGCTTCTCCCTCTCCCACTCCCCCTGCTTGTGTTCCCTCTCTTGCTGTGTCTCTCTCTGTCAAAAAATAAATAAAATCTCGGGGCGCCTGGGTGGCTCAGTCGTTAAGCGTCTGCCTTTGGATCAGGTCATGAGCCCAGGGTTCTGGGATCGAGCCCCGCATCAGGCTCCCTGCTTTGCAGGAAGCCTGCTTCTCCCTCTCCCATTCCCCCTGCTTCTGTTCCCTCTCTTGCTGTGTCTCTCTCTGTCAAATAAGTAAGTAAAATCTTAAAAAATAATAATAAAATAAATAAAATCTTTATAAAAAAAAGTTAGTTTGGACCTCTTCTAGGTGTGTACCTGAAGAGAGCAGGGACTTGAACAGATATTTGTGCACCCACATTCATAGCATTATTCACAGTAGCCAAGAGATGAAAACAATCCAAGTGCCCGTGAATGGCTGCATGGGTCGAGCTCTACATAAACAGCCGGAACTGTTATTCGGTCCTAGAAAGGAAAGGAGTTCTGATACACCATGCCACACGGATGAAACCTTGAAAAAACCTCTGTTAATTGAAATCAGCCAGTCACAAAAGGACAAAAACTGTATGATTCTGATGACAAAGTGCCTAGAGTGGCCAAACTCACTGAGACAGAAAGTAGAAAAGTGGTTATCAGGGGAAATGGGGAATTAGCATTTAATGGGGTCAGTTTTCAGTTTGAGGAAATGCGTTCTGGAGACGGATGGTGGTGATGGTTACACGACAGTGTGACTGTACTGAATGCCACCGACACGTAAAAATAGCTAAAATGCTGAATTTTAAGTTATTTATATTTTACCATAATAAAAATGTTAGTTTTGATAGCTCCAAATAGTCTTCTCAAAAGGTTGTATCTTAGATGTTTTTGATACATGTCTTTTTTTTTTTTTTTAGCAGGTTTTGATTTTTTTATTTTTTAAGTAGACTCCATGCCCGGTGTAGAGCCCAATGCGGGGCTTGAACTCACAACCCTGAGATCAAGACCTGAGCTGAGATCAAGAGTCGGACGCTTAACCCACTGAGCCACCCAGGCGCCCCTGGTGCTGGTTTTGTAACGTCATTTAGTTACTAATATAATTATTATTAACTGACTAGGTTTTAAGTGAGCACTTAAAAACCAAATTTTAAAATTGGAAATGGCACATCCTCCTTTGTATGAAGATATGGGTCCCTCTAGTCGTGATGCTTCCGTTTCACTTTCCTCAGCGGTGGGGATGATTTTTCTCACCTGGCTTCCCCTGGCCACTCTTGAAATTCAATCCTCCCTGCATTGTTTTGATGTCATTCCTTTTTTTTTAGATTCGATTGATTTATTTATTTTAGAGATGGCGTGCAAATATGCGCAGGAGAAGAGGGAGGGGGCAAGCCGACTCCAAGCTGAGTACAGAACCTGACACCGGGCTCGATCCCGTGACCCTGGGATCAGGTTGCAAGCCAGAAGGGAGAGTTAGACATTCAACTGACTAAGGAACCCAGGCACCCCTTGATGTCATTCCTTTTTTGCATAGCTCTTTGCTACTGGACTAGGACATGTATACGATACTTAGCATAGAGGCTCTACATTCATGTGATAGCTCGTGAGAGCTTAGAGGATAGTGTGTGTGCGCCATAAATTCAATTCTGAGGACCTTGTTCTCAACCAGGGATGGGATTAGTCTTCCAGGAACATCTGGCAATGTCTAGAGACAAACTTGTCTTTCCCAGCTGGGAAAGGTGCTACTGGCATCGAGTGGGTAGGGGTCAGGGCTGCTGCTGACCATCTTACAATTCACAAGACAGTCCCCACAACAAAGAATTCTCCAGCCCCAAATGTCGGTAGTGCCAAGGCTGAGAAACTCTGATCTGAGCCTAGGAGATTATTCTCAGGATTTCCCTTTGCAGTCAGTTGGGATGAAATTGCATTTTTAGGCAAAACCAGCGATTCAAATAATTTTCAATGTTTTACAGGATTCTTAGAGAAAAACAATGATCTCCTCTACAGACATCTGAAAGAAGTGAGTCTGGAATTTAACTCTATGTATTTCTGATGGTATCACCCATGACACTGATTTGGGGGTAGATTTGGGCCTTCTGGATTTTTCTGTTCAATGCGTTACGTTAGAACTCCATCATGTCATGCCCAGAACAGATATTCAAGATCATCTGTATGATATGCCCTTGATTCAAGAATGTGTGTTGGCCCTGCTGTGTGCTGGGCTAGTTCTGGGCAGTCCTCATTTTCATGGGGCTTACCATGGGGGAAGGGAGTGGCCAAGAATAAATATATACAGTTGACCCTTGAACAGCATGACCCTGCCAATTCCCTGTGCATTCAAAAATCCACGTATAACTTTTAACTCTCCCAAAACTTAACTACCAGTAGCCTACTGTTGACTGGAAACCTTGCTGATACATAAACAGTCGATGAACACATATTTTGTATGTTCTGCATTATATACTATATGCTGTGTTCTTACAATGAAATAAGCTAGAGAAAAGAGAATGCTATTAAGAAAGTCCTAAGAAAAATACATTTACAGTCCTGTACTGTAAAAAACATATCTGTGTATAAGGGGATCCACATGATTCAAACCGATTTTGATCAAGGGTCAACTGTACACGAATAAGTTACCCATTGGTGAGAAGTGCTACAAAGAAAGTAAGGAAACACGATTGAGAGGGATATTTTTAATTTAGTTTAGGAGAACAGAGAAAATCCCCTATGGAGGTGACTTTGGGCTGAAACCTGAGTGAGAATGATATTGGCTGTGGAAAGATCAGGCTGACTCCAGGTTGAGGGACCGGTGTGTGTAAAGGCCCTGAGGCCCAGATGAGTTCAGTGTGTGTTCAGTGAGGGGTATAATGTTAGGAGAGGGGACTGAGCCCAGCAGGGTCAGGTCCCCAGGGAGGAGGAGAGATTTTTATTCTGGTGCAGTGGGAATATACCAGGGTAGCATGAACAGAGGATGAGAAAACTTGAGACCGAGAAGTCTCGACTTGCTCAAGGTCACATCATGAAGCGGAGCTGGAGTTGAGATTAGCCCCCAAGGCCGCTGCTGCAAGTCCCAGTCTCCTTCCATATTCCTCACTGATCAGAAAAACCTTGGGTGTTTTGAAGCCTTACTTTGTATTGAAACAGTTACCTATTTTATAAAAATTGGATTTTATTTAATTAGCTTGGTCTACAAAAAGCTTAAATGTAGGGAGACCTTTTCAGAGTGAACACACAGACTGTTCATTTCAGGAGTACCTTCTGGCCTTTCCCCACCTTTCTCTGCCCAATCTCTGGGCTTCAGGATAGAGAGCTAGTCCTAACTTTGGATCTCTGCTCTGGGCTGAGTGTCAGCCCCACCTCTTCCCAATGGGGGGTTCTCGAGCAGATTTCCCCATTGGTGGGGTGGGTCTGGTGGTGCCTCCCTCCCAGAGTTTGTGAATGACACGGGAGTGGAAGGGCCCGGCTGACCCAGGGAATGCAGTGCCAGGCTCCAGGCTTTGCCTCTGCGCACCATGGCATGCCCTTCACAAACCCACCCACGGAGCGTGCTCCCCGTGGAAAACTCTCAGAGTCTGTCACTTCACCAGCCAGAGTTGACACTCCTCGCCCTTTCTTTTGACTTCGAGATGGGTCGTTTCTAATATGTTCACTCCTGTCCACAAATTGCCCTTTCATGCCATCGTTAAATGCAGAATTAGAGTGGAATAAACACATTTTTAAAAATAGGTTCACTGGAGAGGCGAGGTTTTTTTGTTTTTTTTTTTTAAGATTTTATTATTTGAGAGAGAGAGAGAGAGCAAGAGCAAGAACACAAGCAGGAGGAGCAGCAGAGGGAGAGGGAGAAGCAGGCTACCCACTGAGCAGGGAGCCTGACGCAGGGCTCAATCCCAGGACCCTGAGATCATGACCTGAGCCTGAGCCGAAGGCAGACGCTTAACCGACTGAGCCACCCAGGTGCCCCTAAACAATTTTCTTTTAATTTAAAGAAATGTTGAATTGTGGTAAAATGCATGTACCATAAAATTTACCATCTCCACTGTTTTTAAATGTGCATTTCAGTAGCGTGGAGCACCATCCCATCATTGCGCAACTAATCTCCAGGATCCTTTCCGTCTTGGAAAACTGAAACTCTGCCCCCATTTAAAACACTAACTCCCCGTGCCTCCTCCCTCAGCCCCTGCAGCCACCACCTTACTTCCCGTCTCTCTGATTTTGATTCCTCTAGGAACCTCATGTAATTGGGGTCATACAGTATTTGTCCTTCTGTGTCTCATTTCTGTTCCTTAGCATAATGTCCTTAGTTTCATCCATGTCCCCACATGTGTCACGATTTCCTTCCTTCTTAAAGGTCAAGTGATATTTCATTGTGTGGATATAAAGAAAAGAATTTTAGTGTCGAACTAATTGTTTTTTAATTAAAGATTTTTGGGGCACCTGGGTGGCTCAGTCAGTTGAGTGTCCTCCTCTTGATTTTGGCTCAGGTCATGAGATCGAGCCCCGTGTCTGGCTCCACGCTGAGCGTGGAGCCTGCTTAAGATTCTCTCTCTTCCTCTCCCTTTGCCCCTCCCCCACTCTCCCTCAAATAAATCTTTTAAAAATATAAATAAAATGAAAGATTTTTGGTAATGCAGATTATTTTGAAAATGTGTGCACAGAGGCAAAAAAATCAAACTGCCCTAAAGCTGGTGTCCTTGACCCCATGTCACCAATTCTCTCTCTCCTGAAAGCCAACTGGTCTAGCCATTTGATTGTGTATGTTTCCAGGGACGGTACAGACCAAGAGATGTGTGTATCTCCCTATTTTTCCTTTCTCTTCACACAATAATCGCACACTGTGCATGTGGTCCTTGTCTTGCTTTTTTTTTTTTTAAACACCATATCTTGGAGATCGTTCTTCAAGAGCTGGTTCTTTCTCTAGCAGCTGGACTAGGAACAGAGATAGCTCCACTGTGTCAGAGGAAAAACAATCCAACGGCCTCACCTTATAGACAGAGCAGTGGATCCAGTATTTAAACGTTTCCTTCCATGTGTGTCTTTTTTCCCATCTTCTTCAAGTGCTCCCAAAGCAAATGGCTCTGGGCTGTTGTGCACACTTAACGCAAGTTTCCTGAAGACTGCTTAGGGACTTCTGAAGCAGTGAATGCGGAGCTCATTTCCTTTATTTGCAGGTGTTGTGCAGGTCCAAAAACCGCATCCTGAAGGAATGCTTCCTGGTGGCCGAGTTAGAAAACCGGAGAAGGCCACCAACGGTGAGTGGGGGGAAAAATGCCCATGGGGAATCGGAAAGGTAGTAAAAATCAGCCAGAGGGTGCAACGACTCTCAGTTACCTGTGCATTTTAAACTGTCCTTCCTTTTTCTGAAAGCGTCACTCTCAACACATACTGTTAAATATATATTTTCCGAGTGTAGCAACCATTGTGTTTATTTGCAGACACTCACTGAGTGCCCACTGTGTGTCAGGCACTGTGGGGGGGGGGCATGAGATTTAGCAATAACAGAATGGACGAGGTCCCTGTTCTCATGGGGCATATAATCTAGTGGGAGAGAATATAGGAAAATACCGTCAGAGAAAGCAGGAACTTAGCACAAGTGTCATAAAGGAAGCTTGGTAACAAGGAAATGGGAGGCTGGTGGGGGTGATGGTTAATGGCAATACTGACTCCTATGAGGTGCTCACCATGTGTTTGCTGAGTAAGGAAAGCACCCCGGACAGGTGCTCTTCCAACCTCTGCCTGACCAGCCTGAGCTTGGACTTATCAGGCCAGAACACTCCGAACCTTCTCTTAGTGGGCAAGATGGTAACGAGTAGGGCAGTATGTCAGGGGCTGGGATCTAAAGAGCTGGAGTCTTGTGCCCTAGCCAATTTTCTCTGTATTTACTGGGAGAAGCAATATCTCCCTAGCTCATTCTCTCTCTCTGAAGGTGGGGACTCAGTTCAAAAACAGCCTGAGCAGCCTTTTGGAAATCCTCATCTCTAAGGAACCTTCGTACATCCGTTGCATCAAGCCCAATGAGAGGAAAGAACCCAGTGAGTTGTGAATCATTCTGAACACTGAGCTCAGGGAAATGAGGCTGGAAGGAAAGCCAAGGTGGCAGTGGATTAAAATCCTTAAAAAACAAACCCACAGCCTTGCTCCTTATCCTTTGTACATGAATTCTTTTCATTTTTAAATAGTAGAAGGCAAATAAATAGGAGGGGGGAGTTTTTTTTGATAGTCCTGAGTGAGCATTGCTCAGAGCCTGGCCCATTTCAGGAACAACACAGCTGAGCCAGACAGATGTCAGAGGTGAGGGGAGCAGTGTTGTTTCTCTCCAGCTGGGGAACGGTCTTCCAAGATGGTCTATGACTTGGGTATCTTCCAAGCTCATGCTGTGGTCAGTGACACTGTTGTACAGAAGGCAGGCAGGAAGAGCAAATGAGTGAAGCAGACTGGATGTAAGGCAATAAGGAGTGGAGGGGACTGTGGCAAACTGCAAAGGGCACATGCTGTCCAAAGAGGCAGCCCTCTTCCCTTCCAACCAGTTGTTGCCATGTGGAACTCTAGCCCAGAATGGCCAGATATCATGGTTTTTTAAAGAGAAACCAGAAATCCAGATTTTCCTGTAAAATTCCCCCCATTACAACACACACAAACATATACACACACAGTTAGGACCTAACAAAATTTGTCCGTGGCCAGATCCAGTCCACGGATGGTCAGCTTACAGCCTGTGGTCTGTCTTGGTTGAAACAGAGCCATGGGGTCCTTTACTGTCACTCTCCCTTCTGTGTTTCTAAAGGCAAGTTTGACGACTTGCTCATAAGGCATCAGATCAAGTACCTGGGACTGATGGAGCACCTTCGGGTGAGACGGGCGGGCTTTGCATACCGGCGGAAATACGAGCATTTCTTGCAAAGGTAATGTTTGTTTTGTTGATCCTAAGCCGGTCCAGTCAAAAACCTACTGTGTGCGGAGTCTCTGGGTGTGGCCATGAATCAAAGGCCATCCCCCAGGGAACTCAGTTGGGGTCTTCTGTAACTGTGATGAACACTAACATTTTGGAGAATAGGAAGCTGACTCAGTTTACTTCCTTCCCTTCGGCCCCAAGCCTGTAACTTCTTGGAGTCCCGGCAGCGCAAGGCTGATGCATAGGCCGGTCACAAGGGGGCAGACATGGGCAGCACACCACTTGAGTCTGTACATAGTTGCAGAGGACCCTCTTCATGGTGATTGTGGTGCTGGATTAGTGCCAGCAGTCGGCCTCATGGGCTATCCAGAGAAGCAAGTGTAGTGGTGGGAACATGGACGTTGAAGCCACACAAACCTGGGTGGGAATCCCCCTCTGGTCTCTTCTAGCTTATGATGCTAGAAAAATGACTTATTTCCTTACGGGTAAACATAGAGATTAAATTGTCTGCTCTTGGGGAGCTCATCAGGATTTAATGATATAGTCCACCGGCACCCAAATTGCTTGTGCACTAATACTTCACTGGTAGTGGGCTGTGTGTCAATTGTGCAAAAATAACACATTCTCGCACCCCCAAGGGAAGCATAATGGTTATTTTTGAAGGTCGACATGGTTGAGTGTTGGCAATTTCATATTTCAACCTGATTACTAGGCTTCTTTGGAACTACAGCTTTATAAAAGTCGTGTACACGAGCTTACATTTTTCATCTAATTTCTTGTATTTTGCAATTTATGTCAAGATTCTGCCTTTTGAAACTTGAGCATTTCCTAGCAGCTCTTATTTTTAGCCCCTGATTTAGTGATCTCAGATCCTTCTTTACAAGGATCATGCTGGTTTTTCTCCCGTGAGTCTCATGTCTTGGGAAGTGCTATCTGCTTATATGCATTTATCAAGTAATAATCTATTTCCTCACTGTTATTTTTACTTAACTTCTAGTTAGTTAACATACAGTGCAATATTGGTTTCTGGAGTAGAATTCAGTGATTCATCACTTACGTACGTACGTACAACACCCAGTGCTCCTCACAACAAGTGCCGTCCTTAATCCCCATCCCCCATCTAGCCCATCCCCCACCCGCATCCCTCCATCAACCCTCAGTTCTCTGTCGTCAAGAATCTCTCATGGCTTGTTTCCCGCTCTCCTTTTTTTTTTTCTTCTCCCCCTTCCCATATGTTCATCTGTTTTCTTTCTTAAATTACACATGTGAGGGGTGCCTCGGTGGCTCAGCCGTTAAGTGTCTGCCTTCGGCTCAGGTCATGGTCCCAGGATCGAGCCCCGCGTCGGGCTCCCTGCTCGGCGGGAAGCCTGCTTCTCCCTCTCATACTCTCCCTGCTTGTGTTCCCTCTCTCGCTGTGTCTCTCTCTGTCAAGTAAATAAATAAAATCTTTAAAAAAAATTACACATGTGAGTGAGATCACATGGTGTTTGTCTTTCTCTGACCGGCTTATTTTGCTTAGCATAATACACTCTAGTTCTATCCACGTCCTTGCAAATGGCACGATTTCGTTCTTTTTGATGGCTGCGTAATCCATTGTATGTATATACCACATCTTCTTTATCCATTCATCTGTTGATGGACATTTGGGCTCTTCCCATAGTTTGGCTATTGATAATGCTGCTATAAACATCGGGGTGCATGTGCCCCTTCAAATCTGTTATTTTTATCTCTTTTGGGTAAATACCCAGTAGTGTGATTGCTGGATCATAGAGTAGTTCTATTTTTAGCTTTTTGAGGAACCTCCATACTGTTCTCCAGCCTCACTGTTATGTTAATGATTCATATAACTGCTGATACCCTTTAGCTATAACCCCCTTATCTCCTTACCACCCCGGCCCCAGCCCTAGGCAACCACTAACATGCTTCCTGTCTCTAGAATAGATTTCCCTATTCTGGAAATTTCACATGCGTGGAATCATACAGTACGTAGCCTTTTGTGACTGGTTTCTGTCACTTTGCAGTGTTTTCAAGGTTCGTCCCTGTGGTAGCATATGTCAGTATTTCATTCCATTTTAAGGCCGAATCATACTCCGTTGCGTGGATAGACCACATTTTATATATCTTATATAATGGGCATTTGGGTTGATGGGCATTTGGGTTGTTTCCACTCGGGGCTATTATGAATAACGCTGCTAGGAACATACATGTACAGGTATTTATATGGACATGTTTTTATGTTGGGGGAAGGCGTATACCCAGGAGTAGATTACTAGGTCGTATGATAACTCGGTGTTTAATTGGTTGAGGAACTACCAGCCTGTTTGCCTTTTTTTTTTTTAACGTACCTCCCTTGCACCCTGTTTTTGCTCGTCAGCTATTAGTTCATTTTTTTTTTCACATATTCAGTTTTTCTGAATCTGACTTCTGGTGGAGATGGTCAAAATCAGCAGCTGCTGCCCGCCCCACACCCCCAGCACATGCGCAGGGCATGTTCCCATTTTTCTGCAGTTTTTGCACTTCATACATCTTTTTTCTACTTTGTTGTCATCTGAAGCTTATTGACTCTGTTGGTAAATGCTAGCAAGGTGGGAACCAAGCAGGCTGGAGGACCAGCTAGGAGGGCCGGCATGGCCGCAGGTCATGGAGGGGCTGGAGATGCTCGGGGCTATGCACCCTGCCTGGCACCGCTTCCCTTGATCAGGAAGCAACTGCATCTCAGAGCTGAAATGTCCCTGTCCCTCTACCTGTGGGTGTTGAAGACATCTCCCCATTCCCCCCCGCCTTATCTGTCTGCCCCATGTCTAGACAGCTTTGATGGCATGTGCTAGTGATGAGCGTGGACTGGCCAGGTGGGAGCAGGGCCTGAGGCCGTACTGTGGTCCCTGTGGTAGGCATGCACCTGCACCTTGGTGTGTGTGCCTGGACCGAGAGAGGTCATCGGGGAAGAACATGGGACGCTTAATGTCTGTCTTCATTCGGGCTGCTGTAACAAAGTACCATAGCCTGGGTGGCTTATAAACAATGGAAAAATACTTCTCACGGTTTTGGAGGCTGGAAATCCCAGATCAAGATACCAGCACGGTCGTGTCCGGGGGGGGATCCCCTCTGGGTTGCATGCAGACTGCCCCTTGGGTAGGTAGAAAGAGGGCAAGGGAGCTCTCTGGGGTCTCTCTTATATAAGAGAACTGACCCCATTCATGGGAGCTCCAGCCTCACGACCTCATCACCTCCCAAAAGGTCCTCACCCCCTAATACCATCACGTGGTGGGTTAGGATTTCAGCCTGTGAGTTTAGGATGAGGGGACGACATAGACATTCATTCCATGGCAATGCCCTTAGTGGACTTTTTCGTAAAGTATAGTTCTGGGAAAAGAAACATGTTTTTAACAGTTTAAAATGTTAAAATAGAACAAACCACATCACAGTATTAAGGGTAAGAAGCACAATAGGAACGCCATAGCTGACATTTTTGGAAGTCTTGGACTGTGCCCAGTAAGCCCCATGGATTATCTCACTTCGACCTCGTGACGGCCCCACAAGGAAGGTCTTGTTACTTGTTCACGTTGTAGAGGTGAGGAGGCGAAGTGAATTGTCCAGCTCCTGAGTTGGACTTGACTCCAGGCAGTGTGGGCCCAATCCAATGGCTCCAGGTGTATAGCTTCTACCCTTTAGTACATAGGCACTTTGAATTCTGCATTCTCTTATTTCATTATGTTACAGACCATATGGGTTTTTTATGGTGACTACATCCTAGAAATATATGCTGAAATCAGGATCTTAAGTCATCACTGGATCCAAGTGCTCATTGCTTACCAGGCATGGCACCTTTTCTTCCTGTGCTGACCCATGTTTATTTTATCCATTCATTCATCAGCAGACGGACATTTGGGTTGTTTCTACCTTTTGTCTATGATGAAAAATGACACTGTGACGCTGCAAGCGTTCATGTATGAGCTTGTGTTTGGACGTCTGGTTTCATGTCTCTGCGTATATACTTAGGAGTGGAATGGAGTTTCTTGGGTGGAGAGTCTGATGATGTCATCGTTCCATGAAGACAGGCCAGACCCACCCTACTCAAACAGTTTCTCCCTGTTATCTTTCTTGCCAAGTGTATGTTGTTGCATTTAGGGAAGTTGGTGTGACAAGTCTGTTAGATTGTGCTGAGTGACTGGCGTGCCACAGCTGAGCAAAGCTGACCTCTGGCGGGGGGTCGGGGACGAGTGTCGGGTCCGATGGCTTTCTAGAGGGCCTCTCCTCTCCCCAGGTACAAGTCCCTGTGCCCAGACACCTGGCCACACTGGCACGGGCCCCCAGCAGAGGGTGTGGAACGGCTGATCCAGTACATCGGCTACGCACCGGAAGAGTACAAGTTAGGGAGGTAAGCGGCCAGGAAATCCCCGTTCAAAAGTTCTGTAAAGGACAAACTCCTGTGTGTGCCCACTCTCAGTACTTTGCTCACACTCAGAACATTCCACAATACTTCTGAGAGTAGCTGGGTGTCCTGTACTTCAGTTCTGACACTTTCCACCCCTAGAAGTGTCAGATGTGCAAGATAAGGACTCAGTGCCACAGGACTGTCTATCTCCCACTTCAGATGCCAACTGCAAGTCCCCACTGTCACCCTGGGCTTCTGACGGCTGACTGGATATCTATTGGAGGGTCCCAGGACCCCCTCTTTGGGTTTGACGGATTTGCTAGAGAGACTCACAGAACTCAGAAAACATTTTACTTACTGGATCACCGGCTTATTACACAAGGATAGAACTCAGGAACAGCCAGATGGAAGGGATGCCTAGGGTGAGGTATAGGGAAAAACACAGAGCTATCCATGCTCTCTCCGGGTGCACCCAGCACATCAAACCATGTTCTTTTTGGGGTTTTATGGGAGCTTCATTACACGGCATGGTTGATAAAACCGTTGGCCGTTTGGTCATCACTTCAACCCCCAGCCCCTCTCCCCTGCCTGGAGTTGGGGCTGAAAGTTCTGAGCCTCTCATTTCAAGATTGGTTCCCCTCACAGCCAGCCCCCATCCTTAGGTTATCCAGGGGACTTGGCGGACTTCACCTCCTTTGCATAAACTCAGGTGTGGTGTGGTCGAAAGGGATCTGTTATAATTAGCAAGACACCCATTTCACTTTCATCACTTTGAAGCTATTTCAGGAACAAAGTCCAAATATTATAACAAAAGGTGCCCCTAGTGCTCTAATTATAAGGGTTTGGGGAGCTATGGCTCTAGAATGGAACAAAGACAAAATACGTATTTCTTATTATGAATCACAGCATCACAAGCTCCAGGTGGTTGGAAGGATGTTGGAGGAGATGAAGTTAGGAAGGAACCCTGTTTTCTGAACCTGGCCCAGGGCTGGCTTGCACCTCTTTGCCTGCAAAATGAGTTTGCCTGGGCTGCTGCTTATTCAAATGCACGCAGGACCTCTCAGAGGGGGTATTAGGACTTAAAGTGATGTGAAAGTTCCTGTGGCATCCCAGAAGGTGGTGTTCCAGGACTCTGAGCACATTACTGTAGCTACAGCTGTCTAGGAGCAGGGGAACTGTCGTACACGTTGATAGCGTTGAGGCAAACTCTGTGGGGTGAACCGGGAAGATCTTAGTCTGTCCTGTTAGTCATTTTGGTCAGGGTTGATGTGGTGGTAAGGAACAGTGCCCAAGGATGTAGAGGGGGCATTCCCAGGCTGCGGAGAATTTCTGCCTTCGAATCCATCAATGGAATTTGCCCGCCAACCCCTAACTCGCACTGGTATATAGCCCTCTGTGGCCACCCTGGTCCTTTTCCATCCTTACACTTCTGTCCCAGGCCCTGCTTCAAGAATTAATTACGTTTGCAAGCCAGATCCCTGAGGGGATCCTGAGGGAGGCAGACCGCGGAGGTCCTAGGTGGTATCTGTCCCCATTCCGTAATCTGGGATGGGGACGTGGGATCACGGGGCATGAGGCACTGCTGCCCCCTGGTGGCTTCCCTGGGAAATTTCCCTCACAGGGCGGGTAGGCCAGGCAGGAAGCCACGGACATTGATAATTTTTTTTTTCTTAAGATTTTATTTATTTATTTGACAGAGAGAGACACAGTGAAAGAGGGAACACAAGCAGGGGGAGTGGGAGAGGGAGAAGCAGGCTTTCCGCGGAGCAAGGAGCCTGATGGGGAGCTCCATCCCAGGACCCCGGGATCACGACCCGAGCCAAAGGCAGACGCTTAAGGACTGAGCCACCCAGGCGCCCGAGGACATTGATAATTGATCTTTGCTGGTCGATGGGATCTTCTTTATACTTAGACTCCTGTTCCTTGTCCTTAATTTTCAAAGCCCAGGGAAGTAAGGTCAGGTTAAATCGGTGTCCTAGTTTCTTGAGGCTGGATAACAAAGGACCACAGACGGGCTGTCTTAAAACAACAGGAAAGTGTACTCTCTCACGGTTAGTTCTCAAGGCTGGAAGTCCAAAATCAAGGTGTCGGTGGGCTCTGCGGGAGGATCCTTCCTTGCCTTTTCCAGCTTTTGCTGGCTCCTATGTTCCTTGGCTCGTGGCCCTGTTGCTCCAGTCTCTGCCCCTGTCTTCACATGAACTTCCGTGTGTGTGTGTGTGTGTGTGTGTGTGTGTGTGTGTGTCCTTTTCTGTCTCTTATAGGCACACACTCGTTGGATTTAGGTCACCCCTAATTCCCCCCCATACAATCTCCTCAGTCCCTATCTTGATGATGTCTGCAAAGACCCTCTTTCCTGATAAGATCACATTCTGAGGCTCTAGGGGAAGGAATCCTGTCAAAGCCAGTGCAGGTGGTAACCAACCAAATTAATCATTGCAACAATCTCTCTTTTCACTTCTAGAACCAAAATATTCATTCGTTTCCCCAGAACTCTGTTTGCCACCGAAGATGCCTTTGAATTTAGTAAACATCAATTAGGTATGATTTTCTCTGTCCTGACTTTAGTAGAATGTGAAATGAACCAGTTTAGCTTGGGAGACGCCTCACACAGACAGGCTACGGGGTTATAAGACCCACATGGATGTGTGCCTTAATACCTGCTTGGAGGGCAGCCATGGATACACACAGACACTTAAACACTGGATTTGCCTCCCAGTTCTCGTTAGGACCCAACTCTTGCGCCACACCAGGGCCTAAGCTTTGCAAACTTCATTCATATGGGTATCTGATGTTGGAAGGGGTCGCTTCAAAGCCTGCAGCCCCGGGTGCGGGGTAGGGGGGTGTGAACAGTCAAGGGGGAAAGTTATGGGGTGGGGGTAGGGGAGTGCAAAATCTTTTTTAAACTACTGGAGTGGGGTGGGGCTTCTCCCTTGAAATCTCAACTGCTCTGCTGAGACCTACCCTGTTGAGGGATGAGGGCTTGCTGCATATTAATTCCTCTGTGCTCAGGACCTTGGTGTGTTCTTAGAATAAACCTACATGGCTGTATTATCTCCACTTCACTTTCCGGGAAACTGAGGTCCAAGATGTCGGTAACTTGCTGAAGGCCGCACAGCTAATAAGCGGCAGAGCTGGGGTCTGAACGTGGGTCTCTCTGGCTTCCGGACCTGGGCTTTTAACCACTGTGCTTGCTGATCTTTTTTTTTTTTTTTTTTGGACCCTCACAGCAGCATGCACTAATCCCGGGACCTGGGACTGGGTGGGTGCTGGCTGCAGGTGGGGCAGGGGCACGCTCAGTCAGCGTTTCTCATCAGCCTCCAGGGGGATGGGATGTCTCTGGTCTGCAGGGAGACCCTGGATGAGCTTGGCTTGTGGTGGGGACTCGGTCACCAGGTGGAGGGAGGTGGTGGGAGAAGCTCCAGGGTGAGTGTCCATGTGGTCCCGCATCCCCGGGTTCACACTCCTCCTCAATAGTCGCCCTGCGGTGCCCTGCGGGTGTCTCCATCGCCTGAGCCTGCACACCCATTTGTGGCATGTACTTGACACCTGCCTTGAGGGGTGGGTGTGCAGATGAAACAGTGCCTAGCCTGGAACCCAGTAGACTGGGTGGGGGCTCTTACCACTGAGTCTGTTCTTTACCTTGAGGGAGGGAGCCCAGGAGCTTCTGGTAGCCAGGCTTCCTGTACCCCAGCCCCTCCCACCCCTGCCCCGCTGCGCCCCGAGGCCTCTTCTGACCTCCCCTCTGAAGAGCACAACTGAAAGCCCTTTCGCCAACACTTTTATTTTCAGTTGCGAGGATCCAAGCCACATACAAAGGCTGCCTAGAAAGGAGAGTATATGTGAAAAAAAGACAAGCAGGTAAGAATGAAACAGAATCCTGCCCGCTTGCAAAGAGCCAGAGTTCTGTGTCTCTCACCCGTGCGGCACCTAGAGGCACAGGCTCCTTTGTGGCTTTCCCCCCCGCTGCCCTTGGAACCCGGGCGTGGCTCGTCTTTATTCTGTGGACCCGAGATTGTAACCCAGTGGCCCGTGTTGGGTCCCACAGATGTGGCTTAGTTCATCCACAGCATGTGCACGTTTAAAGAATAATTTTTTGTAAAAGGACACTAACCCTGCAAGTACCCAGGAACCCGTCCCGTGGCTCTCCAGTCCCTTCTCCACCCCGCGCCCACATCGCTCTTCTGAATTTTGCCTTTATCCTTCCCTTGCCCTTCTTGATAGCTTTACCATCTATGGATGCATCACTGAATGACATATCTAGTGGCTGGCATGTTTTGAACTTCATAAAATTATACCGTTTGTATTTTTAGGGACATTTTTGTTCCCAAAATTCAACCAGGTGGCCATGTGTAGATTTGGTCGTTTATTTTCGTACCTGCACGGGATCGCACGAGATCAGATGTTGGCAAACTTTTTCTTCAAGGCCAGATGGTCCTTGAGACTTGTGCGTCACCTGGCCCCTCTCATGGCTTCTCAACTCTGACGTTGTAACGGGAAGGAACTTTAGGCAATACATAAATAAGCGGGCAGAGTCCTGTTGCAATAAAACTTTATTGACAAAAACAGATGTCGGGCCCGAGGGCCATAGTTTGCCGACCCCTGTGCTGTATGAGTATACGACAATCCAGCCGTTCTGTTGATGGACATGTGGGTTTTTGCAGCTATTTGTTTTTGGAACAGAAACAGTGCTGCTATGAGGAATAAAAACTTTTTTTTAAAAAAGATTTTATTTATTTATTTGACAGAGCACAAGCAGGGGGAGCAGCAGAGGGAGAGGGAGAAGCAGACTCCCTGCCAAGCAAGGAGCCCGATGTGGGGCTCGATCCCAGGACCCTGGGATCGTGACCTGAGCCGAAGGCAGATGCTTAACCGACTGAGCTGCCCAGGTGCCCCTAAAACCACTTTTTTAAAAAAAGATTTTATTCATCCATTTATTTGAGACAGGGAGAGAGAGCATCTCAAGCAGACTCCACGCTGAGCACAGAGCCTGACGCGGGGCTCAATCCCACAACCCACGAGATCACGCCCTGAGCTGAAACCAAGAGTCGGACACTTAACCGACTGAGCCCCCCAGGCACCCCAGAAAACATTTTTTTTTTAAAAATTAGAATACTGAACAAAATATGAAGTGCATTTAAAAATTGGGAAACAAGCCAGAAATCTGTGTGTCTCAATTGATGTGTGTCAATTTTTAAGTGTAGACAACTGAAGCATACACTGGATGAGACCAGCCAAATGCAGCCCCACGACTAACGTGTGCCCCATGTTTGGGGGAGGCGGTGAGCGGTTCTGAAGAAAGCCTTTTGTATGTAAATGTGATTGTGCCGCCTTCTAATGTCAGCAGTGAACTCTTTCAGCCATCAGACTGGAAGCGCACTGGCGTGGGGCCCTGGCTCGGAAGGCGGCCAGAAGGAGACAGTGGGCTGTGCGGACCGTGAGGAAGTGAGTTCTCTGCAGAAGGTGATCGCGGACTTGGTTGAGTTCTTCGGCTTTGTGCAGAAAGCTAAGCTTCCCTCCAGGATGTCAGGCCTTAGGGAGTCCGCTCCATTGCTTTCCTCCGAGCTCCCTAATCTGACGGTGATCACAATTCACTATGCTCGTTTCTCTTAGTTCAGAAGTCTCAAGGTCGTCTGCCTTCCGATGCCAGTTGCTCTTAGCAACTAATTCAAGCTGCTCAAAACAAACAAGTAAACAATGGTGTGGGTGAAAGAGAATGTATCTTTGGGGCAGACTTGACCATGGGCTATGTGACTGTCGTCCTGCATGGGGACCAAAGCAACCTCTACCGTTTTAGCCTCCTCTGAAATCAAACAGGTGGAGAGAGTCCCGGTGCGGAAATGGGCCAGAAAGCTAACAAAACGCTTGCCTCTTCAGGTTCATAAAGGGATTCATCAACCGCAACCAACCCCTCTGCCCCGACAATGAGGAGTTTATCATGTTCATGCGGAAGAATTACATCTTGAATCTTCGGTATCACGTCCCAAAGAATGTCTTAGACAAGAGCTGGCTGAGGCCTCCTGGCATCTTGGAAAATGTGAGGACCGAATGGCGACTCCTGTTGCAAGTGACTCGGGCATTGGCGGGGCTCAGCTTTTTTGTGTGTCTTCGTGCAGCCTCCCTTGGCTAGAAAGGGTAGCCCTTAGTAAAGCGCTTCTTTGCAAGGCGGCTACACAAGAAATGTCACTCCTTTAAATTCATATTCTAAAGCCAACAGAGGTCTGTTTGCACACAGCACTTGTCAATAGTTCCTATCCTGATGTAGACTTCCCGATGGCTTTTAATGACTGTCACGTGGAAAAGTGTTTCTCAAAAGGTGGTTCTGAGGACCCTGTGTCTAGAGCACAGTGGGGGCCACTGTAAGGTCCTGGGTCCCAGCCTGGGTCTACGGAGCATCTCTAAGAGTCCTTTTTCTTTTTTGCCAGGTCCTCGGATGATTCAAACACATTCAAGTTTAAGAACCAGTAGTTTAGCAACAGTGAAAAAGTAGTGCAAGATTGGCAGATGAGCTGCCTTCTTGAAGTTTAAAATACTAATGCTGTACTTTTTTTTTATAAAGATTTTTATTTACTTATTTGAGGGGGGGGGGAGAGAGCGCACAAGCAGGGGGAGTGGCAGGGAGAGGGAGAAGCAGGCTCCCCGCTGAGCAAGGAGCCTGATGTGGGGCTCGATCCCGGGACCCTGGGATCATGACCTGTGCTGAAGGCAGATGCTCAACCGACTGAGCCACCCAGGCATCCCTAATGCTGTACTTTACATGAGACTGGATTCAGCTGTGCTGTCAAAGCCTCTGTCTTGGTGGCCACAGCCCAAGAACTGGGTGTGCGCAAGGCAGGTGGGACGGAGTGTGTTCTCCACACAGGCATCGGACCTGCTCAGAAAAATGTGCACAAGGAACCTGGTCCGGAAGTACTGTTGTGGGATCACGGCCGAGAGGAAAGCGCTGGTAGGGATTGGGGGGGGGGGGACACAGGCAGGTAGCCAGGTGGGGTAGGGGCTGGGGCTGGTCTCACCTGGGAGGCGAGGTTTGCACTGGGCCCGTGCCTCGAACGTGTTGAGGACTAAACATGCCTAGGCCACTTGGCACGGAGCCCCGGCTCCAGGGCAGCTGTTACAAATAAAGCTGCTCGTATTGTTGCCATGGCAACAAGATCCAGATGGTCCCCTACGCTGCCCAGAATGCAGGACCCCTTCTCTGCTGCAGGGTTTGGTTTATGCTTATCTGCAGGTCAGCAAACTTTAAAGCACTAGAGTAGTATCTTGGGGTCTGCGGGTCACATGATCGCTGTTAGAATCACTCCACTGCCAGCAGAGCATGACAAGCTGCCAGGGACAACATATAAACAGATGGCAGAGCCGTCCTGCCAAGAATGAACAACGAAGCCAAAAAATTACCAAAAAAAATGGGCAGCAGGCTGGATTTGGCCCTTGGGTTGTAGTTTGTGGATCTCTGACCTAGAAGAAAGGGCCTGCTCTCTGAAATTCTTGAAAATTCCACTTCTGGGAAAAGCGTGCAAGAGACCAGCCTTAAGTGTCAGCTCTGGTCTCTGCTGGTACAATTTTTAGGGCATTTTGGCCAAAGCCTGGAACCTGTTATGATTTCTGTGCCAAAGGAGAACGAGGCTACTACAGCTTAGCAAGGAAAGTAAGCTGTCCCGTGGACCTGATGTGCCTCTGTCCCAAGGATCCTCGTGGCTACCACTTTGTACTTCCAATTCTGTATTACCAGATGCAGCAAAAGGTGGTTACAAGTGAGCTCTTCAGGGGAAAGAAAGAAGGTTATGCAGAAGTCTTAAGCCAGCCCTTTGCCAACAGTCGGATCGGTAAGTACATTTTTCCATCTGTGCACTCGCTTCTCCTATTTTAAGAGTTGAAAGAGGATGCCTGACTCCGTAGCATGTCCTGACCATAGCTGAGGTCTTGGGTCACAGAGGGGCGTAAACCCAGCAGATACCAGTGGCTTTGGCACCAACATGGTATTTAGTGATGATTCGCTGTGTTCTGGTTCCCTCCCCAGATGAAGGAGACATTAATCCCAAAGTGCTTCAACTCATTAGCAATGAGAAAATCCAGGTAAGGAAACGTGGGTCTTTGGGTCCAACAGGATTCCCTTAACAGGGTCTGTTTTCTGTACGAAAAGTGTCTGGAAGCACTGTTGAAATGCAAGGGTGCATGTGGGTGGGCCGGGCTCTCGACTGTAATGCTCTGGGTATTAACGAAGACTGTGGGGCCGGGTAACGAAGACGTGACCACTAGGTACCTATTGCTGTTCTTACGGTCCTTATCTGTCACCCTAGAAACTGGGTTCAGTTTTCTTTCTTTTTAAAAAGATTTTATTTATTTGAGAGAGAGAACACGAGCAGGGGGGAGGGGTAGAGGGAGAGGAAGAAGCAGACTCCCCGCCGAGCAGGGAGCCCGATGCAGGACTCGATCCCAGGACCCCGGGATCATGACCTGAGCCAAAGGCAGATGCTTCACCGACTCAGCCACCCAGGCGCCCCATGGGTTTGGTTTTCTATGAAATTGAGTGAAATGCAGCCATGAACTTAATCCCTGAACATCCCCTATTAGAAGCGGTGTGGCAGGGTGTCAACACGGGCTTCGTAATTTAGCTGAGCGCCATCCAGGCAGGTTCCTTAAGCTCTTGCTGCCTCTGTCCTTCCGTGAGTGGGGATGGCGGGGGTCTTGAGAGGCCGGAGGCCGAAGCGGTTGATGGTGGGAGGCGCTGTGTGGCGATACCGGTTTGTCTGAGCCTCTCTCTGTTTGAGTGCTTGAAGTAACTGGTCTTAGCAGTCTGGGGTAACAAGGAACTCCGTACTCCACACTGTCCCCCCACGGGGTCACCTTGCTCTCCTTGCAGTATGGTATCCCGGTCATTAAATATGATAGGAAAGGCTTCAAGGCCCGGCAGCGCCAACTCCTCCTGACTCAGAAAGCGGCTTACGTGGTGGAGCTTGCCAAAATCAAGCAGAAAATAGAATACTCAACACTCAAAGGTAAGCAGGCCGTCTTCAGGCCGTTCACCGGGCGGGCGTAGCTCCCGGGGAACACCCGTAAGGAAGGCGCCCTCTACTGGAAGACAGAGTGTAGGGTGCCCGGAAAGCCTGGGGGGCTGCCTGGGCCTGGCCCGGGCTTCTTTTTTCTGGCGTAAATGAAAGCGGCCGCCCCTTCCCCCCACCCCCGATTGGACAACAGTCACCTTCTCCGATGACCTGTGTTTTATTCCAAGCGCGGCCCTTCACAGCCTCCTAGCATGCCGGCTGCTGGGGTGTGCCCTTCCTCCGCCTCTTTTTTCTGCATGAACGTCAAGTTGTCCAGTTCCTGGTCCCTAACTCTGGGGTCTGTCCTAAGGTGTGTCTACTGGCAGCCTCAGTGATGGCATCTTGGTCATTCACGTCTCGCCGGAGGACCACAAACAAAAGGTAAGTGACGGCCCCCCTTGCCGGCCCGAGGAGGGAGACCCTGCCGTGCTACTGAGCTGCCCCCCGTGAAGCCTCCATCCAGAAGAGTATTTTTCCTCGAGGCCACGGCCTCTGAAACTGCCCCGTCCTCTCCTGGTCAGGGGGATACCGTGTTACAGTGTGAGCACATCTTCGAAGCAGTCACGAAGCTCGTCATGCTGCTCAAGAGGGGGAACGTGGTGAATGTCGCTCAGGGAAGGTAGGGGCTTTCTTCAGCGATCGCCCGTTCACCAAGGCAGCCGGGGGCTTGCGGCCCAGTTCTCCAAGGAGGGCCTGCCATCCCTGGGGGGAAGCTGTTGGCCAGGGCAGGTGACAGCCACACCTTTCGCTTGAGCACCATGGGCCGCAGCTTGGCAGGCTGCTTACCACACTGATGAGAGGACAGCAGTAAAATTTCTTTAGGATGTAGAGGAAAAAGCCTTGGCACAGAGGGTGCTCTTATTCGAGTCTCATCTCTGAAGGAGGTGCCATGTTTTCAGTTTCACGGGCACAAAGCGGCTGAGCAGCAGGCCCTGTGTCAGCTGGCTGGTCAGGGACCATGTAGGGGTTCCTGGGGCTGAATCCCGGAGGCTCCCAGACCCCCGTGCAAGCAGCCTGCAAGCAGGCTGATGAGCAAATTCCTATGTGCAAGAGGGAGAGAGAGTGGGGAGTGCTCCCCTGAGGAGAGACCTGGTCACCCCATGAGCATTTCAGCAGGACCATACGTAGGTGGTTCTTCAGACGGCAGATTGGCCCCCTGAAGAACTGAACATGCTAAGTTGATTTGGGAACAGCCACAGAAACATGGGGTAAGTTTCCCAGTTGTGGCAATGGTTGTCTTTTGAGGACTCAAATGTGCACTAAAACTCTGTAATAATACAAATGGGAATTTGATCTCGAAGCTACCAGAGTCTCGTGAGTTTCTTTTGTAGACAGAAGGTGAAAAACAGAACATCAGTAACTGATCACTTGGTGTGTTTTCAGTTTACAGTTTTGTATCAGTCCTGGAAAAAAAGGCACAATAGTTTTCGACACAGGACCGGAAGAACAAATCTATAAAGATAAAAACGGCCAGTTAACAGTGGTGAGTGGCTGTGGCGGGAGGTGAGTTTTACCTGAGAATATAGATTAAAATGTGACCATTTTCAGCCCTCCTCTAGACTTTTCATGTCTCCCTCTGTTCCCGATTCTACATCAAAACAACAGGAAGGTATTGATGCCAAAGACACACATTCACACACGGGAATGAGAATGTTTGAAGCAAGCAAGTTTACCTCCCATTTCTAGTTGTTAGTGAACAGGACGGTGACATTAAATATCTTCTCAGTTTTAAATGCCAAAGCCAATTTTTCACGGGAGGGCCAAGGCCTAAGGCTCTCCCAGAGAGCTTCTGAACATACCTGGTCCGGAGTCTCGGCCTTGGACCCTGTGCTGTGACTGGCGGGCGTGTGGCTTGGGCTTTGCAATGGGAGCCGTGTCAGGTCCGAAGAGCCGAGCTCACCGCTGTCTGGTGCAGTCCAGGCTGGGTGCTCGGTGCTTTGTCCTCCCTGCTGGTCCCACTGTGCTAGGCCGGGCGTCCCAAAGCTCTCACTGGCCACGTGGTACACCGGGCTTAGTTTGATACCATTTTGCTAGGAAATGACAGAGTAAAACCTGAGGGGGGCATCTCTCAGATGTATTTTGTAGGTGCACCCAGTATTATTATCTGATACAAACGAATGAGCAGTCTGTCAATATATGGGGTGTCTCATACATACTTCCATTTGCATCCCCTTAACCGTGAAACTTTTTGTGGGTGGGTGTAAATAGGACCCCAAAGGCTTTCATAACACAATTGCCCCTGAGCTCCTTCAGGGAGAAGATAAAATCTTGAAGTATCATTTCAGATGTAAGCTATCAGGTGACTTTTCAGTTTACGTGCTGTCTTCGGGGTATAACCTTGAAGAATGATTTTGTCGTGGGAGTCACACAGCTTGTCTGCCTGACTGGCTCGGGCTGAAAATGCTAAGCAGCCTCACTGAGTCCTTTTCTAAATGCCCTTTGTCTCAGTGGCAGGTGGGGCTGGCTTCTAGAAGCTCGTCCGCACCGCTGCTGGGTCATCAAGGGTCTCTAACCTAAGTGTGGGCGCTCTCCCAAGGTGTCAGTCCGCACGAAGTCCTCTTGATCTCGCCCATGGCCATCCCTGTTCCGGCTGAGGAAAGCACCGAGGAAGCGGGAGGCTGTCCAAGGAGCTACACCTTCAAGGAAAGAAGTCCCAGCAGCTCTAGGCAAAGGAGCACCTCTGAAGAAACTGAGTGGCATCTGCCCATCTCCCGGTTCTCAGCAGCACTGGGGCACTAAAGGAAAAGGTCCTCTTCAGGGGCCCAAACTCAAGTTACCTGTGAGGATGGGTTTCAATGTCCCTACCCAGTCCTTCCCTCGATGGGTACTTGAACATGTCATTATAGGGTGGGCAACAGATCCGCTACCTTTGTCAAGCTGCCCCTGAGGAACAATTTGATAAAGCTGCAAATTTTGAATTTTGCTCTAACTAAATGGAATTTAGGCGCTTTGGGTTCCAGATGGGGAGCTGTAGCAGAAACGTTAACGCCGTGGGTGTGTTTCTTGTCCCGGGCTCCCCCCTTCCCTTGTATTAAAGTAGCAGCAACCCCAGCTGATTCACTCTGCTTTCCACCTAAGACTTCCTTACGGTGTTTAATAGAACGATGACACCCCCGCCCCTCCCCGGAGACTTCAAGGTGATAAAGCAGAATGAATGGAGGATAGAGGTCTTCCTCTCTTTGCTGTGAACCCCCCTCGCGCTGGCTGGATTGTGCTGGATGTTTCTGAAAAGACCCAGAAAATTAAACAGAGGCATCACGTAACTTTTATTTTACACGTCCACAAATGCTTGTACAACATACAGTGACTACTTCTAACGTTTATAGCATTTTCTTCATAGCACAAAAAGGTAGGTTAGTGACACAGGTGTGCCACAGGCACGCTGGGTGGAGCACACACTGTGGAGGAGGGCTGAGTGTTGCTGACACGTGGGTCCCGAGCAGCTGCTGGGAGGTACAGGTGAGCCCACCTACGCGGAGCGCGGGCTGTCCCTGCACCTCGGCCAGGCTGCTCGTCTGCTACCTACCGTGGGGGTGGAGGGGGCAACAGAAGAGGTTACTCCAGGATTGTCTTGGGCACAGGAGGAGGACTTCTTTCAAAAAGCTGTTTTACTTCAACTGTAAGCTCTTACAATGTAATAAAACTTCACTCTTTACCAAATCTTAAGCCAGTGTTTTACTTAGATGGTTCTTAAGTATAAATATGGACCTTTGTTTGCCCTTCAGGCTAGCATAAGAATCAGTTCCTTGTGGAATACATCTACTACCACAGCTTGGACCAGCCAACACTTGCTGTCATCTCCTGGCTGTGCGACTAACGGCGCGTCATTCACCACGGAATATTTCAGGAACCTGTTCAGATCCCAGGAAAGCAAAGACTCAAAACTACAAGTGTGAAGACTGCCAGAAACATTAGCTCATACGGTGTAGAAGCCCGAACAACTCCGATTGTTCCACAAACTTACTCTCAACAGAAAGATTTAAAAAACAATTCATATGATGGCTTTTCCATTCCTACAGAAAACATCACAACGGACATTCACTTTAACTTTCTAAAAAAGTTCAACCCAAACGTCAGGGTTGGCGTTTAAAACTAAAACGGTATATAAAATATTTACCAAACAGTATTTAAACCCCCCTTTCCTTAGCACTTAATAAAACCCGAATGGCCTAATATAGAAAGTTCCCCACAAAACAGTTTAAAAGGCATCGACCCCCATACATGATTTTTTTAGGTTCAGTCAAGATTGTTTTTAAGTTTTATTATAGGCTTTCCTGCTGGATACAAAATAAAGGCATACAACTGTCCCAAGAAGGGCAGTATGTACAAAAGCCTAAGCTGTAAAAATGGTTTCAAAATATAAACTCGTTTTTTGGAATACACTGTCAAAGGCTGCCCACCTCAATACCTTTGGTATAAAACAGTAACTTCCCTTGAAGAGCAGACAAATGCCATCCATTACCTTACGCACGTTCACATCTCCTTGTAACTACTCTACCTAGTCTAGTCGCGACCAGCCACATCAGTCACCACTCACTGCTGTCCCTTCCCAGGCGCAGAGGAGACTGGGAGGTAGATAACCGAGAACGTCCGTCCTACACGAGCACCGTGCGGACAGCTGGGCTCCAGCGCGGGCCCCCCTGCGCCCCACAAGCACACATCCCCATCTACAGTCGCACACGTCCCTTAAACACGAACACAAACACTTAGCTGGACCCCAAAGGAGCTGCACATCCTCTAACTTGGCTCGCTGTGGCCACTCCATACTGTGTAAAAACCAGAGGCAAAGACACAAAGGCGGTCTCGGGATGATGGCTACGTCTACAGCAAGCGAGCTGCCCCGAGACTGCTGGTGTGAATGGGCTTCCTGCCTGGATGCCAGGCTGGGGGACAGAGGCCGGGCCACGTCCACTTTCTAAGCAAAGGGCAGGGCTTCTACTTGAGACAGGAAGCCCAGCTTAACAGGGAAGAAGGCTGAGGAAGAAAGAATGGAGCACTGGGCGGTGTGTGAGCTCCGCTCATAACCAGGAGTTGGTCAATGGCCGGGGGGGGGGGGGGGGGGGGGGGGGGGGGGGGGGTTGTGCAAGTGTAAGGGGCAGGAGGTGAGGAAGGAGCCGGGAAAGGTGCACTCCCTGCCAGGGCCGGCTCTGCCCTTAGCCAGGTACGCGGGGTCCCAACAGGCCTGCCCCTCCAGTACAGCCGGGCCTCCAGAGCTATGCTCGACCAGTCACAGGCACGAAGCTCATCGGTCCTATTTTCGGTGCCACAAACTGCATGCATCTACCAACAAGCCAGAGGGGCAAGATCCTGGGGCCGAACGGACTTCCGGCAAAGCCCCGGAGATGGCCCGGTCTGACGCGCAGGAACGCAGCCAGCATGCAGGGCTGGAGGATTATGAAACGAGCTCAGGGAAACCTCTGGTGGCCGCCAACTGCAGGATCCCTGTTGCAGCAGTCAGATGGAACCCCGAAGGAATGCCCCCCGCAAAGGCCGAATAGGTAGTCAGCACCCATCAAAATAAATACTGCAAACAAAATTTCTCACGTCTACTTCATACCCATTCATACTTTTCTCCGAGAACCAAGAAAGCCTGGCTCCAAGGATTCTCAGATCCCCACGGAACGGGGAGACCTTGGGACACAGCTTGCTCAAGAACAGGGGTGTATTCACCTGGGGAAAGACAGTCACCTGGTTGAGAAATACCAAAATAATCATCTGGCTTGTTACAAAAAAGTATCTCCAGACTCCAGGGGAAGTGGAAGGTGCCCAGGAGGCTGCAGGCATCGGAGTGAAGAGCAGGGGAGAGGGGAGGAGGGCAGCTCGCCTGCTTGCTCACTGGTGGAGGTGGGCCCGGTCGTCTGGACGCTTGATGTGGATCCGCCGCACGCGCTCGATCCGCTCCCGCTCTCGCTCCTCATCTTCATCCAGGTGATGGGAGCGGCCAGCTGCCCCGCCTGTGGCCTCCAGGAGTGCGTTGTCAGGTCCTCGGCCATCCTGGGCCTCGTACAACAAAATATTGAGAGTCTCCTCATAAATCCGGGCCTCTGGGAACTCCACCTGCATCCCCACAACAAAACACAAGGCAGGTAAGTTAGCATCACCCCCCACCCACCCCCCACCTCTACTGCCACCTACTACTTCTGGGAAGGGCGGAGTTCCTTTGAAGATTGCCATTATTAGTTTTATAGTACCTTTCATTTACAACAGGCAATACTTACACATGGTGCTTACACAAGAAACAAAAGGTATACAGTGCCTATAAATGTAGATCATACACCTATGTATTCACACACTTTAAAATGCACAAAAGGTGGCCCATCACACACTCATCTGCACCTTTTCCTCTCCAACTTGGAAGATCCTTCCATAGCAGGGAATTACAACAATGTAACAATGCAATTAACTAACGAGGTCGTTTCCAAAAGGTTTCTACTCATAAGAGATCTATACCCCTGGAGCTGCTCCATAACCCCGAGCAGCCTTTAAAGCAGCCCCATTTTTTTGAACAGGGACCAGCTGAAAAGGACATGTCCCCTCCTGCTTGGTAAAGTTCTGTGTCCGCTGCTTGCCCTTCAGGGTTAAGGCACCGGGAACTGGAAGGAGGCTGTCCAAGTGGGCCCTGGGCACTTGACTCACAGAGTAGAGACTCTACTTTCAAAGGCAGGATTCTGAGGTTCCAAGACAAATGGAGGCAGCACACTCTCCACTGTCTTTCCTACTGAGACCACAAAACCAGGAGAGAGAATGGGCAGCGGCTGAGGACTGAGCGACATGAATCGTGGCAGACGGGGCGGGGGGGAGGGAGGGGAGACCAGAGTCTGGAATGACACCTAACCAGCAGAGAGTTTCCTGCCCAGAGGTAGGTCAGTGCAGCCTGCACCCCCGGAACAAGCATCAGCAGAGAGAGCCCCAAGGGGGCACCAGCGTCTCCCAACACCTGGCGAGTTCCAGGTCTTCCTTTTTTCTTTTCTCCATTTTCTCGCACTCCCCCCCCCCCCCAAAAATCTTGTGGCAGCAAAGGCCGGAGCCCGGGGGAGTCAGAACTCTGAAGGGGAACCTTCCTTTCTGATGAGGAGAGCTGTGGTCCCATCAGGGTGGAGCGAATCCCTGCTGTTGTTCTCTCCCTTCTTCATGCCATTTGGCTCCAGGTACAGGTCAAGTCACGGGCAGTCTGTGGCAGAGCGGGGACCTGAGGCCCCAGCTTTCTGGCCAGATGACAGAAAAGGGGAGCCCCAGGGAAGCAGGAAGCACCGAAAGATGGCAAAGGACGGGTGCCTGGGAAAGCAGCTTCTTGAGGTTGTGCACGAACTCCTGGGCTTGAGCCCAGCTGTCAACCTGTCCCTCAACAAACAGCACACACAGAACTGAGCAAAGGCACAGACCGCTGCCCGGGACACAGACCTGCCCTCAGTGCGGCCCAGATCTGAAGGCTTTGAAACCTGGGCTGTCACTGGCACTGCGACCCACAGCTGGTTGGAACTTGTGGCCCAAACCCAACTGGGTCAACTGCCTGCTAAAACAAAGAAATCAATGTTCTCATTAGAATTTAAACAATACCTAGAGTCCTGTAACATTCAGAATATCCAGGGTACAATTCGAAAGTTCCTGGCATGATGAAGAACCAGAAAAATCTCAACTCCTGAGGGAAAACATAATCAAAAGATACCAAGTCCAAGATGACACAAGATGTTGGAATTATCTGACAGAGACTTGAAAACAGCTGTTATAAAAATGTCCCAATAAGGAAGGGCAAACTTTCTTAAAGCAAATGCAAACACAGGAAGTCTCAGCAAGGAGACAGAGCATCGAAGAAAGAAATGAAAACCGTATGACTGAAAAATATAGTAACCAAGGGCAACACAAAAACAAAAACAAGAAACAAAAAACCCCAATTCACTGGCAGCATTAACAGAATGGAGATGACAGAGGAGAGTCCGGGAACTTGGAAGACACAGCAACAGAAGTGATACAATCTGAACAAGACCAAAAACAGACCAATAAAGGGTGCAGTTCTGTGCTCCATTCTCACCGAGTCCCCAGTGAGTCAGAATCAAGAACCAAATGGACAACATATGTATTACATATCTACTTATGCCTTACTTTCAGCAAGCCATACCTTTTCCAGCTTAACCACACAAGACAGTTAAATGATTAAAAGAATTAGCAGAGCACCTCGAATGTTGTATCAAGAAAGACAGCAATACAAAAACCCCCAGCAGGAACATCCACCCCGTTATTCGAAGCAACAAAACACAAGTGTCAGCTCCAAAGCACGGCTCCTGACAGTGTTGGCCAGAAGGTGGCACCTGCTTGTGTAAGGACAGCCATCCCCTGACATGAACCCCCTGGAAAGCCAGTCATATGCCTTTCCTGGAGCAAAGAAGCAGCCCTTGGGGACAGGATGGCAGAACAAAAGGGGCCGTGGCCTGCCAGCCGGGGCCCCATCTCTAGCCAGTTTCAGAAACACAAGCACAGGCTTCCTCTGGAACCTGCGGGCTAACCTACAAATGGCTGGGATCAGACTGTGCCGTCTCTGAATCCTCTGCTCCCTGTTAAACTCTGAAAATGTAAAGTAGTATTTTAAAGCTTTAATCAATAAGACGATTACCCGGTTAATATCCAAGGACAAAGGCAACCCGTGTATATAACAAAACCAAACTGACAAGACGGGGAAGCTAGTTACAGGTGGAATTCACAGCCCTAAGAGCAGCTCACAGGAAAAAAGAGGTGTGCATCTTGCTGATGTGGTAAAGGGAAGCAAGCGATTCTAGTCCCCCTGCAATCTTTGAAAGAAAAAGGAACCTCAGGGTTTTTCCCTTCTTGGCTCTCTTAAACCAATACCTATCTTTTGGGATATCCTCTAAATACCAATGATAAAATGTTTTTAAAGTTTAAAGAAAAACATGCTAAGAACTCTGGTTTCTACATTGTGGTCTCATTCTCTCTCATTTGCCTTTTCTTCTGAGGCCAGCTCTAGAATCACAGGGAACTGTGTGTTCCTGGAGCCACAGTGATGATGGTAGCCTGACTGGATGATCTACAGATTCGTGTGTGAAAATCTGCTCAGCAGACCCACTGCATGTCCCTGGTAATCAGGGTCCCTTTAGCAAGGTTCAGAGGGAAATGACAAAGTGTATCGTAGGATTTTTTTTTTTTTTTTTTTTTTTTTTTAAGAGGAAGAAAACCGAGTTGCATAGCCCAAGAAGGGCAAGCAAGCAGAAGACCTGAAGGGACCAGATCTCCAAAAGCAGCCTGTGGCATGATCTAGCTTCGTAGAATGGCAAAGTGACAGAGGTCAAGCCTGTTGGTTTGGAGAAGATGACAGAGCGCATTCATAGAGTCCAGATCTGTCAGGAAGTTGTGTGCTCAGAAGGAAGCCAACAAGCCTGGGAGCTAAGGAATGCCCAGCAGGCCCGTGAGGGAGGAGGGTCACTCCAGGTCAGTGGGCCAGAGGAGGACAGACAGATGGCAGGAAGTCGTAGGTCATGACTAGAAAGCCAAGGTCAAGCTCTTAAAGGTAGCACGGTCCCTCTGTCGACTGCAATGGGCTGGGGCCATGCTGGCGGGGGATGGTGGTACATGGAGGCTGAGGGGCAGCACAGGGCCACGTCCCGTCACTGACCGGAAACAAGGCTGCTGGCACGATGACAGCGGTCTGAGGATACAGCTGAACGGACTTTTTTCATTGTAAGGTTTTGTTTTTTTTTTTTTTAACTTTTTTTTTTTGTTTAATAGAGAGAGTGAGCACACAAGCAGTGGGAGCACACAAGGCAGGCAGAGGGAGAAGCAGAATCCCCGCTGAGCAGGGAGCCCGACGTAGGGCTCGATCCCAGGACTCTGGGACCACAACCCGAACCAAAGGCAGACGCCCAACAACTGAGCCACCCAGGTGTCCCTAAGGTTTTGTTTTTAAGTAACCTCTACATCCAACGTGGGGCTCGAACTCAGGACCCAGAGATCAGGAGTTGCACACTCCACCGACAGAGCCAGCCGGGCGCTACTCTCAATCAGCATTTATGGCAAAGGGACTGAGGTGCGGTAGGACTGTCCCTGTTTGCAAATGGTCAGAAAGGAAATGCCATTCTGCTTCTCCGAGACCTAGATGTGACTCTCCCTGGGGCCCGAAGATAATGAGTATTTTCACAATGAGCAATCATGCGTCAAGGAAAGCATTTTTAAAGCCTTTCCCTCTTTAGGGTTGTTTTGCTCCAGGGGAAAGGGAAGCGGCACAAGAACGCATTTCAGACCAGCCACCCAGAGCCGCCGTTGGAGCTCTGACCTTGGTCTGTTTCTTCTCAGTGGCATAGACGATGGAGGTGCAGCAGACCTCAGCAATCTTGCGGCCCTGACCGTAAAAGGACCAGCAGCAGATTTCGTCCCCAATGACGTCCTTTATGAACAGGACCCTTCCGTTAAAGCGCAGAGACAGCTTATCAAAGAGCTCAATGTTTTTCAACATATTGTCGTCAGAATTGCTGCAAAAGAGCATTTGAGAAGGTGAGTGTCTCCCCCCCTCCCAGGCTAGGGCGGCCGCTCTGCTGGGCTCTGCCGGGGCCGGGGAGGAATCGGGAATGACTCGGGGCCCGTGGGCACAGGCACCAGGTGTGGAGCGTGAAGGGAGCCCCGCGAGCCCCGGCAGTGGCAGAATGCAACTGCTCAGGGGAGACTTTCCAACTGGGGTCCGTTTCTGGGTCTTGAGGAACCTCATTAAACCCCCTACAGCTGAGACCACATGGTCCCAAGAGCCAGAAGACATCTAGAAACCTGTATATATTGCTGGTGGGAATGTAAAATGGTGCAGCTGCTTTGGAAAAACAGTTTGGCAGGTCCCCAAATGACTAAACCTAGAGTTACCATTGGACCCAGCAATTCCACTCCTAGGTACCCCCCAAGAGAAAAAAAAAAACCTTGGTCCACATTGAAAATGTGTATATGGATGTTCACAGCAGTATTCACAATAGTCCCAAAGTGGAAACAACCCTGAATGTGCATCCACCAATGAATGGATCAACAAAATGCAGTAAAGATCCACATGATGGGACATTATTCAACTATAAAAGGGGATGAGGTATTCATACACATGCCACAAGAATGAACCTTGACAACATGATGCTAAGTCAAAGAAGCCAGTCACAAAAGCAATGTATTATATGATTCCATTTATACGAAGTGTCCAGTCGGCAGAGAGCAGTGTTAGCCAAGGGTCGGGGGGGGGATGCTGGAGGGGAATGAAGAGTGACCGCTAATGGATTTCTTTTTGAGGTGATGAAAGTGTTCACAAAGCAGGCATGTGATGATGGCTGAACAGCTCTGTAAATCTACTAAGCCCACTGAATTATATACTTTAAAAGGACAGCCTTTATGGTATGTGTGAATTCAATCTCGTTATCTATCGTCTGTCTCCCTGGGCATCCTCGAGGTGCAGAGGGCCACCCTCACTGGAAGGTAACAGGAGGAGCTGGGCCTGGCCTGTGCGAGCGGAAGCTTTCCTAGCTAATATGGGGTGGCTCTTCCCACGGACACCTTACCTGGTATACGAGTATTTGTTGTTACTTCTGTTGTAGAGCAGCTTCACGGCTGGCTGAGGGTGGTTAGAAAAAAGAAAGAAAAGAGTCACTTGGGGTGGAGGTACTGTGGACTGGGGGCTGGGCCCTGCCACCAGGTCAAGGAGGCAGCTGAACACAGCTGTCAGACTGCGGGAAGGGGGTGGGCAGGGGCAGAGAGGGAGACTGCAGGACCCACAGCTGGGGTCGGGGGGGGGGGACCACACAAGATGAGCTGCAGGTTCCCATTCTTCATCCCTCCTCAGGCCTTGCTCAGGCACTTCTATAGGTTTCCATTTCAAACCTTATTCATCATTTGGGTAGCTAAAGAAAGGCCACAAGAGTGCCTCCAACATACCTTATTTGAAGTCGCTATAAGTTTCTGCTCTTCCTTGGATGAGGTGATGACAGGAACTTTGCAGAAAGGCTCGTAAGTGTCTTTGTTCTGCTGGAACAAAACATACTTTCAGCCTAGGAGGCCTGCCTAGCATCGGATTATTTCAGCTGGCCTGCAGGGCACAGACAGGGCTCTGGCGAGGGAAGATGGGGCTGCCAGCACTGGGAAGAGAGAAGGATTCTTACCACCAGTGAATCAGGGTGGGGGACGGCCAAGAGTTGAGCTCTCCAGTAAGTCTCAATAAATCCTAACAACAATGACACACTTCCACAGCCCAGGGAGTCACTTAGAAATAAAGTCTAAACATGGCACAGGACGTATGATGGCATCGAAGCACCCCATTGCAACAACTGTAGAAAGAACTTAAAAAGTATAAGCCTAGAAGGAGAAAAAGAATGGGAGAAGTGACGTCTACAGACAAAAGATGTCAAAAATCTGAAGCTTTCGGGGAAGCAGATGAGGGCTAACGGAGGGGAAAGAGAAGGCCGAAATGAGTAAGCAGATGGGAAATAATCCTGGAGGTTTTCCAAAACAGTTCTGAAGGCTGGTGGGCAGAGGGCAAGAGCAGAGGATTGCTAGCCAGTCAGCAGAAGCACCAGTGAGACACCCTGCTCCCCCAAATGGATCCCCTTCCCCAGGCAGAAGAAAGGTCTACTTTCCTAGAGTGGTTTGTACAGATGAGGACAGGGCTGAGCTGCTCTTCTGAAAACGGGGATTAAGTGAATGGTCTACATACTAAATGATGAGCCGCAGCTCCCAGCCCCTTCTCCTACTCAGATCCCAGAAGGCAGCCAGCCAGGCTTATCCCCACCAGGCAAGAGAGTGGAGGATCCCTCCATAGGAATCTGATCTGTCCAGGAGAAGGCTTATTATAGATTCTGACACTGGGGGTTCCCACTGAAAGAGCCTCATCATCTACCACTAAAGCCCACTGGACAACAAGCCTCACCCACGCACATACAGCTTTTCAGAACCTTACTCATGAATTTTAACAGACCAAAGATCATCAGATTATATGTGGAAAGCCTCTCAACCATGAGACTGAAACCAAAATACAGAGGAAAAGGGAAGGAGTCATGACAAGGGCAGCAGAAAGAAAACTTCAAGACAGAGGAGAGCAGATACTGAATTCTAGGAAACAAGAGCAATGGTCTATATAAAGAAGAACACTCGGAGAACATGAAAAGGCTCCTGGAAATTGGAAATATGATAGCAGAAATGAAAAGTTCACAAGAAGGGCTGAGAAGATGAAACTGAAGAAAATCTCTGAGAAAGTAGAACAGGAAGATAAAAGCAACAGAAACTGAGAAGAGGTCAGTCCTGAAGGTTCAGTCTTAAGACTACGAGAAACCATAGGAAGGGAACCCAGAGAGCTTGTCTCTAAGACAAAGAAGAAACAGATATTCACTGGTGTGTCTGAACACACCAACAGGAGATTGAACTTTCTTACCATTTAGGGATGAATTATGGATACGCACTTACAAAACCAAGCAGACAAAACAATGAGGCAATCACTAACTCTGGAAAACTGAAAAGTTGCACAATAAAGAAAATTTTCACTGTACACTCTGTGACTCAACTGTTAACAATACTTAGACATCACAATGTAAACTCTGAATACTGATTTAACCAAAGCTGTGATAAACACTGTACTGGGAAAAGAGGAGAAGGAACATGTGTACATGTTTGGTAGTGGTTGGGGGGGGGGGTGTAACGGTAGTGCATGAGCTAAATATTAATTTTCTATACACTAGTACATAATGTTGAAAACTGAAATATCAATAAATAGCAGTATAAGAAATATGAAAGCAAACAGAACTGTTGAAAGAATTAACAGAGGAGGGGCGCCTGGACACCTCAGTAAAATGTCCAACTCTTGATTTTTTTTTTTTTTAAAGATTTTATTTATTTGACAGACAGCAATTGTGGCACAAGCAGGGAGAGCAGCAGGCAGAGGGAGAGAGAGAAGCAGGCTCCCCACAGAGCAGGAAACCCAATGTAGGGCTCAATCCCAGGACCCTGGGATCATGACCTGAGCCAAAGGCAGACACTTAACGACTGAGCCACCCAGGCGCCCCTTGATTTTAGTTCAGATCATGATCTCAGGGTGGTGAGATCGAGCCCCATATCGGGCTCTACATTCGGCATGGAGTCTGCTTGAGATTCTCCCTCTTTCACCCATCCCCCTCAAATAAATAAATAAATAAAATCTTTAAAAAAAAGAATAAACAGAGCAAAAAAGTATGATGTATATACATTAACAAACAAAAATGAAATAAAAATACTAAAGTAAAGGCTATAGCATTCAGTTAGATTTACAGTGGGTTCAGACTCTTGCAGTAGAGGTGGTATACTGTAGAAACAACAGTTTCTCAAGGAGCTAGGCAGTAAGGGTGCTCCAGTGGAGGGCCAGACAGACATGTGGCCTGAGGGAGGCCCAGACAAGAGCCTCATATATACAGATCCAATTCCTATGAAAACCTAAAGGGACTCTTATGATTCTCTGCCATGTTGGAACTTTGCTTGAAATAAATGGCCACTGGCTATGTCCACAGAAGCATTTTGGTTTTATAGGGATTTTGCCATCACCAAACTTGACCCCAGTGGTCCTGCCCTAGGTCCAGCTGAGGAGTGAGGGGTGTCTGAGTCTGCAGAGATTATAGAGGCTCCCAACAATGACTGGTGGGGTGAGAATAAGTCCTCAGATGCGTCCAGAAAACTGATTCCCCACACTGAAGGGTTTCAGTGTACTTATGAAATGACCCAACACCATGGCAACTGAAAGCCAGAGGGTAGTTAGGTGGCATAAGCATTGCAGGGAAGCCTCTAAGGGGTCACTGACCAAAGGAGAGAGAAGCTCCAGGGTTACCTGTGAACTCGCACATCTCGGTGAGGAAGGAACTGCCCCCATTTTGTAGAAGAGGAAAATGAAGAAAGCAGGTTGCCTGGTACCTCCCCACTCATATGGGGAAAAACGGTGATACCTACTTGTAAGGCTGCCTGGCATTCTTCCACCAGGCCCTGGACCAGGTAGTACTTGGCTTCTGCCAGCAGCTCCTCAATCTCCCGGCGGCTCTCGGGCAAGGGTACCGCCCCGTCACGGAGGTAGTTGAGTATTGTACCGAAGTGTTTCCCACACCGGTCAATAAGGATCCAGCCTGCAATTGGAGGAGGAGAAGGGGGGCCTAGTTACATGGGCGCTCATCTCCTAGAAAGTGCTAAAGACAAATGGGGTATCTCTTGGCTCCCTCTACCTCCAGGGGAAGAGCAGGACCACAGAGGGGGCAGCAGCCCCACCTGCCTAGCTATGAGCAAAGGGCTAAGCCCTGCCTGGGGAAGCACTGCAACGACCTCCAGGCCCTGCCGGCTGGGGACAACCACAACCACGGACTCATGTGATCTCAGCCTCTTTTGGACGCCAGGACCTCTGAAACCTAAAAGCATGTTTCTAAAGTGTCCTCAAAAATCCCTCAGCCAGCCCGAGAGCGCACTACACCTGGATAAAATGGGTCCAAACGACCACACCCCAACAACAGGGGAAAAGCTGGAGGTAAAAGTATCTACTCTCCCTCTTTCCACGATGCTTTTTTCAGATTTCCACATAACAGAGCCATTTCTAAGGAAGAAGACTGCAACCTCTGGCTCCCAAAGGGGATCCCCGACACTCACTACTACCACCTCGGGATGTTCCTTCCTTCACTTCCCCAAAAAAGCACTTACTGGCTAGTGACGATGACGAGAGAGAAGATGGTCAACCAGACAGACCTTGCCTCAGACAGTTCAGTCTAGCACGGGGAGATGGAACTTGCTTTCATGAACTATGGGAAAATGTGCCAACTGCTGACCAGAACCAGGCATAGCAAGATACTCTTGGGGGTGGGGGCCAGGAAGGCAAGCCCTTCAGCTTGATGACCTCTCCAATGTGGGGACTGGCCTGCTATACCCCTACTAGGGATCCCCAGGTTTTCACAATTCCTCTTCAGAAATGGAAATATCTGGGTGGAGGGTGGTCTGTTACTTGCAGGAGGAAACAATGCTGAAGCCTGGGAAGTGGAGGGACCGAAAGGAGAGGCAGAGATGAAGCAAAGACCTGGTATGTCTTGACAGAGGACAGGAGGCTCTAGAAAGAAGTCAGGTTATAGAGAAGTCCCCCGCTCTCCCAAGCCAGCAGGGCAACCCCAGCAAGGGGCTTCCCCAGGTCTCCTATCCCCCATTACAAGGTGAGAGGACACCAAGGCAGAGGGCAGTTAAGTTCAAACAGGAATCCATAATTTTATGCCTCACTTTCCTCAACGGTTGCTCAGTTTGGGAGAAGGGGCCCACACTTCCGCTCCTAACACCATGCCACCCTGCCCCAAGTCCTCCGCAGACCCCCAGGACCTGCCTTAGACACAAAAGCCAAGAGCAGCAAAGACACCTCTTCCATATCCAGAGTCACAAGTCCACCCACCGCCCCCTTCCCAAATCCAGCCCTGCCAAGCATGCTCTCAGAGTTAGAGGGCACTATATTTATTTGGTATGTGCAACAATCCCTAGGAGAGTTTGGTAAGAAGGCCACTTCCATACTCCCGTCCTACGAACTCCTCAGCCCAGGGCTCCTGGACCTTTGCTTAAAGGTGTGGTCTTGTCCCTCCAGAGGCTTTCGCTTGGTACTTCCCCACTGCTACGGTTTCCTGAATACAGTGGGAAGAGTAATTCCCAGTGTGGCAAACAACGCAAACGTGTGGCCTGGAGTCAAATCCCGGTTTCAAGGAAGGAAGAGGCCTTCACAGGCGTGGTAAATCACATCACCCTGACAGTGACTGCTGGACCTCATCCCACCACTTCTTTCTACGTTGAGACAATAAAGTATTGACACAGCGTCTGCCCTGCAGCTCAGATGCCTACAGGGGCCTGCAGCAAGCAGCATAAATGAGTGGATGGGGCCTGGGCCCGGAGGTTGACCAGAAAGCACGTGCCCTGCCCCCTGGGGACAGGAGATGGGGAGGCTCTTCTCACTCCAGCCAAGAACAGCTAGGCAGGAATGTGGGCCTAGGGCTGTATGAGCCTCTGATATTCCAAGAGATGCCAGAAATGCAGGTTTCTCTGTGAAACCTCGAGCAAAGAAAACCTCTCTGCAGGCCGCCTGCAGGCTAGCATTTTGTGAGCTCTCTGCTACCCTGGATCAAGTGCTTTCCTGCCAATGAGCGGACAAGGTGTGGAAGGACCATATTATCTTCCCAACAGTTCTTTCGGAAGGAAGCGAAGTCTCCTGCACTGTCCACAGATGACAACAGAGCCTCAGAGAGGTTTAGGGACATTCCCAAGTCAGGGAGGCAGAACTAGACCACAAAAAGCAAGGAAGAAACTCACAGGAAAGCTCCTTCCACCAGAATTGAGAAGACGAGTAGAGCCTCAGTCTTCAAAGCAATGGCAAACCCATTTAGCTCAGCAACTCTGGGAAGAAAATGTCCATGTTCTGCTTTTGATGCGTGGACAACTTAGCTGCTCAGAATGAGCAGGGGCCCCTGAAATCAATTATCCAAGTGACAGTCCAGAGTTTCCATAAACGAATAGGCAGACCGTGACATTGGGCTCCAGCTCAAGAATGTCGTCAGGAAATGCTTGTGGTGAAGGAATCATACTTTGGACAAATAAGGGCAAAGGAACCGGGCGCGCTCGCCATGAGGTTTCAATTAGCATTTTGATTTTAAAATATTTTAGTTGCTTTTGAAGCCGGAATCTACCCCTTTGAAACAGCTCAAATGCCTCGCATGTAGAAAAGCAAATGGAAGTCAAGCAGCGCCTTGCTTGTGGGGAGTCTGTCCAGCTGCTGTGGAGCATGCAGGCTATTTCAGAAGGCTGCACCAGTCAGGGCAGCCGGCGGCCTATCCCGCAAGGCTGTGGAGCAGAACAGGCAGGCACAGACCGGGAGGCTCTGGAATGGTTTGGGAGATGCAACACAGCCCAGTGGTTAAGAGCAAGGGCCTGTGTTGGAAATCCAGTTCTGCCGCCTACTTGCTGGATGACATGGGTGTTGCACCAAACCTCCCTGTCCACCAGTCTCCGAGTACCCCTCAGGGCTGGTACAAAGGCACGACGAGAGAAGACATGGGCAAACACGCAGCACAGTGCAGATTTTACTGGCAGCACTCAAATGAGGTCTGTGACAGTGAGCCCTTCCCACATCTCTTCATCCTCGCTGGAGAACAGAGCACCAGCAGTGTCCAGCAGGGGCACATTCCAGTCCTTAGGAGAGTCCCAGTGGCTTTCAGGGTACCCTGGAGAAGGCTTCTCTCAGGGACCGGGGACTGGGCGGCAAGGCTTAACCCCCTCCCAGCCCCGCCAGCATGCCATGCACTTCTCCTCTCTCCTTTCACTGCCCCCACCTCCAGGGACGGGGTGGCAGGGGGAGGGGGACACAGGGGCAGAAGGCCTTCACTGACCTCTCCTTAGCATCCTAAGGTTTTGTTTGGTTTTTTTTAAGATTTTATTTGAGAGAGAGAGCACATGAGAGGGGGAGGGTCCGAGGGAGCAGCAGACCCCCTGCCAAGCAGGAAGCCCGATGCGGGACTCGATCCCGGGATTCCAGGATCATGACCTGGAGTTGATTCCTGGGAGGGGCATCCAGGCTAGCATCCATGGCTTGGTTGGTATTAGCTATTGTGCCGACTTATACTCCCCACGGTCCGAATTTGTGCCAACACTGGGCACAAACCTCTTAATTATTGCTAATCTGATACTCTGGTTTTATTTAACATTTCCTAATTTCAAGCACATCGAGCATCTTTTTGTCATTTGTGTTTGTTTAGCTGCCTGATTACATCTTATTTACACATTTTCCTGTTTTTTTTTTTTTTTTTGCTTTATAAAGTATTCTGGATCCATTTCTTTGTGATTTTATATTGTAAATGTTTTCTTCCAATGTGACTTGTTACAGCTTTTTTAATGGTGTTTTTTTGATACCTCAAGGTTTTTATGTTGGGGTTTTTTTGGTTTTGTTTTTTAACATTTAGGTCTTCAGTTACCTAACTGATGCTCAACCAGGGATGATTTTGACCTCCAGGGGACATTGGGCAATGTCCAGAGATGTTACTGATTGTCACAGTTTGGGGGTGGGAATGCTCCTAGCACCTAGTCGGTAGTGGCCAGGGATGCTGCTAAATACCCCACAATGCACAGGACAGTCCCTCCATAACAAAGAATTACCCAGTCCAAAATATCAGTAGTGCTGAGGCTGAGAAGCCCTGCCCCAGAGGATCATGACCTGAGCCGAAGGCAGTTGCTTAACCAACTGAGCCACCCAGGCGCCCCAGCACCCTAAGGTTTTTATACTCTATTTCTGTGTTTCCCAAACTTGCCTGTTTATAAGTCACCTGAGGTACTTGTTACAAATTCAGATTCCAGGAAGCTGCCTCATTCCCGAACCACATCTTTCTGGGGAGGAGTCTGGGAAAGGCCTTCTTAAGAAAAGCCATCCTTTGGGGGTAAGGTAGAACTCAACAGTATATTCCCAAAATGGAAAACCAGCATGAATGTTTGAACTAGAGCTATATATTATTCATGGCTCTATCTAACAAGCATTATGCAAAGAAAGCAAAGAGACGATAGACAATGTAACACCGTCTATATAACATGGGAAAACACACCAACAATACATTGTTTAGGGACAGAAACAGTATAGCATAATTACTGATTCCCATCAGTGTTTTTTACCCCTGGATGCATATTAGAATCCCCTGCAAAGCTACTCAAAGTGCTAACATCCAGTGCATCTAGCTGGGGGGGAGGGGGGGGGGCGAAGAACCCAGGCAGGAGGCATTAGCAAGAGAGCAGCTGAGTCACTGTGCTATGGAGGTTGAAATTCACCTAGTGACCCCAAGTCAGGCAAGTGGTTATCTCTGGAAGGGAGAGAGGCAAATAAAGAAAGTAGAGAGGTCCCATCAGCCTAGGTAACGTTTTATTCCTTGTCTGAGTGGGGGTGATGTGGAAAACAAAGGCAAAAGAAATGTAGAAAAAACTACATCTCCTTACAACTTGCAGCTCACTGACTAACACTTGGGACAGGCAGAGAGACCTTCCTCCAGGAACTCAACTGCCGCTATGTTAATACTTTGCTAGGGACAAAAAGCAACCTTAGTTTGGTAGTAGCCTGATCTCCCGGATCCTGGAAATCTTCTTTAACATAAAAATCCCTTCGTGAAATTCCTTTATCTCTACCTGCCCCAAATATATGTTGGCAATCATCCTCCAAACTTAAGGCCCACTGAAATACATCTGAAAGGTCTCACGACTCAGGGTTTACTAGACAGTATTGTAAACGACCTTACCCTAACCACATCTAGCCCCTCAAGGTCCTGGAAACCTTACTTCCAAATTCCTTCAAGACTTACGCTATCCCTAACCCTCTCCCAACTTCAAAGTACATCACCAGCCCCTCCTGGTGACCTCAGTGCAGCTCCTTCTGCCCACGGGTCCTGTCCCCAGCCCCGTGCTTTAATAAAAACCATCTTTTTTGCACCAAAGATGCCTCAAGAATTCCTTCTTGACCATTCACTCCCCGGCCCCAACATTTCACATCAGGGGCACGAGGGAGTTTGTTTTATTCATCACATTTTAAAATCACATTTTAAAAAAGCTCTCGATGTATTCACAGTTTTACAGAAGAATGCATTCTAATTTAAGCAGGAGGCATGGGGATCTCAAGGAAACCACCGGGTACTACGGTTTTCCCACAGACTACATGGATTTCCCCACTGGTTTTCAAGGGAATGTGTGCTGATAATAAGATTAATGATTCCCTTCTTTAATCTGGTTCACATACTCCCTCGTTCCAGAAACATTAGCAAGAGACCAGAAACCACTGGGAAGGGGGCGTGGGGAGGTGGACCACTGTACCACGGAACAGGGTTATGAAACAGGCAACTATAGGTGAGTACGGAGGCAGAACTCTTGTTGGGAAAGATGCCACATCCCTCCATGCTGACAAGGAATCAGGTAAAAATGCCAGTACTGGAAGAACCACACCTTTCTGGGAAGGAGTCTGGGAAAGGCCTTCTTAAGAAAAGCCATCCTTTGGGGGTAAGGTAGAACTGCAGAGCGCTCACCCCCAAGGCCAAAGGCGGGCCATTTCTCCCCCCCCCCCCGGCCCCCGGCGCTAAGACCTGCTTCTCCAGCCCCTCACAGCGCTCCTCCCTCCACCTGGACATACCCCACCGAGGCAGGCCCCACAGACTGAGTCTCCCACTTAATCCTGTAACAACCCTGAAAAGCATTACCATTCGCAACTTGGAAAAGTGGAAGCAAGCTCAGAGAAAGTCACCCGCCCCGTCCCATTACCAGTAAATGACAAATGAGTCTAAATCAGCCCAGTGCCACATACACAGCAGCAGCTCCATCAACATGAGCTGTGACTGTTACCCTGGGCCAGAGCCAGGGGACCAAGCCCACTGACTGCAAACTTCCCAGTTTAGGAACTGAACACACACACAGGACAAACCGTCAACAGAGAAGGGCATGGAGCGCTAGGGAGAGTCCACCACCCCACTCTGGGCCCCAGGTCCTCTCCCCAGAAGCAACCAGTTTCTCGGGCATCTCTCAGGGGTTTCTAGCAGCTCCGTACATCACTGTTCTGTGCCCTCGGAGCCCCCGTTCCTCAGCCAGCAGGACACACTGCGGCAACCACTCGCCTCACAGAGCTGCACTTGCGGTTTTGGCCTGTTTATGGCAAACCTCACTGCAGGCGACAGGCTTCCTGCCTGAAGCCCAGGGTGCAGCTGCGAGATGCAGACATTTGAGACGCGGGACATTTAGGTTAATTTGTAGACCCAAGGGTGTATCTGGGCCAACACTCAGGCCACTGGTCAGGCTGTGCAGTGTACTCACCAGAGGCCAACAGGACCACGATCGCACTGCCTGGCATAGGGTGGGTGGGCTGGAAGACCAGACACAGAGCTGGCGGCTGACCCATAAGGCTGCGGAGCTTCAGGCAACCTGGCCTGGGGGCTGGGCCCTTGGTGAACTGAACTAAGGCGAGCAGAGTAAGAGCCAGCAAGCTCTGAGCTCGGTGGTTTTTTTTTTTTTTTTAAAGCCCCATAGTTTTTGAAAAGGATTTCTCACTTATTGCAAGGTAGCAAGAGTACCACCCCAGAAGGGTTAAAATGAGAAGGAAAAACACCGATATGTCACCCGGTGAGCTTTCCACGGGAGGGCTGGAGCTCGAGCTTTAGTGGAGCCCTGTGAAAATGGCCAGGCCCAGAGTGCCAAAGACAGCCCTGTGTCCCTGGAGGCACTGGGGTGTCCAGGAAGCACTGGGGACAGAACAGCCTCCGGCAACTGTTCACAAGCCCGAGCAGGAGCCCTAGTAGCATCCCCGCGTCTCTCCCGCTGGGGGGATGGACCAGCCTGAGGACCGGCTCTTCCTCGGCATGGCATGAGGCCAGCAAGGCGAGGGCTTTCAAGGAGATGAGGCTCCAACTTCACTTCCAAAGCGACTCCGCCGCTTTTCCTGAGCCCCACCAGAGACTGGGTAGGGCGGAAGAAAAGCTACAACAATCCTGGGTTCTCAGATAAGGTCTGTTTCCTTCTGCAGCTGGGGCGCTATTGTCTTAGCCTCTACAAATACTCCCCAGGCGATGCTGGGTGTGGCCCGAAGGAGGGGATCCTCCCACTCATAAAAAGCTCTGTGCTTTCTGGGTGAGACACAGAAGGAAGCTCTGGGGCTCAAACCTCATTTACGTGATGCTTGGCCAGAAACCCCAGTTTCCCAGGAAGCCCAGGGAAGCAGAATCTCAAGCCCCACAGCCCGGCCTTCTCCAGGACACTGAGGGAAACATCCTAACTAGCACACAGCTCAAGCTTCGGGTCCCCAATCCCCCCTACTTGTATCAAAACTTGCCCACCTTTCCCAGGAACCAAAGTCCCAGGGAAGGCAGGGGCATTAGCACAGCCACCAATCTCAGAAACAGGTAAGGCAGGGTGCAGCCAAGCTGTGGTCTGGCCGGGTCTTAAGCAATCTCAGGCCAAAGAGGGAAAGATGGTGCCATTCTTAAACCTCATGTGACCTGCCCTGTAAACCCAGCCAGGCAAGAACGTCCCCCTTGCCAAGAGCTCTTGGGATTGTTCCAGTTGGGTAGTAAGATCACTTTAAAGAATTCTTTGCCTTTCATGAACGTGACTTTCCGTGAAGAAAAAGGAAAGAAAAACATGCCCTGAATATACGTGTATTGAATACTACGCACCAACAGCCCCACGAGGTGGGTACCACTGTACCCGTTTCACCTGGCTAGGATCACCAGCTACTACACGGGAAGCTGTGACTCAAGTCCAGGTCTGTGAGTCTCTGTCAGGCCCCCATCCCGGGAGGACGAGGGTCCAGAGAAAACATTCATGCCTCTCTCTCGCTCGGGTTTCGCTCTGAAGTCACAGAATCATCACTGAGACCTGGCAGGGGCCCAGCCAGGGCAGCCAGTCCAGCCACCATTTCACAGGCCTGAGGCCTGGACCTTCTCCAAGTCACTCAGCAAGTGGACAACCCAGTCAAGACTACAAGCCCCCGCCCAGGTGACTCCATCTCCTCTTCACACATCTCGGCTCATCTGTCACTTCCTCAGGGAAGCACTCCTCTACTTTACAACACCCCCCAGACTAGATCTGGTCTCCCGGGGACGTGCTCTCGAGGCTCCCCCCACACTGAGGTAACACACACTGGAAACGTGCACCTGTGTGGACAACTGCCCATGTGCTGTTGGCCTCCTGAACTAGAGTGAAGCCCCCAGCCACAAGCACAGCCCCAGAACCCGAGGGGGGCTTACCTTCGCTGTCAGTGAGCACTTCCATGCGCCCGCTGAACATGGCTTTCAGCATGGTGTCCTGCTTGGTCAGCGTCTGCATGGTGGTGTAGTAGAGGGCCCCGCCCACATTCAGCTTCACGTACTTGGAGCTGGGGCTCGTGCCCTTGAAGGAAGTGGTGCGGGTAGCAGCCGCTGGCACCGCTGAGCTCACCACACTTTCTCCTGACATCTCTTCCTGCCAGTGAACACGTGGAGAAGACACAGGGTCACCAGAGTCACAGAACCAGGCCTGCTTTACCTCGGTCGGTCAGCCTCTGGGCTGAATCGGGCCTCCAGAGGTGTTTTGTTTGGCCCAAGTCTATACTGCATTTAAATCTCCCAAGGCTGACAACTCAGGAGAGATCACCAAAAAAACCCTGGATTTCTGGCTTCTCTTAAAATCAAAGGCCAACTGGGCCACCAGGGCTCCCACAACTGGTGGGAGCTGGGGTACTGGCTGCCCCAAACCCCACCCAGATAGCCTCATATACTGACCTCACCTGTTGGCCCAAGTCTATACTGCATTTAAATCTCCCAAGGCTGACAACTCATCTGCTGACCCTATGGGCCCAAGTTTACCACTGACTCTTGTGTCCTGAGGACTTCCTTTCTGCCTGGTCCCCACATAAGCCAACACCCTGGATGCATCCTAAAGCAGCTCAAAGCACTGCCCGGGTCTCTCTCTGTTTTATTGTCACGCACCACTCAACAGCTGAACTGCAGATGAAATTGAAATGAAAAGCAAGATTTTTTTTTTCAAGATTTTATTTATTTATTTGACAGGGAGACACACAGCGAGAGAGGAAATACAAGCAGGGGGAGTGGGAGAGGGAGAAGCAGGCTTCCCGCGGAGCAGGGAGCCCAATGTGGGGCTCGATCCCAGGTCCCTGGGACCATGACCTGAGCCGAAGGCAAGACGCTTAACGACTGAGCCACCCAGGCGCCCCAGATGAAATAGCTTTTATGAATCGAGTAGGATCCCAACTACCACTCCTAATCCTTCCTGGGGGGTGGGGGGAGGAGTGTTTCTCAGGACTACGCGACAGACATTAAAAACCCCTGGAAGCAAGTTAGTGCAAAATTAGAGACTTCCTGTACTAGCGCCGCCCCGAACAGCAAGATCTGGTGACAGTCTCCTTAATGGCACGGCCAGCTCGTGTCCGTCTCAGAGAAATGGATATACCGTCTGATTTAAGCAGGCCTACAAAAGGAGACTGGTACCTGGCAGACATGTACTCAACAAGAACATTTCTTTGACATGTTTCTTTGACACATTTCTTCTTTGGAGAAGATGTCCAAGAGCGGGCTGAATCTTTATGACTGTGGGGCACAGCACAGAGGAAGCGGCCCCTGACAGCCATACCTGGCCCAACACTCATCTCTGGGCCTTGATGTTTCCACCAAACATGAACAATTCATACAGCACGTCACCATCTGACAAGGCCACTCAGTGGCTGATGGGTCAAGACACAAACAAGACTACTCCATAATTATGTCTGAACACAGACAAAAACAAGACCATTGCCCAAAACAGAAAAAGTGACCAAACATCACCATATCCTGACCAATGTGACTCACTGCTGCTTCTTTACCAACTAGAGCTTTAGCCCCATTCCATTCTTCCCCACCTTCAACACAGGAATTACTGAGACCCCATCCAAGAATTAACCCTCTTTCCTGACAGCATTCAATACAGAGCAAAGCCTCACTTCCCTGAATCCTTCCCCAAAACCACCCAAGACAAGCCCCAATCCTCTGAGATGCTCCGTGGTTCTCCCTCATTGCCACAAGGAAATAAACCCCGCTTTGACAACAGGCATGCTCCGGGGGGAGGGGGGGGAAGGTTTGAAAGCGCAAAGCTTTAAAAAACGATACCCTGATCCTGAAAAAGGATTGTTTTTTTAAAATTTTTTATGCCTTTCTATCTTTTCCGGATCTCCCACAATTAACGTGTATTACATTCATAATGGGAAAAACATAAATGTTATTTTTCAATGGGAGAAGGGGCTAATGATGAGTGGCAACCTGCTGTCCAGTGATCTGGAATAGCAGAGGCAAGGGCCAACCCTCTCGACCTCCATCCACCCAAAAGAGCGGCCTGGAAATCAACCACTGGGGGGCTCCTTTTGGGGCCTGCACGATGGCACAGGAAGAATGGTCTCCTGGAAAGAAAAGTGTTTTCTCAAGAAAGTGTTCTTGCTTCATCAAGTGAATATATCCCAAGAAGGTACTCAAAAGCTCAAGCTTAACTCACCTGGGGTCTCTATGGCCTAACGCCACAAATAAAAGAGGTAGAGAGAAAGCAGTGACACCTCCCTTCCAGCTTTCCTTTGAAATCGGTCCCCAGAAGCCCTACACTAAAGGTTATCACCAACACTTCGCCCCAGAAATACTCGTCCATGGGATGATAGAGGTAGCTCGGGAGAAGAAACAGTTTCTCAAAACTTTGAAGACCTAGGGCACAGGAGGAGGGTGAAGGCCTACAGGTGTGGAGTTGTGGGGTTTTTCAGTTGGGAAAAATTGCTCCAAAATGGAAATTTTTAAAGCACCCTTTCAGATCTAAATTCACACAAAAATACGTGTTTTGGGCAATGGTCTAGCGTTTTGTAAGGCGCCTACGAAACAAAAAATCATAAACTATACTTCAATGTACTTTTACTTTCCAATACCTTTTTAAAAATAATTTGCCTACAGTAAAGTATATTTTAAGTGCGCAGTTTGAGGAGTTTTGGCCAGCATATGCATCTGTGCAGCCACCACTCTGATCAAAATAGAGAACACTTTCATGGTTCCAGAAAGCCCCTCCGTGCTCCGCACCCCCCCGCCAGAAGATACCAGTTTTCATCTCTACCACCACATACAACATTTAAAATCCAAACAATGCTGGAACACAGCTACTGTTATTTCCAGCTAGTCGATTCAGATAGCGTGGCCCAGAGAAGTTCAGTCACTTCCCAAAGTGCACTGATACTGGAGGTGGGTCAGTGACAGAGCAACAGGGGCAAGTCCTGTCTGGCTCTGAGCCCATGATTTTATCAACATTCATGCTTGAAATACATAGAGCTGGAACATATACATGGAGAAAGGAGTGCCCCACCCTCCCTTCTTTATCAAGTACTAAAAAAGCTTTGAAAAAAGATGGAAGGCAATGTGTGGCTAAGTGCTTGGGTTTGGAAGTCAGACCTGAATTTAAGCGCCCAGGCCTGCCATTGATTGACCAGTTGTGGGAGCCTGGGCGAGTCATCTGAGTCTTGTCCCGTCTATGAAACAGAGACAACAGCAGTGTCTCCCTCCCAGGACTGCTGTGAGGGATGCCACAGAGCACTCAGCTCAGCCTCCGGCTCAGAGCACACACCCAACACGAAAGACTCACACGATGATTATTTGAGAATGCTCTCAAAGACTCAAATTATTTTCTCTCTGAAGACCATTTCCATCTCTACCAACATCCACCCAAATCACTAAGAGATAAAGGCAGAAACTATCCGGATGCATCTAGTTTGAGACTCCGGAATAGACAAAGAAAGCTCTGAACCTTTCCGGAGCCCACCCTTCCAAAGGTCAGTCACCTCAATACTGGGAATGGCTCTTGGATAAAAGGTTCTGACTGTTCGTGTCCCTGAGCCCACATGACACTGAGCTAAGGACACAAAGCAGCAGACAATAAGCCTCTCCCAGCATCTCTCTCCACAGAAGACTCCCCAGCCATTGCTACTGGGATCCTGCTTTTTCACTTGTTTCAAAGATTTGATTTCATCACTAATGAGGTTGGGGAGGTGGGGCAGGAAACAGCAAAACTGGTTACAAGAAACAAAGACGGAATTGATACTTGAGGTATTGGTTACCAATTCTATTCACAGAAAAGTTTAATCCAGTTAGATCTCTCCAGAGTATCCTGTTGCAGATTCTAAACAGTGGCTCTCCACTTAAAAAAAAATTACTGACATCAGGGTCCTATCCGTGTAAATTCTGATGTTAACTGGTCTGGGCAACAGAAGTTTTTTAAAACTCCCCAAGGTGATTCCAATGTGCAGCCGAGATTGCAACCCATCGCTCTGAACAGTTCTGTACACCTACTAACTTCATCATCTTGGAGAAGCTCCCCAACCTCTTATTCTATTGGCCCAGTGAATTCCTGATCACACATAAAAATAAACCAAAGCATCATAAACAAAAGCCAGCCCCCATCTCACAGCTTCAGAGCCACAGACAGGAAGCAACTGTATACATACTTAAAAAATAAAAATCAGCCCAAGGAGGAAAAGTGTTGACTTGAAAAGAGGCTTGGGCAAGTACAATAGGAGAAAAAGGCACCAACTCCCTCACTGTTGGATGTTTTCTACAGAGCTCTCTGTGGAACTGTCTCTCTCTTGTGTGTTGGGGGGAGATGTGCATGTGGAAGGTTCGATCAAAAGTCTGAGCAACCTAGTCTGAGCAACCTAGACTAGTCGCAGTTCCACCACTTCCTGTGTGAGGTTCCGACAAGTGTTTTAACAGAGTCTCAGCTTCGTACTTTGTAAAGTGAAGGTAAAGCCGTAATCTTCATAAGAAGCTTCAGGGAATGAATGTTAAAGTACTTGGCACCTGGCCCTAAAGTCCCTCAAACTTAAAGACCGGAGGTCCTAGCGCAGGCTGTACTACAATCACCTGGGTGCACTTAAAAGCAGATGCCTGGGCTTCACCTCAGGCCAATTAATCAGAATTCGGGGCAGGGGTGGGGGACGCTCAGCAGTATTTAAAAAGCTCTTCAGATGATCTAAGGTGTAGCCCCAGCTAAGAGCCACAGAGCTAAGCTGTTTCTTTAACCAGCTTGATCTAAGAGTCACTGCCTTTTGGCTAATTATAAAACTTGCCCAAACTAAGGGCATTTCTACAACTCAGGAAAGTCGACTACTCCATTTCAACCAAACTGCATTACATCAGCCACGTAACTGTAGTAGTATTTTGCATCCAAAACTTGCTCACAGGGCAGCTACTGCTATTTCCAAGTGTTCTGCTAAATTACTTGCTCTCCCTCTGTGTAACCTGCAAACTATTGGCCTCTTTCCCCCAGGGGTCCAGTGAAGAAGATGTCATCATCAATCCCACTTTTTAGGGGAGAAAACTGAAGAATCAGAACTAGAAGGGTCCTCTGACTCAGGCCCCTTTCATTACAAAACCCAAATCAAGAAATCAATCTCCTACAGGGCGTGTTAAAACAGATTGAGGGGCCCGACCCCCAGACGAATTCAGTAGTAGGGCTTGAAAATGTGGCCACTTCTAACAAGTTCCCAGGTGATGCTGCTGCTACTGCTGGTCTGGGGACCAGTTTGAGAACCACACTGGTTTAATGCCTCCTTCCCCTCAGGTGGTCCTGATTTTGCATAAAATGGAGCAAAGTCAGATACAGGTTGGCTAAATTTTCTTCAGCAGGGTCCTTGAAACTCATCTTCTCCAAAGACTGCATTTTCCAGGAAAGACACAAGGCAAAGAAGTAAAAGAGCAAGGCTGAACTTTGGTCGTTCCCACCCAGGGCCAAAGAGCCATTTAAGGTATAGACCCTTTAAGGATCACAAGCAAACAGAACCATTCCCACAGCTGTGTGACAGCATGTGACCCATTCCCAGCTCCTTAGGTGTGGCCCTTCGGGCTCCAACGGAAGTGACTAGATAGGTACCAAAGCGCCAGTTAAAGGCGCTGGACTCCGTGGGTGAAGGTACCCTGACCTCAGGCCCCCGGCATCCTTCTAGGCACCGGATGCACATCTGCCCTCCAGCTCCCTCTATTTCTCCCCCCGCCCCCATGCTTAGAAGCACCTGGAAGTCCCTTCGCCACTTCGCCGAAACCCAGAGACTGCAGTCACAACTTCCAGAAAACCCCAAACGCTCCGCCCCAAGGAATTCCACGTCGCTCTTTCATAACCTAACCGTTTTCTTTCGCAACACCCTCCCATCTTCACTTTCCACCCCAATGTCCATCTTCGACGACCCCTCTTTGTTCTCCTCACAATCACCAATCCCATTTCCAATGAGCACTCAAGACTCAGAGACACCCCAACTCACCCCCACACAAATCTACTCCCCCAAGCCCAAATGCTCTTTCCCGATCCCCAACAGCCAAGGACCGCCCCCTCCCAATTATCCACCGAAGCCCTTTCCCCCCCCCCCCGCCTCCCCCCCCCCCACCTCCCCCCCCCCCCCCCCCCTTTTTGCGCCAGCCCCCCACCGCACCCCCCCCCCCCCCAGCCCCTTCTCTCTCTACTCTGCCTCTGCCGGGCTCTCCCAGCCGCCCAGAACCCCCAGTCGGTGGGCAACGCCCTCCCTACCATGAAAAGTCGGAGGACGCCGGAGTCTCCAAACCCGGACTGAGAGGCAGGAAACACCCAGCTCGCGCGAGCCGGGGGCAGAGGCGGGGCCGGGGCGGGAACTTCCGCTGCCGCAGCCCGCTTCCGCCCCGCAGAGGGTGCTGTCTTAAAGGGTCCGTCGTAAGCCTACACATTGGCTGCGTTCCCTCCAGGCTCCCCGGCTGGAGTGGGTTGCATCTCCTCTTGGCTGGATCGGACACTAACCCGCTCTTGAACGGCCCGCTTTTTTTTCCACCTTCCAAAGAGGAGGGAAAGATGCAGGGCGGTCGTCCTTCCCGGGTACAGAAGCTCTGCGGAACTGTCGTTCACCGGAACTGGATGGTTGCTTCCCAGCGGAGCTCTAAGAGCGGACACCCCGGGGCAAGATGGCGGTCGGGCCTAGGCCGCTGCCCCGGGTCTGGCAAAGCTCGAGGGTATTGGGCTGAGGCGGCGATAGCTGCGGCCCCGACCCCGAGCGCAGGGTCCTCGAGCGGATAAAGGTCTACGGCCTGTGGGTAGCGAGTGGGAACACGGTTGGGGGTTCTCCGGGTGGTGGGGGGGACCTTGAGGGAGGTGGCCCTTTGGCCGGGTCCCTGCCTCCCCAAGTCGGAGGGCAGGTGTTGGGGACTGGCTGTCGTGTTCCAGGGGGGAATCTCTTCGTAGCCGTTTCCACCCTTTTTCATCTCTGGGACGATAGGCTTTTTATAGACAGACTAATGCTGGGTGAAAAAGATTTGTTATTGTGGTTGTTGATGCCGAGGGAAGATGCTGGGCTCAGGAGTCACCCAAACCGGAGTTCGAATCCTATTCACTCGCTGTGTGACCTTGGGTGAGTTCCCTCACCTCTCCGAGCCTCGGTTTCTTGCTCTGTAAAATGTAGTAATTAGCTTGTTTCACAGAGGAGGTCCTGTAATAACAAGTTTTAGCGTCTGACACTCAGCTCTCTCAGTAGAGACAGCTGGTGTTAATGATTTCAATAAGAAAAACTTGGTGTAATCGGACTCTAACTTAGCCCTAGCGGCAGCCTTGCCTACTCAGCTTTTCTTTGCCGGCCTGTGAGTGACGGAGTCCCTTAGTCTTATCTGTTTCACTTAATTAATTGCTTTGGCGTTAGAGGTGGCTTCAAATTCAGGAGTCTAGTGACCTCTCACCAGTCGTGTCCCCTTTACATTTCATTTTCTCTGTGTGAAGGTGGGATTGATAATTACATGCACCTGGATAGGATGTAGCCTTCAATAAATGATAGCTGTGGTTCTTAATAGTCTAAGTCCTGTTGCCTATTCTTTAAAAATTGGACCCCTGAGACCTTCAAGAGCTGTTGAAAGACAAAATTAGTTAAATATCTGTGCAGTGTCTGATACATGATCCCCCTTAAATGGTGGTGGTCACTAAACTTGGCTGCCCAGCTCTTCCACCATAGGGGGGAAATCCTCTTGGGCTCAGACAGCAGTTGATATTTATGAAACTTCACCTTTGGATGATACCCTCTGGACTCTTTCATAATTCTCCATGAAGCGGACCTCGTCCAGGGAAGACTGATTTTGAGCAGATACCATGGGAATACAGAAGTAGAAAAGCATCTGAGGCCTGTCTCAGTATTAAAATCTTGGCTCTGCCCCTTAATAATGGTCTAACATGGACTATGGGACATAACTAAATGATCTCACGTGGTTGCTGGTCTTACTATGTAGAAGGGACATGACACATAACGGATATTTAATCAACTTATTTTCCTTTTTGCTTTTTGAATAATCTTGGTTATCACCAACCTCTTGTGTTTGTAATTTTTCCACATATATCATTTCCCTAACTGGATGGTAAGCTTTTTGTTGTTTGTTGTTGTTTGTTTTTTAAGCCTAGATGATAACAGTAAAGCTCAGTTACCTGCTATCTGCTTTCAGATACTCCCTGTTAAAAATTTCCCACTTAATCCTATCACAGTGTCATGTTGACTAGGTCACAATAGAAGTGTAAATGTTTCAACTAATTCTTTTAGCACCCCTAGGAGGTAGGTACTATTATCCTCAACTTACAGATAAAAGAAACTGAGGCCTAGAGCAGATAAAGCAATTTGGCCAAATGAGGTAGAATCAGAACTAAAAAGAACCAAGGGTACTTTGATCCAGGGTTTTTTCTACTACATACAGCCTTTTCTTTGATTATGTCAAAGTTTGTGTAATCCTTCATTACAGTAACTTTGAGTACATAAAGACTTCATAATGAGCTTTATGTCTTTGCTAGTAGATTCTAGGCACATAGAAGAAGTGAATAAGAAGGAATTAAGAAAAACTGCAAAGTACAGACTATGGTGTAAACAGAAACATATAGTATTGCTGAGGGGATGGAAATTTCAAGGAAGAGCTCTTCTCCTTCAAGTCCCCCTGGGAGAAGTAAAAGTTTTGAGGTAGTCTTACAGCTGCTTTGTCACAGTTTGCCTATGCGTCCTCTGGTTTTACCATTGAGAAGAGGCTCACTCTCCTCCTCACACCTTGTGCGCCCCCCCCATGAGGGACTTGTCTACATGTTAGCGAATGATCAGACCATTGTGCTGATGGCTTGGGCCCTTTCTTTGGCGGCTCTCAGGAGCTTGAAGCTGTTACTCAATCTAAACAGGGTCTTAGCCCAAGTGACAGGACTGGTGAATCTTAGTGCACCCAGGGATAAGACAAAATTTAATGGGTGAAGAATGTAATGGTCCCAGCACTATTTCCTACCCAAAGAACCTGCATGACTGTGCAGATGAGAGCCTCTACTGAAGAGTTGTTTTTTTTTTTTTAAGATTTTATTTGAGAGAGGGAGCACAAGCAGGGGGAGGGGCAGAGGGAGAAGCAGACTCCCCACTGAGCAGGGAGCCCCGACTCGGATGCAAGGCCAGATTCCAGACCCCCGGGATCATGACCTGAGCCAAAGGCAGACGCTCAACCAACTGAACCACCCAGGCGCCCCTACCGAAGAAGTTTAAAAAAAAAAAACAAAAAATTCATGTCTGTAAAAATAATGCATCGATTACTTATTGGCTGTGCACTCTGTCAGCCACCTTGATAGGTATTTGACATACACCATCTCATTTGGTCCCTCTTCGCCTCTGCCAATTCAGAGATAAAGGCAGAAAGCCTCTGAGGCATTTCTCTACAGGACCTGGCGGAGCTGGGGACCGGCTCCAGCTCTGTGTGACTCCAGAGCATGTGTGCTTCTCAGTGCCATTCTGCCTCACCATGTGCTTTCTGCAGAAAATTTAGAAAACAGACTAGTTAAGGAAACAGAACTTCCTACCTCAAAAAAACCGCCCTCAACATGTTGGTGTATTTTTCCCAGCTTTGTGCCTCTGTGCACATGCATTTTTCTTTTTCATTATGTAATTGGGATCATATTGGTTCACAGCCAGCTCTTTTTTCATTTCTCTGCCGAAAACATTTTTCATATTGTTAAAAAATGTCAAACATAATTTTCAGTGGCTTTTTAACATTCCATCCCCTCTGTTCTTACTATCATAAAGCAAGTATAGCTTTAATTCAGCTTCTCTGGGATTGTTTTCAGCCTATTCCCTTTAAACTGAAGGCCTGGGGAGATACGGTGTAACATTTAGATCAGACATTAACTAAAAAGGACACTAGTGTTTTAAGCCAGAAGCATTTTTTATTATTTTTATTCAGTGAGGAAGATCTAGGATGCCCTACCTATAAAACTTAACCCTGAATCTGGACTTTTTTTTTTTTCTTGCTTCTGCTTTTGCCAGAAAAGATAAGCTCCTCTGAAGCAAGAAGCTGCCCTCAGCTGTGAGTCCTCAGCAGCATCGCTAATGATTACCTGGCGTTTCTGTGTCACAGGCAGGTCCTCAGGTGAGCTCTCCAGACTTGCTTGGGCAGAGAGAGCAGGTGATTAAGAAGACTGTTATCTTTTCCTCCCCTGCCTTCTTACCCTCCCTCCTGTGATCAGGTGGGCTTTGTTCATTTGTTTGGACAGTTACTGATGAGAGACTCCCGTGCTGGGAAAGTCTTGTTATTTAACAGATGTGAATCGCTGTTGAAAAGGGACCACAGAGGCCCCTCGGTAGGTTGACATGGGGGGAGCCCTGAATGAGCTTTTTATTCTTAATGGTGTTTTCACATGGGCACTGCTTTGAGGGGGGTAACATAGTAAAGAGATTGTTTTCCTGAAGTCTGTATTTCTGAGTAATCGATTTCAGTCATTTTGTCAGCTGGGCTGATTATATATTTGGGACAGAATGACAGTTTTCGAGCATCCAAAAAATCATCTCAGTGTGGGAGGCTCCCTGGACCAGTGTTGTGTGCGCTAGGCTGATAGCCAAAGCCACCCCTTTGGGAAAAGACAGTTACTGGTGATTTAGATAAAAATGTAATGGATAATTGAGAGGCTCTGTCCAAAACATGCCAGTCAGTGGATGGCAGAGTTCTGCTCCAGAGTCTTCCTCTGCCGTTGGCAAGATGGGATCAGTCAGGACAGCAGAACAAGTTCTACAGAAAACCAAACACATTCAGTTTAACAGATTGTCTTGCATTCTGGAATCACATTTGGCTTTTTTAACATGAAAATGGCCCCTTTTCCAAAAAAATTAAGGGTTTCTTTCGGGGTAGGCACAAAATAAGTGCCAGTAAATATTTGTTGCATGAATGGCTGAATGAAATAATGACAGTAAATGATTATTTTTTTCCTCCAAGTCTTGACTTGGGAAAATAAATTTGACTGCTCAGTGTTAGACTGTTCCAGAAAATTCGGTTATCTAGGAACCTTTGACCTGGAGGATGCCTGGTTTGCATTAGAGCTTTATGGATGGAATCGATTCATGCTTTGCTCATCTGTTAAACGATTATGGAGCCCATACCCTATGGCAGCTGCTGTGCTTTTTCTCTTAAGAAGATGTAATTATTTAATACAGGGAAGAGCATCGCTGGTCTAGATGAGTCGCATGAAAGGAGCCGATAGGAAGTTGGGACTTGTGCCAGGAGAGCTGTTAGCCCTTTTGGAGGGCACAGAAGCGTCCCTAGTAGCTCTTTGCTGCCGAAGTGCCTGCCCGCCCTTGGCTCCTGAGCCCCTTCCTGTGTGTGTTTTTCCTGGAATGACCCACAGAGGCCGCTCACCATTTTCCCTGCAGGGTTTGTGCAAGTTTGCAAACATGTTCACCGTTTCTCAGACCTCGAGAGCATGGTTCATCGATAGGGCCCGTCAGGCTCGAGAGGAAAGGCTCGTGCAGAAGGAGCGGGAACGGGCAGCCGTTGAGATTCAGGCCCACGTTCGGAGTTTCCTGTGTCGGAGTCGGCTGCAGAGAGAAATCAGGTGGGTGCCAGGGACTCAGCACATTCTCCCTTGCTCCCAATTAATAGCAAGAAAAGGTGGTGTTTTCTCCTGCAGTTCTTGAAAAGCCTTCCAGCTGCTGTAAGCTAATTTAAAATGTCTGTTTTTTCTTTTTTCTTATCCTTCCCTCCCTCCCCAGGAGAGAGATCGATGAGTTTTTTAAAGTAGATGATGCTGAGTCCAGTAAAAGAAACGCACTTTGTATTTTTAAGATTGCCAGGAAACTGCTGTTCCTGTTCAGAATTAAAGAGGATAATGAGGTAAAATAATAATAGCAAACACTCTGCTTCCCCATCTGCCAGGTCTTTTTAAAGTATTTTATAAATATGAATTCATTTAGGCCTTACAGCAGGTCGGCGAGATAGACTCTGTGACTGCCACATCCTGCCCTTTCTGTTTTCTTGGGACGTGTTTTGTAGGCATTGTGCCCAGTGCTGCTGAGAATCATCGCTGTTCACGTTCACTGTGATAAGCACTTGGACTCAGATGCAAAGGGGAGCCAGGGAGCCAGGCAGGTTAGGCGTAGGCCAGTGAGTGAAAGAAGCCATTTACAGGACAAAACGTAACAGAAAGCCTAATGAGCAGTAACCCCTTAGGAGGTGGTGGGGATGGGCGTGGTGAGGACTTCAGAGGGAGTGATGGCATCTGTGGCATGCCCAGGAGTGGGCAGCCACTCTTGGGTTCCCGCCAGTGGGGGACTGCCACTCTGATTTGGAAAGGAGGTGCTAGGGATCCTGTGCTCATTTGTAAAAATTGGTAGCTAATTTGAAATGTCTCTCAAATCCTGTAAACCACAGACAAAATGGGCTGGTTGCGCCTTTGGGATTGGAACAATCAGCCTAGAGCAGCGAGTTGTCTGTAATAATACTTCTCATACCATCGGGGAGTGGCCCTGTGCTCCCGGGGATTAGGCATTCCTTACTAGTAAGCGTCCCATTGTGCCAGACCCTCCTCTAGGCACTGGGGCCCCGGAAGGAAACAAGATGTGCAAGGTCTCTAGCCCCGTGGAACCTGTAGCCCAGAGAGAGGCAGAAGTATGCTGGTGATGGACACACAGACACACAGATGAGGACAGGCAGGTGCAGTGAGGTGACCCCTGTTGACAAGGAAACTATAGCTCCGGGTAATGAGGTGGCTGCCCAGGGCCATGGCACTTTTGAGGGCGGGTCCAGGGTTGGTGTAGACAGTGTAACTTAGTTTCCACTTTCCTTCCTTTTGCATTTCAAGAGAAAAATGATGATGTGACAGTTTGTGAGGCAAAAGTCCGTGTCCATGGTGCTTACAGAAGGGCCCCCGGGAGAGCACGATTCGGGGGACAGCTGCTAGTCTGCAGGAGTGTAGGCCCAGTTTGCCAGATTGATTTCGTTTTTCCAAAGGAGCCCCAGTCCAAAACGCACGTGTAGGACTCATCCAGCCCGTGGGCCACCAGTTTGAGAGCCTTTCATTAGCCTTTCCAATCATCAGTTTCCGTATCTATGATAGGAAATTAAATATGATCAGATACGTGAGTCATCTCGCGCCATGCAAGTGCCTGCATGTGCCAGGTGCCCACGGGACACTTGGCTTCTTTCCCATTTCACCGTCGGTTGTGGGAATTTATAACCCCCACTCTGCCTCTTTGCAGAGATTTGAGAAGTTGTGTCGCTGCATCCTGAGCAGCATGGATGCTGAGAATGAACCCAAGGTAAGTGGGACGGGGGCTGGGAAGTCTCCCAGAAGCTCTCAGGCCGGTCTCTTTGGCTCTGAAAGCTCCTGCTGAATGTTAGGATTTTGTTAGGTATGACTTTGCATAGGTACACACAGCCCTGCGTGTAAGGAACGGATCGAAACGTTAACAAAGTGCAACTGATTTTTTTAGTCTCTTCATTGTCCAAGAGCTATGGTCTGCTCTTACCTCTTACTCAGGATGCTAAATTTTCTTACTAGGCTATTTCATCTCTGGGTTTAGAGTTAAAATAAATCCTACTTGCTGCTTATTCACCCATTCATCTCCACTGCCTTCTCTGGCACTGGACCTAACAAATTGGTCCCATTCCAGTAGCTACAACGTATGTAATTTGGTCTCCGTACCTGCCCATTATGTTTCTCTTTCTTCTGCTTGTAGGTGTGGTATGTGTCCCTGGCTCTTTCCAAGGATCTCACCCTCCTGTGGATTAAACAGATCAAACACATCCTTTGGTATTGCTGTGAGTTTCTTGAGCAGCTCAAGGTAAAAACAAAACAAGACACCTGTAAATATATCCTTCTCATTGGAGGCCTTTAGCGTATATTTTGAGAGTCCTCGTGATTCCTTCATAGGTTATTCCTTTGGAAGTTTGTCAGAATCTAGTAAGAAATTATTAGAGCCCTTGTTCTGAGATAGAGCAAGTTAGATACCGTTATCAGAATGAGCCCTTCTTTCCTGTGCAGTTTAAAATTCCCAATTTTGAACATTGGGAATCTGTTGGCTTTCTTTCCATTGTTTTGATACAACGGGTCATTTATTGTTTATATTACTGTACTAGTCAGGCCTCTTGTTACAAGTGCAGATACCGAACGTGAGTGCAGCTAGTAATACATACAAGCTAAGCAAGAAAGAGAATATCTTTTAAGAATATTCTCTGTAACATGGCAGCCGGGGATGACCAGAACCAGGAGCTTCTAGGATTCTCCTTCTTTGTCCCTTTCTCTCATCCCTGCTCCCTTTTGGAATCACGGTAGCCAGCAGTTCTGGCCTCACATCCTTACCCTATCTTGACCAAAGAGAAAAGGGAGGCCTCCCCAGTGGTTTAGAAATCTGGGAGGACTCAAAGGTGCAGTGGGATCCTGGTCTCAACCTTGAACTGGTCACAGTGACAAGAGGGATGGGGTACTGCCACTGGCCCTTCCTGGTCCTGTACTCACACTTGTGTTATAAGAAGGTGGGCAGAGGCGTGAGTCGTTGCAAATGGCGGACATTTTCACTTTGCACGATACGGGGAGAGGTTTCAGGGGCAGAGGCTTGGCAATGACTCAGGTAGTAGCGGAGTGATGGACCAGATGTCCCCAGAGCCTCCGCTGAGCCATTCCTAGCCATCTCCCTCAAGACACTTGTGAATGACTCACTTGGCCTTGACCTGGCAGCAAGCATGAATTACGATTATAATAATAGGCAGTATTCCATAGAGTTATCTACGTGCCAGGCACTGTTCTTAGTGCTTTATATACATTAATCCATGTATTTCTAACAACAAGCCTATGGAGAAAGCAATGATCCTACCCCTAGTCAACAGCCAAGGAAACGGGTACAGAGAGGGTAAGCAACTTGGCCTAAATCACACAGCTAGTCCGTGGTAAAGCTAGCCGTCTGAGCCTAGAGGCCCTGTAATGTCCAATTGGATTTCTACACTGCTGCTTCACTGAACATGCATGCATGCATGCATACGTACGTACACCCAGCAAGCCAGCTCCAGTCAGCTTGTTTTCCAAGAATTCTCTTCTCAATTCCCAAGAGCATTTCAGATTCCATGCTTGAGCACTTCTGTCATTTAACTCCCAAAGTGGTCATTCCCCAAGAGAAAAAGAATAAACTCGGACAGTCCTGACTCACTTATCAGAGGCCGAGTGCATCCAGGTAGGTTGTTAAGTGGATGCTCGGCTGTTGGAGACTGGAGGGCATATGTCTTAATCTCAGTCTCTTTATTGTTTCCAGCCTGAAATTTTACAGGACTCCAGACTCATCACGCTGTACCTCACAATGCTTGTCACCTTCACAGACACTTCAACGTGGAAAATTCTCCGTGGAAAAGGTCTGTGGGGCTTGCTTCAAAACCTTTCCCAGGTGGCATTTGCATAGTGAGCTTCGGGACCTTTCCACCTTTTTGAGAAGCTTGTTCACCGCCGTAAGCCTCAGGGAGAGACCTAAAACTGTACAAATGAAGATGCCCTTGGCGCTTCCATCAGAGAGCATTTGCAGTATTCAGAATATATGTTCAGTGTTGTGTTATAATTTCTCCTTTCTTTGCATTTATGTTTAAAGGCTTGGTCCTTCTGATCTCATTTTTTTAAAGCTCCCCTAGCACCTCAGCCTCAAAGCGGTAATATTTGCTCAAGCCTTGTCATTTGTATCAGAATCATTGAGCAGCAAATAATTCCATTTTGCCCATAAAATTTGTGTTGTGAAGCTGCCTCCTTTTCCCTGGAAAGTGCACTGAGCTTACGTGTTTCATACATTCACTTCATCCGTTTGGCAAATAGCCTTCTCTGTGCCAGATACCACACAGGCGCTGGAGAGACAGAGAAGGTCACTGCCCTCGAGGGGCTTTAGGTGCCGAACGACTGCTGTGTGCCTGCCCTTCCTCAGAGCACTGGGGAGTCTGGTGAGAGAGACTCCAAAGGGAAGTCACAGATCTGTGATTATATGTGAACATAGGCAGACTGTACACGTGAACACATACGTGTCCTGACAGCAGTGTGGCAAGTGCCCGAAAGGAAGGGTACAAGAGGCGAGAGCATTCAGTGGTTGGGGGAGGACCTGCCTCGCTGTGTCTGGCGCTCGGGCTCTCCTGCGGGAACGATGTCTGAGCTAAGAGCCGGAGGGAGGGTTGGCGTTCACAGGGCCAAGAGGAGGGACAACACTGAGAGCAGAGGCAACTGTATGTGCAGAGGCTCCCGGCCAGGAAGGAGGGGTGATTTTAAGGCAGGGGCATTGTGGGGTGGTTTAAAACTGGGTGAGTTCTGGCCTTGAGTTCCAGGGAGCTCGTATCCCAGTGCGATAGGAGGCAGCCACAGATAGCAGAAAGTGCCAAGCCGTCGGAGGGAATTACAAAAGGTGCTACAGGCGCTCAGAGGCTGGGGACATTCTTCTGACCAGGGAAATGATAGGACTCATCGCCTAAGAGGGGATGCTTGAGCTGGACCTTCTGGGAGAGAGAATTCTGGAGATTGGCCTCTCCCTGTACTCTGGTACCGAACCAAAGCGGGGAGAGTAGGAAAGTAAGCCAGAGAAAAATCTACTTTCTTTATGGCCTTGGGCCTGGGCCATGATATTCTGTACCACTTATAAAAGGTTCACAGTAAGGCCAGAGCCTTTCTTCTCAGACTTCTTTCTTCATTTAGGGGAGAGTCTTCGACCAGCCTTGAACCACATTTGTGCAAACATCATGGGACATCTCAACCAGCATGGATTTTATTCTGTGCTGCAGGTTTGTGACCCTCATCCCCTATCACGGGACCTCGTTCTTCCTTACCTAAACTTGGATTTTTACAGCTGATTTCGGCCTATCTGGTGCCCTCCCCACAGAAACCTTTTCACAGGAGTTTAAAGCCTGGCATCCTGTCTCTTCCCTTACCTTGAGTCCCCTGTGGTTTGTGTCAAGGGAGGACAGTGGCCCTGGGATCCCTTTATTGTGCTCCATCTTTGGCTCCAGGAATAACCCAGTCACTTGACATTTAAAGTCGAGAAGGAGGCCTCAGGGCTTGGTTCCCTCGGGTCCCTTCTTGGGCGGTGTCTGGAATTACCTTTCTTGCTGTGTTCTCAAACCCCTTCTGTCCACACTGCCCCTGACTGTGCCATCTCACTCACACCCCCAGGGGATTGTCGGAACTCTAACCGCTGTTTAAAAGCACCTGGGAGATTCTTGATTTTAAGAAGTTGCACTGATCTAGCCCTGCCTTCTGCCTGGTACTGAGATCGGCTCCTTCCTGATCGGGTTGCCTTTTCTCCTCACACAAACCCTGTGAGGTGCATGCTAGCCAGAGGTGGTGTCGTCAGCCATTCATCTCTGTGAGGAAGCTTCTGGATACCAGAATATAGGAAAGACACACAGGCAAGGTTTAAGTCTGGTGTTCTTTTCACTGGCTATTAACTTTTTTAGCTCTTTATGCTTTTTAAATTTCAAATAGGATATCGAGAGAGGCGTCAGGAAGGCGATAACCCTTACTTTGCTCTCCCTTCATTTTCAGAGAACATTCCAGTAGAGCTTTTTATCTGAAGCCCTCATTTTATTTCTGTGCTGCTTTTTTTACATGCAAGTGAATATATAGTTGGCGTTGTCCCCCGACCAGTTAAAATGTTCTTTTTCAGATATTGTTAACCCGCGGCCTGGCGAGACCCCGGCCTTGTCTGTCCAAAGGCACTTTAACTGCAACCTTTTCTCTAGCGCTGCGGTAAGTAGTAAACTCCAGCTGAGGGGTTGGCGCACTTCGGGAGGCTTCCTCCTCTTGCTTTCCTTTTCTCCTGTTCCTTATGTTCGGTGTGGGCTGCCCGCTTTGTCTGAATTCACAGGAAGTGTCTTTCTTCCGATCGTGATGCATCTGTGGCAGCTCTTCTGTCTGTGCCCCTGAATTTTTTGCATCACGATTTGAAGGAAGTTTTTCAAAGTGAATTGCTTTTCATTGTGCCAAGGGCCCGAGACACAAGTATTTTTCCTTTTGAGCTTTTAATCGATACAGAGAACCCGAGAGCTGGAGGAGGCTCAGCGAAGAGCCAAGCAGAGGGTTAAGGGAGTAGTGTTGTGAACACAGGTTTAAAATGTTCAAATCTGGAGGCCCAGAGAGGATGTGCTGTTTGTCTTCACTTAGTTAGGAGATACAAAATACGTACGAAGCTAAACAGTTACATGTGGAAATTATGCCTGCAATTCAGAGAATCGCCATGTACACAAAGCTGTGTCTGTTTGGGTCTGGAACTGTTTAGCTTAAACTGTTGAAAGTTTAAACTGTTGAAAGGAGCACTGACTTGGGGGAAGATGTTAGTAAGGTAACCTGCTAATCTTAATCCCTAAGATAATAATAACTTAGGGCAGAGGGAGTGTTGGGGGTCAAATTAGCTTGGTAGAGCTCCCTGCTGTGCCCCCTTTGCTAATCCACAGGGCACTTTACCTCAGGAAGCTCTTGACAAGTCCTGAGGTTCAGGAACCTTTGGGCTTGTTTAATCTGATGTTGGCCCGAACATATCTGAACATGGAATACCTTCGCCTAATTTTTCAGTGTGGAGCATGTCTATTAATGTCCCATGGAGTCCTTTTCTATGGAGTACTATTTTGGAAAATGATGTTCTAGAGTATCAGTTGGCAAACTTTTTCGGTAAGGGGCCAGCTAATACGTATTTTCGGTTCTGTGGGCCACACACTGTCACAGCCACCCTGGTGTTGCAGCACAAAGCAGCTGTAGACCATACATACACAAGCAAGAAGGGCTGTGTTTCAATAAAACTGTATTTAGAAAAAGAGGCAGTGGGCAGAATTGGGTCTTTGAGCCATATTTTGCCATTCCTGGTCTAGACTGTGCTGTCCACTAACCACTGAACCTTGTGGGGCTGTTTAAATAGAAATACATTACAACTAAGAATTCAGTTCCTCGTTTAGCGACGTTTCAAGTGCTTCCAGGCCACATGGGACTGAGCAGTGATGACCTTACTGGACCGCACAAATGAGGAACATTCCCATCATCACGGAAAGTTCTATGGGACAAGGCTGGTCCAGAGCAGCCCTGCCAATAGAAATAGAATGAGAACTGCAATAAAAAAAGTACAAAGAAAGGGGAAATTAAGTTTAATGATCTATTTTATTTAAACCAGTATATCTAAAGTATAATCATTTCTACATGAAGTCAGTATTTTTAAATAATTTATTTTATTTAAAAGTAATAATTTTTTTTCTTTTCATACTGAGTCTTCAAAATCTGGGGTGGATTTTATACTTAAAGTCTATCTGCTGCTGAACTCACCACATTGTAAGTGCTCAGGAGCCACACGTGGTCAGCAGCTACTGCGTCGGACTGCACATTTCTAGAGGCAAGATCCTTAAGACCGAAGAGCAGGTGTCAGCCAGTGATGCTATAATTAGTTCCAGAGCTAGACAGATTATCCAGTAAACAATTAGACCTTCCTTGCAGACCTTGAGAGGAATTGTATTTAATGAGTCGTAGGATGTAGGTACAAACAGGTTTTCCAGTGAGAGGTTTCCTGCAACTTCTTTTCCTGAGTCACCTTCTGGGGCGGCTCATTCCGGCATCACCCACCCTCTTCCCTGTCAGGGGCAGCAAAGGGTTAGCACACGGATGCCCGAGCTCCAGGGTACAGCAGCAGCTCTGCCGCCTCGGTCTCCCGAGAACACAAATCTTTCCTTCCGTTACGGCGTCCCTCCCCTGCCCCGAGAGGGTTGTCATTCATGGTGTGATTCACCAAAAGGGTCACACCCACCCAGTCCAGCACGTTTCTTCTCCCTTAAGAATACGGTAGCATCCATCATTTTAGGTTTTTTCACTCTGTACGTTAGAGTCCTTTGGCTCACTTGAGAAGGCCGGGCTGCTTTAAAGCCTTTTTCTTAAACGGTGCACCTTTTCCCCCTCGGAATATCTGTATGTAATTGAAAATGGCCGGGACCTTTTAAAACAAGATACCTAGTGGTTTTGTCATACTGGAATAAACTATTGAAAGTCTGTAAAATTATAAATGATATGTTTAGACATGATCACCAAATCTTACGGTGCAAATAGCTAACATTCATGGGCCACACAATTGTTTTAAGACTTCTGCTCACATATATGACTCCTCACCACATTCTCTAATCTTGGTCTTATAGATGAGGAAGCTAAGGCCCAGAGAGGTTAAGCCATGTGCCGCCCGTCACACAGCAGGGAGTGGCAGGGCCAGGGATTAAACCCAGGCTGTCTGACTCCAGAGCCCATGCTCTTTACTCCTCGTTCTTTACGCTTGCCTACTTGCCTCCCGTATTGGACACATTTTTGTATTCTAGGTACAATATATATAGAATTCGTGGCATGTGGGAACTTTCGTAAATTCTCCCTGTTCCATTTCTTACCCAGGCCGCAGGTTTGCCCAGGCTCAGTTTCTGTTTTCCCGTGTGCCTGTCCTGCTCTCTGTTGGCGGGTACTGTGCAGTGAACCTCTCTTTTCCCCTCCTCCCCTGCCGTGCCTAACACTGAGACCCGCACATAAGGCGCACCCTGTCCAGCGTACCACTGGCAGGACATTGGAAGGATTTTTCACCCTAGGCGGCTTAGGTGCAACAACCACAAGGCTAAAGGAAGTTTTTGATGACCTCGTACTAGGGGTATAGATAACAGGGCATTGAGGTGTGTATGTGTGGTCTTTTTAGACTGGCCTCCCTCAAGGCAACCCTGCCTCCTAGCAGTCCTGCAGTACCTCACTCGCGGTGGGTCAGGCGGATTTACTCCGGGATGTGACTGGGGGCGGGGTCCTGCCGTTGGCATCCCCTTGGAAGTGAGAAGTGATGAGTTAAAGTGGTGGTGACATTCTCTTGTGGTTTGCTTTTCCTCTGTCTAGATAATTGCTTCGTCCTGATCCACGCCTCTTTCTAACATACAGAAAGTAACTTAATTCTCTTTTTAGAGAATTCGCTTTTGTCCAACTCAGCTCAGCGAGTTTAGCTTGACTGGTCAGCCTCCTATAGACAGGTGGTTCACATAGACACCGGTGTTTTGAGCATTTCAGCCATATGCAGTTTTCTGGTCCCAAAAATGGTACCCTTGAAAGTGAAAGTTTTTGATACAAATTCTGATAAGTCTAAATACCGGTAACATACTTGCTTGTTGCCACTGGAGCACCTTAGCTGGAAGAGATCAATTTCCTCCTGTAAGTTCTTTTTTGTTTGTTTGTTTTTTCTTGCATGATCTCTGGTGTTTTTTTAAAATAACTTTATTGAATTATAATTCACATATCCTTCCTTTCATTCATTTGAAATATACAGTTCACTGGTTTTTAGTACATTCACAGAGTTGTGCAGTCATCACCACTGTCTAATTCCAGAAATAAACCCCATACCCATCACCAGTCACATCCCTTCCCCCCCCACCCCGCCCCTCCCCCCATCCATGCCCCCAGCAACAACTAATCTACTTTCTCTCCCTTGGGGTTTGCCTCTTCTGGACGTTTCACATAAATGGAATCCTACAACATGTGGTCTTCCATGCCTGGCTTCTTTCACTTTCATCTGTGTTGTAGAATGTATCCATTTTTTGTTCTTTGTTATGGCTGAGTAATATTCCGTGGTATGGCTGTGCCACCTTCGGGTTGTTTCTATTTCTTGGCTGTCATGAATGGTGCTACTGTGAACATTTATGTGTAAGTTTTTAGTGTGGACCTGCTTTTCATTTCGTATATATTCCTCAGAGTGGAATTGCTGGATCAGGTGGTAACTCCGTGCTTAACTTTTAAGAAAAACTGCCAGACAAAGTGGTCTCACCATCTTACATTCCCACCAGTAACAAATGAGGGTTATAAATTCTCCAAGCTCCCCCCAACCCTTGTTATCTTCTTTATCATAGTCCCCTTCACGGGTGTGAGGTGACCCCTCCCTGTTGTTTTGATCTGCAGTTCCCTGATGGCCAGTGATGTTAACCATCTTGTCATGTGCTTATTAACCATTCACATCTCTTTCTTTGGAGAAATGTCTATTTACGTTCTTTGCCCATTGTTTAATTGGGTTGTCTTTTGTTGTTGAGTGTTTGAGTTCTTTATATGTTCCAAATAAAAGTCCCTTACCAGGAGATAATTTGCAAATATTTCCTCCCTTTCTTCTGGTTGTCTTTTCACTTTCTTGATGGTGTCTTTTGAAGCCAAAAGTTTTATGTTTTGTGATTTTTTTTTTTTAAAGATTTTATTCACCCATTTTGAGAGAGTGAGAAAGAGCACACACGTACACAGCAGCGAGGAAGAGGGGCAGAGCCAGAGGGAGAAGCAGACTCCCCACTGAGCCGGGAGCCCCATGTGGGGCTCGATCCCAGGAGCCTGGGGTCATGACCTGAGCCAAAGGCAGACGCTCAACCGACTGAGCCATCCAGGCGCCCCAAATTTTGTGACTTTTTTTTTTTGTCCTAAGAAATCATTGTCAAACCCAAGGTCACAAAGATGCTGTGTTTCCTTCTAAGAGTTTTACAGTTTTAGTTATAAAACTAGCATTTAGGTGTATAATCCATTTTGAGTTAATTTTTACATATGGTTTGAGGTAGGGGTCATTATCTTATTTTAATAACATTTATCTTTTTTTGATTATGGAGGATTGCATGCTTATTGTAGAAAACCTGAATGAAATAGAGTAGTATAGGGAAAAACCAGAAGAATTTCTGCAACTCAGAAGTAACCTTGTCAACAATGAAATCTTGTTTTACTCCAGAAAAAAAAAAAAAGGAAATAGAGTAGTATAAGAAAAAGTGTCTCTTATGCACAAACAATGAATCATGGAACACTACATCAAAAACTAATGATGTATGGTGATTAACATAACAATAAAAATTATTTTAAAAAACCAGTATTTTCAGAGATGAAAAAAAAAAATGTCTCTCCTGATTCTACAACCCAGACACACGTTGTTAACATTTTTTAAAATCTGTCCTTCTTGGGTTTTTTTCACTTGTATATACTTATGGGCTTATCTATGTATACACATATCTAAGTATTATTATCATAATGCATACTTACAGTAAATTGCTTAATCAGAATGTGAATTGTTGGTGAGTTATCACATAGTAAACACGCCTGCATAAGGACCACTCCCCTTGAGAAATAGAACAGTGCTGGCATTCCAGAAGGTCTCTTCCTTCCTCTAGGTCACTACCTCCTCCCTTGCCTCCCATAGACATAGTTCCTCATCCTGTTTTCTTTAAAGTTTATTACAGCAAGAGTATTTGCTCATGTCAGTAAAACTTCAAAACGGCTCTCTGTCTCCTAGCTGCATCCTACAGCTGTACTGTCACTGACTCAGCCACTCCCCTTGGGGGGATCCTCATTTTCAGCCTGTAGTTTCCTATAAGTCCTGTGAAGCATAATTCCAGGGGAATTGGGGGCGTTGGCACAGTGGCTCTTTGGCTCTGGGGTGACGTGCACGCCCGTGTGAAGAAGGTAATCTGTCTGTGTCTAGCCCTGTGATTGCCGCGCAGTTTTCAGACAATCTGATTCGACCATTCCTCATCCACATCATGTCTGTACCCGCTCTTGTGACTCATCTCAGCACAGTGACCCCTGAGGTAAGTGATTCCGTGATGTCCCCCCCGAGTCCGTTTTTGCCTTTCTTCTTAGAAATTAGAGAGTAAATGTTTTCTCTGTTAATTTCCACTTCTTCTCCTGAGATTTCTTCTAAACCAGTAGCCACCATAGGCACGCTCATGTTAGCAGGCCAGAAAATCAGGTTCTCATCTTTATTAGTTTTCTTCCTGGCCATTGAGGGCACGTTTGGCCTCCAGTTGTTGATCTGCAAGCCATCACGTTCATACTGTGGTGGGACATTCTTCCTATCAGCTCCCGCTCTTAACAGTCTGCAATTGTTTGCAGCGCCTCACTGTTTTAGAATCTCATGACATGCTTCGTAAATTCATCACATTTTTAAGAAACGAAGATCGATGCCGTGACGTATGTGAAAGCTTAGAAGGATGCCATACGCTCTGTCTAATGGGTGAGTATCTGTGGCTGGAATTTGTGTTCTGGGTGTCGGGAAAAGTCCAAGTGTTTCTGTTTTTTACTGTTCTGGAGATCATGAGTTGTTTTTAGTAACACTTGGAAGTACTTAAAAGACATGTAACCAGATGGATAAAACAGACAACGTAAAATTGAAAATCAAAGGAAAATATATCCACCTGGCAACCTAGTTGAGTGACTGTAAATGAATGTTAAATTTTGGCCCTCAGCTTCCTGGCAGCCAAGGGAAAAATGAAAATGCCGTGAATCGCCTGGATAATTCTCCATCTCCAGAGAGAAGAACGGGCACAGTTAGGTGGTGTTTAGATCAGAATAGGGCCTGCATCATCTATTTTATGTTTTCCTTGTAAATGAAGACAGGACAGAAGAAAATGGATAGAAGCATTTGAAATCAGCAGTGGTACGTAATTCTCATCACTTAGAAGAAGTTTATTTTACATAGAAAAAGGTTCTCGGGGCGAAATTTTAAGAGAGTTTATGGTGAGAGTCCTCACACAAGGCATATTGAATAACTTCGGTGAACATTGGACAACAGTGATTTCCCAGAACGCTCAGATGTGCTTCCAAAGGTCATTTCTTACACTGGCTCTTGATTTTTTAATCTTAGTGTAGTATCAAAATGTTATGCTAACTAAAGATCACACATCTCTGTGTGACGTTTTACGTTACTTCATATAATCCTCACATCAAGAGTGGGGAGCTTTATTCCAGTCTTATAATGAGGAAAAGGGTTGGAGAGGTGGGTTGAGGGGCACGCAGCTCTTCTGTGGCAGAGCCAGGATTTGAAGCTAGGCACCTCTCTGCGTGGCGTTTCTTCCTACACATGAATGTGTCTGCAGGAGCCCTGGGCAGAGAGCAGGGCAGTGAAGGTGACGCAGTGGGTCACCTGGGCCCACTACACTGTTTCTCTCTTTGTAGGCAACCTCCTTCACTTGGGCTCCCTCAGCCCCAGGGTGTTAGAGGAGGAGACGGACGGGTTTGTGAGTTTGCTCACCCAGATGCTGTGCTACTGTCAGAAGTACGTGTCCCAGAAGAAATCCAACCTGACCCACTGGCACCCTGTCCTCGGCTGGTTCTCGCAATCTGTGGACTACGGGTGAGTCCTGGAGGCAAACCGCCATCTTTCCTGTCCCCTGCGTGCCTCTCACCACCTCTCCCTTCTTCCTTCCTTTCTTCCAGCTTGTGTTGTGTTGTTTGTTACAAAAGTAATATATATTCACTGAATAAAATCTGGATAAGACCGAAAGAGAATAAAAACCACCCCATTATGCCACTACCCCGAGACAACCTGCGTGAATATCCCTTCAGTTTCTTTTTTTTTTACCTGTTAATATCAGCAATTGTTTTGAGGTCATTTTATTTTGTATTTAATTCTTTAGTAAACTGTGAACCTCATCTATCAATACTATTTTTTCTTTTTCAATATCGCTTTTCCTGACTCCCTAGATTGCCGTATTTTGGAGATACTGAAATAAGACACATGATTGAAAGGGGATAGAAGTCACCTCATCCTTTTCAAGAGGTGGAATATCAATTTAAAAATTTTTAATTACAGAACTCAGAAACATTAAAAATGTTAGGCAAGAAGAGAGCAATTAAGTGAGGTGGCGTCATGAGTTTGAAAATGAAAGCTGTACCCTTGACTGAGATGAGGCAGGTCTCAGGAGTGAAGGCAGCTGTGGCTCCCCACTGTTTTCCTGTTCAGATCTCTGCCTGGGTCCCTGGCAGCTGCCCTTGAGGCAAAGAATGAGGGCCAGGGAAGGAAATCCCCAGATCGTCTCCCTTTTCCCTATGCCTGAGAGCCATCCAGTTGAAGAGACAAATGACCAGCCGATGGCAGGTCCCTGTGTGACATCCCAGCCTGAAGAGGGTGGAGCATGTGTGACTGGGACTCGGGAGGGAGGTTGTGGGAGGCAGGAAGGGCAGGAGAGCACAGCATTGCAGCCTGGTCTGCTCTGAGGGGCTTTGGACAAGCCGCTTTACCCCACTCTCCAGTCCTGAAACATGGGGACGGTTTTCCCAGGCTTCGGATAGTGTTGTTTCAGAGGATCAAATGAGATAAGGTATGTCGAGGGCCTGCCTCTAGGCCTGGCCCATGCCCGTGGGTGGTGGCTCTTTCTCCTGTGATGCTGGGAGCCCGAGGGAGCCTTGATGGGTTGGAGAGCCGGGAGGTGATGAAGGCAGATTTCAGGAGTGAGTCTGATGCTTGGGGTGCCGTGTGGATTGGGGGAGGGAGCACTTGAAGGCAAGGAGCCTCTTAGGAGGTTGGGGGTCACGGAGATTTGCAGGCCAGGCCTGCAGTCTAGGTGTGAAGAAGAGGACCGTACAACAAGAATCATTTAGCTTTTGTCGACTGGGTGGTAAGTGGGGTGGGATCAGGACGAAGAACTGAGACAGGGTGCCTGGGGGGACTGTGCCGAGGAGCGCCTGGGGCCCTGGGGTGAGCAGGAATGCCGTCAGTGGCACAAGAAGCCCTGGGGAGGGCAGCAGAGAAGACAGGGAGGGCAGTACCTTATGCATCTAGGCCCTCGGTGGCATTTGTGGATCCCACTTTCTCTTTTTTATCCTCTTATTTGCCATGTTGAGTGGCAGGCCATAGCCAGTCCCCCGAGTGGAAGGCCCAGTGGGGAGCTAAGAGCTGTCAGTGGCCATCCATCAGGTAGAACTGACCCGCCTGGTCTCCTGCTCTCTCCTAGCCTTAATGAGTCCATGCCCTTGATCACCAAGCAGCTGCAGTTCCTGTGGGGCGTGCCTCTGATCCGGATCTTCTTCTGTGACATCCTGAGCAAGAAGCTGCTGGAGAACCAGGAGCCAGCCCACGTGCAGCCAGCATCCCCCCAGAATGTGCTTCCCGTGAAGAGTGAGTTGCTGGGGCAGGCGGAGCCCAGGGCTCTGCTTGGCTCCATTGCAGCTCCTGCGGTCCATGCGGGCCTGCTCCCCTCCACTTCTGTGACACTCAAGCTTCTCCCACACCGGCTATAAGACTGCTCCAACCAAGTTCACATTTAGCAAAAGAGCAACAGAAAACCCTTAGGGATGGAAAACAAGGGAAACCTAAGTGGGTGAACCAGACCAAGACCGTGTGTAGAGATTATGGATTCCCTAAGGGCTACAGTGGGGCTCTCTGAACTTTCATTTGGCTCTGATTTTCTAGTAGCTAGAATGAAAGGGGGTTTGTGGATCTTTTCTTACTCATTAACACGAAGAAGGAAGGCCCATTTCTTAGGGGAAGTCGAGCCTTTCTGAGCCCCTAATCATAAAAATCTCCCACGTGTACACAGAGGACGCTGGGTCACTGACCAGGCCACCCCCACATTGCCCCTTTTGCTTAGTCATAGGTTTGCTTAGTCAAAAGTTCCTTGTTACCCTCTCTGAGAAAAGTTCAGGAAATGCCGCTAACACAATTCAGTGGAGTCACCTGCCTGTGGCAGATTTCCAGGTTCGGGGTGACTTTTCTTCTGCCATCTAGCGTGGCGTGGAGCCCCATCATGCAGCTGTCCATGGGCAGGGGCTCAGTGTCCCTTCAGCAGGATGGAAATGTAAACAGGAAGGTCTAAAACTAAAGTCAAGTACAACCCAAACCACGTATCATTACTTGAGGTTGATGCTGCTTCCCTCTGAAAGCACAGAGAGCCAGGAATCATCCAGGCCCCCCACCTTCGCCTGTCTTCCCCTAATGTAGTCCTCCGGATTTTTACCCTGTGGGTTCTGAAGTCTGGTGGCCTGGTAAAAGAATCCCCTGTAGGAGTCAAATAGGCCTGGCTTGGTGTGAGATATTTTCTGATGTGAAGAGGTCTCTGGGTTGCACCTAAAAGCCTATTGTTAATGCTTTTCTAATTTATCCCAAAGAGATGACTTGAGTCAGAGCAGCCACCCCACTGTCCAGCCCTGGCTGTAAATCAGGCACTTTATTGAAATGCTCTTTACAGAGGAAAACCGGGCAGATGACTGAACGTCTGCTCACCCATTCCTTCTCCTCTCCATGCCAGATCTCCTGAAGCGAGCGTTTCAGAAGTCTGCATCCGTTCGGAATATTCTCAGGCCTGTTGGGGGTAAGCGTGTGGACTCTGCGGAGGTCCAGAAGGTCTGCAACATCTGTGTCCTCTACCAGACCTCGCTGACGACTCTGACCCAGATCCGGCTGCAGATACTCACAGGTTCGGAGTCCTGAGGTGGCATCTTCCATCTCTGACATTTGGTGGATGATTTTTCTTAGAAAAAGTTGATTTTCTTCTGGCTTTCTTGACTCAGAAGATACGTTTTGAAGGGGAAGGTATTTTTGAGCTCTTCTTCTTAGAGGTTGATACACCTCAGTTAAATGGCTCACACTGACCTCAGTCCTAGCGCTGCCAGTTCGTTCCTGTGACCTGGCTTTTATTTCCATTATGGAGTACAATTTGCCTTCGAAAGTTATTACTTTTTCTGAATAGAAAACTAGAAAAGACAGGAAAAAAGAAAACTTAGACAGTATTTAATCCTATAGTCCAAGGATAACCCCCTGTGCCTGAGTGTACCACATTTATATATATGTATGTTTATATTGAAATACATAGTTTTACCCTTCCCTTTCTGTTCATCACTTTAGAAGCACCTTATCATCGTCAACCATTCTTCCAAAATTTCATTTCTGTTGACCGCATAGTATCTCATCACACAGATGTGCCCAACGTTTTCCTTTTTAGCCGAGCAAGGAAGAAAGTCGTGTGTGCCGTGAACACGGGGCTTGGGCATTTGGGGCTTCCCACTGCCGTGCAGGACTTGTTCATATGAATTGGTGTGATGAGGACAGAAAGTCTGTAGGCCATGAAGCTGTTGACTGCATAAAGGGTTAAGAACGTTTCTGTTTCATTTTACTTTTTTTTTTTTTTAATTATAAATTGCCACTGCTTCTCTCTTTCACACATATTTATTCATCTTCAGACGTTAACAGAGCACCTGTCTGTGCCAGGCCGTGGGGGTGAAGAGGTGACCAAGGCGGCCAGGGTCCCTTTCCCAAGAGGATTCTAAGAGTAGGGAGGCAAGCTGTAGGCAAGGGGAAAGCGTATTTACTGTCATGATGGGCTCTGTGGCCGCGGAAGTAAGGAGACGGTGTGGGCTTGGACCGGGGCGGGCTTTCCCAGCCTCAGCACTGCTGAACTCTCGGGCCCGATAATTCTTTGTTGTGGAGTCCATCTTGTCCGCTGTAGGACGGTTAGCAGCCCTGGCCCCCACCCCAACGTGCCAGTCGGGCTGCCCCCTCCCCGGCTGTGCCAGCCCTGCGTGTCTCTGGACACTGCCAGCTGCCGCCTGGGGCAGCACAGTCTCTGGCTGAACAGCACAGGACTGGTGTGCTGGCGGAGTGGGAGGCAGGGGCCTCTGTACATGTTTCAGAGGTCGCGTCTACAGGTCTTACGGGTACATTGGATTTGGAAGAGTGAAGGCTAAAGGCCTCAAAGGTGAAGCCAGAGTGTGTGGATGGTGGTACCATTTGCTGAGCTGGAGACAGCCAGCTGGGGGTGGGGCTTGTGGGGAACAGCGAGTTCTTTTTGGCTCTGATGAGTGAGGTGCCAAGCAGGCATGTGAGTATCCTGTGGGGGTACAGACAAAGGGGTGTCATGTAAAACTGTGGGCCCAGGGCAGGCTCCATCAGGAGAATGCAAAAGGAGGCAAACAGGGGTCTAGACCAAGCCTGGCACCCCAGCACCCGCTGTGAGGGTTTCAGAAGCATAGTGAGTGATGTGACTTTTATGGCCTATGCTCAGCTTTTTAAGGTGACCACAAATTCAGGCATCCCTGTTGTCCCAGTGAGAGCACCCAGAAAGAAGTTTTCTTGGCTAACTTGACAATACATCCTTTTAAGGAGATAAACTAGTCTAAAGTGTTTGTAGAATATTCGGTCTGTTCAGCTACAAGCAAAGCAGATTGTAGAAAATAATACACTTCTTTGCTCATGCTCCTCACATGCACTTGGTGGCCCAGAGCCACGTGCTGGCCCCTGACAGAGCTCTCCCGAGCCCTGCATCTTCGTTTCCCCTGGAGTTGCTGCAGATGCAGCCCTGGTTGAATCTGTGTCTGAGGCTGGAAGTGAGTATTCTCGTCCACACTGTGAGGACCATTCACATAATGTGAGAGTAGTTGCTCTTCCTAATTGTCCTGTGGGAGTACATTTGTGGTCTCCACAGTTTAACTACTCACTGTTTATCTCTTACTCTATTTTTAAATTGTGAGTGTTCTGCATTCTTCTTTCTTTTTTGGTCTCTGCATTCTAGAACCACATTCTGCTACCTTGAAAATGTGAGCTCAAACCTTTAGGAATAATAACTAAGTGGGCACTCCCGTTTCTTTGCCTCCTCTATGGCTCCTTCAGGCCGCCCTAGTCTAAGCATTTATAGCAGCATTGACTGTGTCATCCTGCCCCTGCTCCAGGCAAATATATCTTCCCCAAGCAGTTCTTTGTTCACAATTAAGTAATTCAGAATGCTCTGTAAAATGAGCGGTTTTATTATAAGGACTCAAATAGAAAGTGAAATAGGAAAAATTTGAGACATATGCCTTATTGTATATTCAGAGACACGTGGAACTTTAGAGCCAGGCTCTCTGAGTCAATAGCTGTATCAATAGACTTAAAATGTAACAGTGATGTAGTCTGTGTGTCTGAGGCCTTGAGGCCATCAGAGAGCAGAGCTAAAATGTCTTCTGCTTCACCCAGGGTTAAATGTTTGTGAGACACTTCACAGGATCTCCGCTACAGTCATTCATTGCTTTCCCATTTTTAGGAGAGAGAGAATAATAGAAGTAGAGGAGAGGAAATCTTTGATAAGTATAGGTGAGCCTGAAAGATGGTTTAAAGCAGGGTCTGCAAACTGCAGCCTGTGGGCCAAATGCGGCCCACCACTTGGTTTTGCAAATAAAGTCTTATTGGAATACAGTCCCATCCATTCATTTACGTATTGTCTATGGCTGCTTTTGTGCTACACTGGTAGCTTTCAGTAGTGTGACAGGGTGCTAAGCCAGGCCCACACAGCCTAAAAAAAATGCTTAGTCTCTGGCCGTTTCCAGGAAAAACTTGCTGATCCCTGATTTAAAATGTAAACACTGAGTCAAACAGATGTGGGTTCTCTTCTTAGCTCTGATACTTCTTGGCTGAGTGGTTTGGGGCTAATTACTTAACCTCTCCCTGCTTCAGTTTTTTAATCTTATAAAATAGAGGTAACATTGGGTTTCACAGGATAGAAAGGAGATAATGCATGCAGAGTACTTAGATTGACATCTGAAACTTGGAAAGCACCCATGAAATGTTAGCTATTACTGTGATTATTACTCTCATGGTGATAATGATTTTCTTAGTGATTGTGCCTTAGAAGGGTAAGCGTTTTGTTCCCCCAGTGGGTAGGAGAAACCGTGGGCCAGATGGAGCCCCCACCTGAAGCTTGGGTTTCTCTATCCTTTTCCAGGTCTCACTTACCTTGATGACCTGCTCCCCAAACTGTGGGCATTTATCTGTGAGCTGGGGCCCCACGGAGGGTTAAAGCTCTTCTTGGAGTGCCTCAACAATGACACTGAAGAGTCCAAGCAGCTCTTGGCCATGCTGATGCTGTTCTGTGACTGCTCCCGGCACCTCATCACGTAGGTTGACTACTGGGGGGCTCCATTCCTTTCCTCGAACGTGGAGAAGCCAAATCACAGTGCCGTAAGGAAGCTGCTGCTGATGTGATTACCACCATTGTTCGGACCCCTGTGGCAGGGTCATTAGGAAAATTAGACCAGAAAACATTTACAATACAAGGTGGGCGGCACGTAGTCGGGGTTCAGCAATTCTTAGTTCCCATCCTTCTAGGGGAGCTGGGTCAGTACCCTTTTGTGTGGGCTTTGGGGGTCTCCCAGTGCTGGGTTCAAGTCACACCTCCACCATTTACTCACTGGGTTAGGTAGTTACCTGGAAGATTCCAGAGCCAGGGAGCCAGGAGGCAGATCCTGGGTCGGCCACTTCCCGAGACACCTTGGGCAAGGGGGCCTCGCCTCTCTGAGCCTCCGTTTTCTCATCTGTAGATGGGAATAACAGTAGTACGTGCCTCTTGGCCATGTGGTAAGGATTAAAAGAGGTAATGCACACAAAGTGCTTGGCACAGTCCCTGGCACACAGGAAGGGTTGTGATGCTTATTATTATCAAACTGACCCTAGGCAAGTTGCTTAACCTCTCTGAGCTTCAGTTTCCTTATTCATCGAATGGGAATAATATTAGCAATCTGATAGGGAGTAAATGAGAAAAGGAATGTCACGTTCTCAGTACAGTGCCTGACACAGAGTCGGGTATTAGCAAATGTGAGTCCCATTCAGTTCCTTTGTTTTTTAAGCTTATGTGTCTACTTGTGTGTTTGGTATTTCTTTAAATCCATGTTTTCCCAAAGGTTGGTAAAGAATTATAAGAGAGAAGGGATCCCAGACAGTTATGTTCAGGGTAGAAGACACTGATTGGTAGGAGGGGATCAGGGATTGTAGGTGGCTAAGAATCATGGTGAGCAGTTGGAGGCGAGTGCAGGGCTCTGTGGCTGCCCCTGAAGACTCGCTGAATGGCTGGGTCCAAGGGTGAGCTGAGAGCGAGTTGCGCTCTAAAGCAAATGAAGCAGTCTTGGGAAATTTTCACATAGAGCTGTAACTTAAACGGTTCATTTACTCACATGTTGTTTCAGGCATCCATTCATTCCCTCCTAGATACTTCTTCTCATGCACCTACACTAATGATTGTCATAGATGCAGAGGAAGATTCCATGGCTCACCTCGGTGGACACAGACTCTCAGTCGAGATTCCTCGATCGTTAGGCATGAGTTCAGGCAGGAATTAAGAAGGGTGTCACAGTCGGAAACTTACGAATAAGAAAAATGTAAAGGGGAGCTTATTTTTTTCTTCTCTCAATTGTAGTTTTAAAATTTTTACTACGGACAATTGCAAATAAATAGAAAGTGGGGAGAATAGTAAAAGGAACCCCCATGAACCCATCCACAGTGGTCAGGACGCGGCCACCTCTGCTTTCCCTCCACCCCCACCGGCTCTCCCCTTCACGTTATCCTGAAGCAGATCCTACACATCCTATTGTGTTAGCTGTACATTTTATCTGAAAGATAAAGCTTATTTCTTGAGCTTATTTTTCTCTCATAAGAGGTAGAAATCTCCTATTTTTCCCCCTTTCCCCAGTGGGAAGTTGTGACTAATTTTCCATCTGATTTAGGATCCTTGACGACATTGAAGTTTATGAAGAACAGATTTCCTTCAAACTGGAAGAGCTGGTCACCATCTCCTCTTTCCTGAACTCCTTTGTGTTTAAGATGATCTGGGATGGACTCGTAGGTACGGTAAAGATGCCAGCTGTCATTTCAGTGATGCCACACGGGGAGGCCACGGTCTGTACCATCACCTGATTCTTAGCTTTATTGCCTGTCACAGTGAATTGGAAAGGCACATTTATTCACATAATTAGAAGTTTTACTTCTTCGCTCTCTGCATGGCCCCTTAAGGTAGCAATGTGGTTATGGCGGTCTTAGATCTCCCTTCAGCATGTATGTATACATGTGGAGGATTATTGATGCTGAGGATTTTGCCCTGCCTCTCCTTTTGCTCCTTTGAGTTGATTTCCATGACGTGTCAGGGCACACCTCAAATCAGAGTTCCCGTCCTGAAGTGCTCGCAAGTTGTTCAGTACAAAGCTCCTTACGTTAAAAAGATCTTTTGGATCACCTGCTGGGGGAGGCAGCGTGAGTGATTGTGTCTGGGGCACCCAGGTCCTGCAGACATTTAAGAAAGTACACAGGGCGCCTTTTATTCTCTTGGTTCCGCATGGAATCCAGAGTGAGGGAGATGTGGGGCTGGGTGACGGACGGAGACAAGAGGCTGCCCTCCTGGCCCCCCGCCGGCTCTGACCAGCTCCGCGTGTGTGGCTCCCCCGTTCGTTTGCCCTGCAGAGAACGCCAAGGGGGAGACTTTGGAGCTGTTCCAGTCCGTGCACGGGTGGCTGATGGTGCTGTATGAGCGGGACTGTCGGCGCCGCTTCGCCCCTGAGGACCACTGGCTGCGCAAGTGAGGAGCAGGGCGGGGAAGGGGGTTCACAGAAGCCAGAGTCCCCTCTGTCACTCTCTGCGCTCATGCTCTGGGGCCGGAGGGTGGTCATCCCTCCTGCGTCCCCTCTCCTTCTAGGAGGACAGACGCCCAGCAGTTGCATCCGTGAGGACGTGCAGATGCCGAGGGTGATGAGAGAACAGTAATGGTGACAGCGCCAGGTCCCATTTAGCAAATGGGAGGCAAGTTCTGGCTGAACTGTGCAGCAGCTTACGATAGTTCAGCGGTGGCTTTTCTCAGCAGAATGAACAGGACAAAAACGACAGCTAGGTTTTCCAGGGGTGGGGTGGGGAAATCCTCTTGCAACAACTAAACGTAAGATGTCTGCAATATTTTATCAATGACATGTCAACTCAGGTTGTGGCACTAGAGTGGGGTCTGGCAGACACTTCCGGGAAAGGGCGACAGTAAATATTTTAGGCTTTGCAGACCACACGGTCTGTTTTGCAAGTGCTCAACTGTGCCGTTGTAGTGTGAAAGCAGCCAGAGACCGTATGTAGTGATTGTGTTCCATGGAAATTGATTTACAGCAACGGTGGCAGGCTGTCGTTGGCCACCCCTGCACTAGAGAATGGTTTTCGTGTTGTAATAACCCCAAACCCATGCCTTTCTTCTGAAGGGATCTCAAGCCTAGTGTGCTCTTCCAAGAACTGGATAAGGACAGGAAACGGGCCCAGCTGATCCTGCAGTACATCCCTCACGTCATTCCCCACAAAAACGTGAGTTGCTCTCAGGGCCGGGCTCCTGTGAATTTTTCTGTCCCACCACATGGTACCTGATTTGCCCTCTTCGCTGTAGCAGTTGGAGAGAAAGAACTGAGCTCATTCACTCAGCAGTTGCGAACGGTGATTGGATCTCCTGCTACGTCAGGTGTTAAGCCAAGTACAGAGACTGAAGACAGTGGGAACTGGCAGTTCTGGCAGGTGGGGTGTGTGTTACAGGGATGGATGCTGCGCGGGCCCAGACAAGCGGACCTGACGCAGCTGGGAATAGGGGGAAGTGAATCAAGAGAAGCTTCTAGAGGCAAAAGCAGACAGTGGTTAAAGGCCTCGGGTGATTGAGAGTATGGTGCTCCTGGAGGGCTGGCCGTATGGTCTGGCTGTGGGGAATGTAAAGGAGAGCCAGGAAACTGAGGAGGTTTGTAGGAGTTGGAGTCAGAAGGACCTTGCGAACCAAGGGCAGGAGTGTGGATTTCAGTTGGAATCATTGAGTGTTTTCAGCTTCAGGGCCCCTGGTCAGAGCTATGCTTTAGAGAGTTCCTTCTGGCCATGGGATAGAGGCCTGGCTAGGGGCAGCGGTGTTAGAGGAGTGGAAAGACGATAGAATCATGAGAACGAAGACATTCAGAGGAGAAAGAGATGGATTTCAGGTGGTGGGTGTGTTTCTGGCTCGGGCTCCTGGGCACTTTTGGGAGTCATTTCCTGGGGTAGGAGCACAGGCAAAGGCAGGTCTGGAAGTGAGGTCAGCTTTGAGCAGGCAACAGGTGAGGTGTCTACGACTCCTCGAGGCCATTGGACGACGGAGCTGGAGAGAGGCTCCGCGTGTAGACAGTGCCCAAACCTGGCTGCATCCATGGCTGTGGACAGGGTGGTCAGGGAGCCAGATGGAGTAAGACGACCGGGGACCTGTCCTTTAGAGCGCCAGCACGAGGAGAGGACTAATCAGAGGAAGGAAACCAGCAACGTGGTGTCCCAGACTCAAGGGACGGGAGAGGCTCAGGAAGGGTCAGGTCCTGTGGGGAGAGTGTTGGGAAGCGAGGGTAGGCACCGGCCGCATCCCTGGTTTGTAGTGATGCTCCAGAAATGTCTGCTGGGCGCCGCAGCAATACGGGGCTCCTTCAGGTCTTCGTGCGCCTTTCTTTCCTTTCCTTCTTTTTTGACAAAAGACGTTCTTAGAAAAGAGCACAAGTCACATTTTTGTATATTGAACCTCATTTTTCAGAGATACTTACTCCTCATTGCTCTCTGATTTTGTTTTGACCTTGATGTTAATACTCGCAATTGTCATTCTTCTCCCTCAAGTAGCGATTCGCAGACGGATGAGTCTGTTTAAATTCTTGTTGCACTTGACAGCAGAGCCTCTCAGAAATGAAGGGATCTCATGGAGATGACTTAGTGAAACGAGCCCCTAACCCCCACCCCCAGAGGGAGCCCCTCCGACCATATCCCTGACCTTGCCTCAGATAGAGCCAGACGTGCTGTTGCTTTACTCTGCCCAGTGATGGAACGTTCTTCCTCACCTGAAACTGAGTGATTGCTCTGTACCTTCTACCCTTTGGTCCTTGAACAGCCACAGACAGTGGAATCTCTAAATCTTCTGGGATGCGCAGATGACTCTCACACAGCACCTCGCCCTGGGCCTGCGTGCCTGCAAAATCAGCCCTGGACCGTGGCGTCCCCATATCGCACGGCCTGGGATCTCTGCTCCGTCTCTGCAGTTCACAGACGGCGTGCCCGGGTGGCCCTGGGTTGTCACAGGATATTTTAAGCTTTTGAGAGGAGCACAATGAAATCTGTTGGCCACTCTGTGAAGTACCAGCTCAAGCTCACGATGTCAGCATTCCTCTTGAGGATGTCCTATTTGCTAAGCTGGGTTTTAAAGAAGTTTTTTAATTTCAACGTACGTGTATTTTTAAAATAGAGCTACTAAGCCCTTAGCACGCAAATATTTATTTTTTTTTTAAGATTTTATTTATTCATTTGAGAGAGAGAAAACACAAGCAGGGGGAGAAGGAGCAGAGAGGGAGAGGGAGAAGCAGGCTCCCCACTGAGCAGGGAGCCCGATGTGGGGCTTGATCCTAGGTCTCTGAGATCATGACCTGAGCCAAAGGCAGACGCTTAACCGACTAAGCCACCCAGGTGACCATGCACACAAATACTTACCAAGTGGTTTAGGACCCTAGCCACCTTGTAAATGGCGCTGTATTTCTTTTGACCTAGGAGTGCTGCGAAAGTCCTTCCTGAGCCTTTAGGGGTGCTGAGAACAAGAAGCCTGGGAACCTCTGAGATTAGTTGGCATGACGTGGGGGCTCTAATCTAATCCTTGCTGTGTTTTTCTTCGGGGAATTTTGCTGAAGATTGCCATCAAGGCTTTTGTTACTTGGTTCATGAAGTCTCTCTTTCCTATCTCTTGGGGACCCTTCCTGGCCCCTGGCCCCTGTCCTGATCCTGTGATGGCCCCGGCAGGTCCGGGAGGGCATCTGCGGCTCAGTGTGTCGGGGTGGCAAGGGCTCTGTTCCATCCTGACGTGTCATGTGCTGCCCTCGCTCTGACGCGTCTTGCTGGAATGCACAGGGTGATAGGGTCTCTGTAGTCCTGCCTGCTCTCTTGCGTCTGTCACTATGGCATTGGCTCTAAACGCCAAAACTCTCCCTGTTCTTGACCTCACTCAGGTGGGCGGCTCACAACACTGTCCTTCCCACCCTTAATGTTTCTAAAGGCCTCAACTCTGCCTGGTTCACACAGCACTTCACTCTCCGTGCTGTCTTACGTAGTTTGTACCAATCTGGGTGCGACTGGGACTCGAGGCCTTTCTCTCTTGTTTGGGCCTGGAAGGCCTGGCACCCTGTGAGGTAGGCAGGGGCTGTGTGGTGTGGTGGTCTGTGTGTGGGTCCTGGGTTTGAATCTGTCCCCTCTGTCCACCAGCTGTGGGACCTTGGGTGAGTCACTTTCTTCATCTGCACAGTGGAGACACGGGTCCTTTCCCAGATGTCTTCTGTGGTCGCTGAGGCCTCTCAGCCCCTTGAGCACTGCTTACAGTTGCCCCAGTCCGTCTTCCACACCCCATGGAAATCAGGGCTTCATCCTGGGATTCCTGGGAGGCGGGCATTCCCTCAGCCCCCTCTGTACTTCCACTTCTGTGTATGAGGTCTCTGCCCCATACCGGATCCACCCAGATGGGAAGCTTTTCTTCTGCCTCGTGTGCAGGTGATCGTGCTAAAGATTTGAGGTCAGAAGAAGCCGTTGTGCGCCATAGCCCACACAAATGAAAGACCTGTTCTGGAAGTCGGCAGTCCCCCTGCACAGACAGGATAGTCGAAGGTGCCCTTCACCCGCATCACGGCCGCCGTCCCTGATGCTCAGTCTGTTCTTCCCCTCTGTGTTGTCCTAGAACCCCCAGAGCTTCTGGTACTACTCAGAGCACTGCAGTCCTTGTTTCTAGACTTGCCGACCAGCCACATTAAGCTGCCCCGCTGAGAAGTAGCCCCTCTGCCAAATACGTTCCTCCTCAGGAGGCCATTGGCAATTGCTTTTCCTGTTACAGCTGTATTTACTTCATAGCCAATTAAATGATCAAATGTGAATGCACTAACCTCCCCTGTGTATAGTTAACCCTTATTACCATTGTTATTGTTCTGACTGTCCTTGTTTGTATTTAACAAAGCTTTTGACTTTGGTGGGGATTCTCATTTTTAAGAAAACAGCAGTGGTTGGATTTATTTTTTTCATTCAGCTGATGTCATCTGAGTGCTTGTACAGCAGTGATTCTCAAACCCAGGCTGGGGCAGGGGGTCGTGCTCTCCTAAAAGGGGCTTATCAGAATCTTGACCATGCGGGGGGAGAGGGTTCCTCTCTAACAGTAATTGAGAAATGTTACTTGGCAGGGGTGGGGGGTGGGGCTTCGGTGTGCTTGAGGGCACAGAGGACGCAGATAAAAGGGACCTTTATTCTGTGAGATCATTTTTTAAAATTTCTGACCATGAAAAATACTATCTTTGAAATGTTTCTGTTTTGTAACTCATGACATTGATTTCCTTTAAAGCAGGCACAGCTATATAAGGCAGCCTCTAACCTGTCCTGACGCCAGGTTTTTATAGTGGTTTATCAACTGAACGAGAATGATTTTCTCCCAGACCATTGTAAAGTGCATTCTGGCTACAGCCAGACCGCTTTTTCTGGGACCTTTCTTCCTTGGCATGTATTCAGCTATAATTTCTAATTCCCCAGATTGTGTTGGGGAATGTCTGCAATTCTCCCAAGACACTTCTAACCTGCAGCGCATATCAGAGTGTCCTATTCTGTTTGCCTCTCAGATGACTTTTTTCACTAATCTTGTACACTGTGTCTTCGGGAATCATCGGTTGTTGACCCAGTTTCTGGTCTCACCTTTGCTCATTTCAGAGAGTTCTCCTGTTTCGAAACATGGTCACCAAGGAGAAGGAGAAACTGGGGCTCGTGGAGACCAGCTCGGCCTCTCCGCACGTCACTCATATCACTATCCGACGGTCCCGGATGCTGGAGGTGAGAAGCCCATCGAAAAGAGGTGTACTCTGTGAAATGCTGGATTTTTAGTGGATGATCCATTACCTCCAACCATTCTTGTCAGTCCTTGATCTAATGGCACTGAAATCAAGGCTCAGGGTTGGAATGGGGCTGTTGGTCCCATCATGTGCTCTAAAGAGCCGCTCGATTAAACATGATCTCCGTGCTGGGGACCCATAGTGTGGTATTTCCCTGCCTTTTCCCCACCAGGGCCCCAGGGCTGGAACATCGAACACTTGGTGCTCTTTGCAGTGAGGACAAGGAGTGCTACGTGCAGGCATTCCCATGTCTGGGCAGACTCCCTTTGCCCTGGGAGACACTTTGCCCAGACTCCCAACTGTGAATGTGCAGACAGGAGTGTAGGTAGTAAGTTGACTGAGCCATACTGGGGGGTGCATTTACCGCAGAGCTAGGGGTTCTTCGTAGACAGGAAGTTAGGAGAAACAGTGGCCCACCTCAGCCAGCGTGACTGCTCTGTGGCAGCTTCATGTGAACAAGAGATAGATGTCTTTCCTCGGAACACTCTACCTCTGTATGTCAGAAAATTGTAATAACTTAATGTTTTTGTCAGGACATAATGCTGACGACAATCTGCTGGAACGTCGATATAGTAAATGTACGTGCCTATGAGGTCACCGTGTGCCGTACCCCCCATGGTTGTGCAGTGCAGAGCCTGCCCAAATGTGCTGAGCCTGCCCCAGGTCAAACTGGTGACTGAACCCCAAGTCCACATTCCCAGGAGAGGCTGGACTTGATATAGTTGCCCGGGCTTGCTCTTCAGACCTTCTCTCTGGCTCCAGCCACAGCCCCTGGCAAATTAGCATGTTCTGCGGTATAGGGCAGTCGTGGGATCCCGGCATGGCACATGGCCACATAGCCAGCCACCAGCAAATGGCACTGGCAGCAGCCCTTCCTCCCCACCCCCTCCCCCACATTTTCATTTCTCCCCCTTGGGGCATTCCTGCTCCTTCCTGCAGAGCTGCTTTTAGTTCCCCTGAACACTGGCGATTGACACTGGGGTCTGCTGGGGAGAGGCAGCGTGTGTTAGCCAGATGATGCTTCTGACATTCTTAAAAGTAGAAGAAACTTAAGTGCCTACAGGGACCCCCCCTGGTCATGGGAATGGGTCAAGCTGGCTGAGTATGTCCGCACAGGAGCGTCTTGTTTGCACGCGAAACAATAGGAATATTCTTCACTTCCGCTGCTCCCTCCTGCTCTTCTTGAAACACAGCCCTCAGCATAGATAACTCTGTAAGAAAAAGAGCCCCTCTCATGAGTGGGCAGATGACACCTGACATCCAGCCTCAGGGTTGGCGAGCAGTAGGGAGGGGTTGGCACCTCCTCTCCGTCCCACCTGACAACTTCTGTGTGTGAAATCAGGCTCCATTATGCTCTGGGTTTTTTTTGTTTTTTAAAGATTTTATTCATTTATTTGAGGCAAAAAGAACCCAAGTGGGGAGGGAGCATCAGAGGGGGAGGGAGAAGCAGACTCCCCACTGAGCAAGGAGCCTGACATGTGACTCAATCCCAGGACCCCCGGGATCATGACCTGGGCCGAAGGCAGATGCTTAACCAACTGAGCCACCCAGGCACCCTGCTCTGGGTTTTTAAGAGCAGGCCAGGGGGCTTTTATGTTGTGAATGACTGGGGTTTTGTGAAGTGTCTGGAAGGTTAGATGACCCAGCGAATCCATCCTGTGGGCCACCAGTCTGCAGGCTTTGCTTTGACTCAAAGAGGAAAAAGCTCAGTTGTATTTGGAAACACCCTTCTCCAGCATTTTCCTTCTTGGATCTGGAAGCTCCTCCCCTGTCACTTAGGGTCCCCAGTCCCTCTCAGACGTGGCCGGCACCAACAGGAAGGCTGTGGTGGTAGATACTGGTATGTGTCCTGAGAGTGAGGGAGTCCCCGGCTCCCTCCTTAAGTGTCATTGTTTGTGGGAGACTCACCACACGTCCTGGTTACCCCGGGCCTGCTGTGTCAAACACGGCTCTCAGGGTGTCACAGGAGGGGTGTCTGTCTTAGGTTCTTGGCCAAGCCCACTTTTCTTTTTCTATTCCATTAGAGTCTATCTTGTCATGACACAGATTACTGTTGTTCCTATTGAACTAGGAGGAGGAGAGGGTCACATACTCAGTCACCCTAGTTCTCATTACCTGCTAGCTTGGTTGTGAGGAGAGCCCAGTGGCATTTGCTTGATTTGGACACAAGGGGGCATCAAAAAGCTGATATTAGGCACACCTATGCTCCTCTGGCCTTTTATTCAGTCTCCTTTTCTGTGGTTTTATTGAAGATGGCGCTTCAGTATTCCCCTTGCAGGTGTTAGTCTGAAGTCTTGCAAGAAAGCTTCCCGTCACAGAGGGTTAAACTGGGGCTGGGACCCTAGCATCTCAGGTCTGGAAGGAACCATAAGACATCCTCTGCCCAGCCCTGTCCCTTCGGTCAAAGGCGGAACTGAGGCCAGAGAAGTTAAGATTCACAGTCACGTTCACTCGGGTCTCAGTGGGAGAGCTGGGCTCTCATCCCCAGGTCAGAGTCCTCTGCCTCTGCTGTTTGAGCTGCAGTGGGGAAGAGGGATACCCTCCTCCCACTCACCTTCCAGAAGGAAGGACACCGATCCAGTTCTTGTGTAGTGATGCTTGTGCCCAGTGGGCGCAGCAGGCAGTTTGTCAGCGGAGGCAGCTGGCAAATTCTTCTCTCCAGCTCTTCGAAGAAAAGGCCAATGTGGGGCTGATAAAGAAAAAGCGAGATTCACCTCCAACGAACATTCCTTAAGCACCTGCCATGTGTGCGGCCGCATGCTAAGTGCTTGCACGTAACACCATCTCATTTAATCTGCGTGATCCTGGCACCCCTGCCAATGTGAAGTCAGCTTAGGGAGGCATCATTTCAGAGCAGAATGGAGGAAGTCCTGCAGGCAAGCAAGAACATGCTGGAATTCTCCACCCATCCTGGACTCTGTGCCAAGATAATTACCATAAATGTAGGCAGAATGACCATTCCGCTGCAGCTGCATGCTGACTTCCTGTGTTCCGCTGCTTTTCATCTCACTTGGTGGTTCTCAAACTTCCACTTCTCAGGTGCTTCTCAGGACTGCACACCCAAAGCCTCTGCCTTTCACAGATGGTTATTATTGGCTCTCTAACTTGGGAGCTTAACCCCAGAATAAGATCAGGAGCCACCAGGGGACAGTCCTTTGCATCACGAGGGAAATATGATCAGCAGGAAGGTGGCAAGAGTTCCCCAAAGCAGTTCTTACCAGTCTGGCCCCTGTGCTTTGTGACAAGGGCTGTCATTGGCAGGCAGGTGGCTGCTGTGGACATGGTCTGTCTCGTGTTAGCGGAATGTCTGATGGTACCATGGCTGTGACTGGGAGGGAGACCCGCAGGGTGGCCTCAGTAGGATATTGCAGTTGATTTGCCCCTTACACGACAGTATCTAAAGAGCGCGATTGTACCCCCAAGATGGGGCCCCGCGTATTGGACCAGAAGACTCCTCCCTGGTCGCGGTCTTGTTCAGCACTGCTTCTGGCAGTCACTCCTCAAGAACAAAAACCTGAGCAGCTTGCTGATGCCAGAAACAGAACCAGGAGCCTAAAGACCTCAACAGATTAGAATTGAGAGGCGGACCAAATGATATAATTGAATACAAGACCTCTGAAGTCGCGTCCTCGAGTTCTGCGTGGGGGGTGCTGGATGGCTGCATGCCTTGCCGGCTGGCTGCCAACCAGAGTGTGCTGGGCTTCTCCCCGCTGCCCTTGCCTCGTGTGGGCCCAGCATCACTCCTGCACCCTTGTCCCTGCCATCTCTCTGCTCTGCCGCCAACAAAGATCTTTCTGAGAAAGCCAGTCATGTCTCTCCTTGCCTGGACTCTTCTGTGGCTCCCTGCCGCCCTTCATGGTGGACCCTAAATTCCTTAGCCTGACTCACCCAGGCCTTTCATGATCTGGGGAAAGAGACCAGGAGTTGAGGGGTGGGGCGTATTTTTATTTTTATCTCATAGGGGTCTGAGTTTGACTGATTTTTACCATGAACTAAATAAGCTAGTCTTTGCATTAAAATAGGGTGGGATCTTGTCGCCATTACTTCCATCCTTTGTCTGACGGCCAGGAGCTTGTCACAGCTCATCTTGTCTGGTGTCCCCATCCCCGTGCTCTGCATCATCTCGAGGGCAGCCTCCCCTTGCCACAGAGCAGTGGAGTCCCGTCCCCAAAATGAGTTTTCCTTTTAACCGGCCCATTTAAAAACGGGTGAGAACTGCCCATCCCCACACCCCACGTCCTGACTTGGGTGTTCAGTAGTTACGCCAGGAAGGCTTCACACAGGGGAGCCAGAACTGTGGAGCAGCAGCCGTGAGTTAGGCAGAGGGCCTCCCCCTCCTGACGGGCTGCCGTTCTGGCCTCGGCAGGACGGCTACGAGCAACTCCGGCAGCTCTCCCAGCACGCCATGAAGGGCGTCATCCGCGTCAAGTTCGTCAACGACCTCGGGGTGGACGAGGCAGGCATTGACCAGGACGGTGTCTTCAAGGAGTTCTTGGAGGAAATCATCAAGAGGGTGTTCGACCCAGCACTCAATCTGTTCAAGGTATTTAAGGGGAGCGGGAGCGGGGCCGACGGCAGCCACATTCTCGGTGACGAGTGAGAAGCAAAGGGCCGGGCACGCAGGCTCCCTGCCTCCCTCCGTTCTTCTCCCTTGCAGACAACCAGCGGGGACGAGAGGCTCTACCCCTCGCCCACATCCTACATTCACGAGAACTACCTGCAGCTCTTTGAATTTGTGGGCAAGATGCTGGGGAAGGCCGTGTACGAGGTAGGCACATGCAGGAGCGGCGCACCTGGGCGGGGGGAAACAAGATGCTAGAAGCCCCGGGGACTTGGTGCGTGGTGTCGTGGCAGGGCCCACCTACATAAAGGCGCTGTCATTAGGAGGGAGCCCGAGAAAGCGGACAGCACCCACAATTACTGGACAGAAATACTGGGTGCTTTCCACGGGGTATGTCATTTCACCCTCCCGCCCAGTCCTGTGGCCAGGCTGCTGCTGCCCCATTTACCTGCCGGTGACAGGACCAAGGCTTCGAGAAGTCACTGGTCCAGACTCTCAGTGCTAGTTACGCGGTAGAACCCAAATTCAAACCCGGGCTGGCCTGGTCCCGTTGTAGGAGGGCAGCATTTTGTGGGGCGTGTTAGTTGTTACAGCTGTTTCCCTAAATCTTTTGTAATTGGAGTGCTTCAGAGCCAGCCGCAGGCATCTCAGTGTTGCCTATGAGCCAGAACAGGACCACAGGACAGTGCCCCCAGCTGCTGGTCGAGACTGGCTGTCCCCGGCTAGCCGTATGACTGCGAGCGTGTCGCGTTTATTTCTGTAGGCCCTCGTTCTGGTCGGAGGGAGTAGGGGTGATAAAAGCTACGTGATGGGGTTGCTGTAGATCGTAAATGAGCGAAGACAGGGAAGACCCCCCCCCCCGCCATGGTGCCCGGCTCGTCAGTCTCGTGGGGTCAGGGCGGCGTGGACTGGGGCAGGCCCCAGGTGAGGCCCACACAGCTCCCGATCCCTGTCCACTGCGAGCCAGGCCGGCAGAACTCCCTCCAGGGGGCTTTGGCCCCCACCCTGAGGGTTCTGCTCCCCAGGCAGGAAGGAAAGCTACAGCGGGAGCTTGTGGCCTTCACAATGGGCTCCAAGAGTGCCTGAGCAGCACTCATCTCTCACCCATCACAAACCCTAGGGAAGGCAGGGTGCCCTCCGACGGCAGAGCTGGTGGCTGTGGCCAGTGGAGGGAGGGAGGGAGAGAGGCCATTTGGGGGCGAGCATACGCATTCTCTCTGTGTTCATGGCCTCAGTCCCTGGCCAGCGTGAGATCAGATGCCCCCTCTGCATCCCTGCCCAGGCTCCCTCAGGCTGCCTCCTGCCCTAGACTGGGTGGGGGTCCTGGCCTCCTTTTCTGTGTTTGTTTCCACATCTGCAAATGGAGACCATATTTCAGCTGATTTCCCATTTAGAAAAGAAATCCCATGAGGATGTACCTGGCTACATGCCACATTTCTCTTTTAAACGTGTAGCTGTGCTATGTCCAGAAGAGTTGGGCCAGCCGAGAAGCATGACTTCATGGCTTCTGTGAATGTGCTCCCTCGTTCCCTGGACCCAGCGTCTGTCTCCTTCTCCAGCAGTAACAGCGCAGAGAGAAATTAGGACATGCTGGGCCCCGTGTGAGGAGCAGCGTGTATTAACTCATGTAACCCTCGCAGTCCTCTGAGATGGGCCGTCATCGAGTCTGAGCCCCTGTCCCTTCTAAACCTCTCTGGCCTGCATACTTCTCTCCAGCTAGAACAATCTGTCCGTCCTCCCCAGTGTTCTGCAATGGTTTTCTTGCTGCATCCCTCCCTGCCTCCTGTCCTCCTCCGGTCCGTTCCCCACGCCAAGTACAAACCTGACACTTCTCTGCCTAGAGCCCCCCTGGGGCTCCCTGCTGCCCTCCGCATAGAGTTCAGACTCCAGGAAGCTCAGGAAGCCCCCCCGCCCCCATCTGGCCCTGATCCCTCGCCTCTCCTCCTTCAAACACTGCGCTGTGGCCAGAGAGCTCTGTGCTCCCCACCCCCCACCCCGGGGCATGCCTGTGGGCCTCTTGTAGAGAGCCCTTGTGCTCCTCAGGTCTAGCCTAGATAGGTCTCTCTCCTGGAGGCTTCCCCTGCCCTGTCTCCAAGTGAGAGCCGATGCTTTGCGTTCCTCTCCACCCTGCTCATTTAAACCTGAACACTGGGAGGCTCTGCCGGTCCCCATTTACAGAGGGGGAGAGCCGGCATCCTGCAGCCAGGCAGCAGTGCAGCTGGGACTGGAGCCCTGAGCGGTGTAGCTCCAAAGCCTGTGCCCTTAACTGCTGGGCCGTGATGTCCCTCGGAGGCACTTGATGGTGTGCAAGTGGTGGGAGGTACTGGTCTCCACCTCAAAAGTTTATGAAGCGCCTCGAGATGTCCTTGACACCCTTGCAGCCCCTCTGCAGCCTGAGCCACCCTGACCAGGTCCCCGAGGTGGGATCCCGCATGGCAGACGGCGAGCTTCCGTCTCTCCTCTCGCAGGGAATTGTGGTGGACGTGCCCTTCGCGTCCTTCTTCCTGAGCCAGCTGCTTGGGCACCACCACAGTATCTTCTACAGTTCTGTGGATGAGCTTCCTTCGCTGGACTCAGAGTTCTATAAAAACCTCACTTCCATTAAGGTCAGTGTGGCATGGCGGCGGGCATCGCTGCAGGCTGGTGGAAACTCAGTGAAGTGAAGGCCTCGGGGTTCTCGTGTGGTGGGAGGCGATTTCCTGCTCTGGGGCAGGGGCTGCTCTGTAGCCACCATGGGCCCCCACGTCCCCTTCTGGCCATTCCTACCTCCTTCCTCACGGTGATGAGTGGCCTTTCTCTTTGCTTCAGGCTGAGTGGCAGTCATAGTGGTCCTGCCCATGCAGCATCGTGTGTTGTGGGGGGGGGGTGGTTAAAGCTTTCAAGGATATGGCCCGCCTGGGTCCCAACACTCGCCCTTTCTCTGTTGCATTAGCGCTACGACGGGGACATTGCTGACCTGGGCCTGACTCTGTCGTACGACGAGGACGTCATGGGTCAGGTAGGTCGGCCTCTGTGGCTGAGCAATTCTTTGCCGCCCTCCACTGGCTTCCTGGGACCTGCCCTGCTCTTGGTGTTTTCCCCAGGAGAAGGTCCACAAACCGAGGCTGGCTGTCCTCTGGTGTCTGGCTCCCTCGCCCATCCCCCTACTCCCGCCTCACCAGCCAGGGGGGGCGTTCCCCCTCCCGTTCCCAGTTGACCTGGCCTTTGCCTGCTTGGCCCTCGGAGAGCTCCCCACAGAGACCCTGCTCTGCTTAGGTCGCACTTAGGGTCCTTCCTGATGGAAGTTCTAATTCCCCATTTGTAACGTTGCTTTTTGTTGCCATGGTGAGGATTAGCTGTCACACACGGAGGCTTGTGACTTGCAGAGGGGAAGAAGCCGCCCGAGAAGTGCCTCGAACAGAATCCAGGCCTTGCTCTTGCTCATGATGGAGAGCAGAGCAGGAGGAAAAGACAGTGGACACTGTGGCAGCAGAGAAGTCTCCTGCCAGAGTTTGCCTTTTGGCTTTTCCCCGAAGTGCCCTCTGCGCCCTCCAGTGCTGTCCCAGCGGACACCTGCGTGAGCCTCCGTGCGCCCGTGTCCTGAGGGCTGCGGGAGAAACCGGACCTAGAGCTGCCTCGTGCAGAGCTGGCTTCTTGGGGCCGAGCCTGCATCGCCTCCGAGAGGTCACTCGTCTCCCCGAGCCCCACTTCTCTTCTCTCACAAAAGTACCTCTCGTGAGTGTGAGTCCTGGCTGGGAGCAGCGTGACGCCGTGAGCTCCTGCAGGGAGCCCTGAGCGCGCTGGTGTGTGAGTGCTCTGCGGAGCCTGTGAGGGAAGAACCTCCGCCTTCCCACAGAGCGATTCTCCGAGGCTCTCCAAGTAATAGCGCGTGGACGAGGCACTCCCTGGAGCCCTTTCCGGGAAACACCAGGCCAGGGGCTTGCCAAAGGCCCTTCCAGCTTCAGGGTCCTCCGGTTGCCCCAAGGTGTTGGCAGCGCTGGGACTAGAGGCCACAATCGCTCCTTTCTTCATCGTCAGAGACCCAGGATATTCTATTAGTAGAATTTCCGCTAAAATTAGCTTTAAAATTATGCATTCTTTGATTTTTAGGTGACCCCCAGAAATGCCTGAAGTTGAGGAAAATACTTCTGTGGTCTTCAAATCTTTAATCAGATTTTGAGCCTTCCTCAGAATTTTCTCTTTTGATGATAAAAGTAATGCAAACTGGTAACCACAGATTCTGCTATGAGATGAGCACAGAACATGAAAAAACCAGTTATAGGACCAGTGCCAGGAGAGCACCACTGTTAATGTGTCATGTGTTTTCAGACTTTTCTCCTGGGGCATCTATATCATTTTTTTTTTCCAGAAATGGTACCATACCATTCCAGGGTACGGCTGTACCAACATCTATTTAACTGTGCTCATAATGCAAACATGGTCCCCTCTATGATGTCTTTAAGCCTTAGTACAAATGTCTGCATGAGGGTCGGAAGAGAAGAAACCTTCCATACTGATTGTGCAGGGTCTGCTTGTTGATATTTAAGCCCTGGCTTCTTGTGAAAATGATTATTCCCATACACGTCCCATCTTCATTCTGTCATTATTATGGACGTTGGCGTCGGGCCCTTTCATCTTCAGGAAGCCTATTTTCCCGTTAGAATTCTCTCGAGTAATTGCGCCCCATCTTCTCCCCCAGCTTGTTTGCCATGAACTGATTCCTGGAGGGAAGACCATTCCTGTTACGAATGAAAATAAGTGAGTATAGCAATTAGATTTTTAAGGTCAGCACTTGAAAAAGACTTCATTCTGGCTCTCCGGTCTTACTTTGAGAATTTATTAAGATAGATTGAAGTACAAAGAGGCCATAAATATCATAATGGAATTTACTGGTTACAGTTCATAGGCCAAAATTGTATTAAATTCGATTTGCAAAATAAGAATTGACAATTTATTTTTTGCAGTAGCACATCTAAGGTCAGAGCCACCCAGGCCACAGTGCTCCTAGGAATTTAATGATGGCTCAAGATGCAGACAAATGGATTCTGAGCCGCTCGGGCACGTAGTCCTGAACCCAGAGGGCACAGAGGCAGAAGGACACCTTGGAGGGGCAGATCATTTTGGAATGATAGCATGTGGCAGTTGTATAAAATGCTGTTCTTGAGAAGACACAGTGATGAATTCAAATGCCACAGACAGGTCCTTAGACGTGGGAGGACTCGGAGGCCCAGCAGCTATTGTCACAGATAACAGGCTTTTAGAAATCTATCATAAATGTCAACCTCTTTGGTCCCTAGAAGCAAAACTCCTTAATGCACTGTCTCCACCCGCACTATTCTCACCTAATTAAAACAGTAGAACCTGGGGCGCCTGGGTGGCTCAGTTGGTTAAGCGACTGCCTTCGGCTCAGGTCATGATCCTGGAGTCCCGGGATCGAGTCCCACATCGGGCTCCCTGCTCAGCAGGGAGTCTGCTTCTCCCTCTGACCCTCCCCCCTCTCATGTGCTCTCTCTCTCTCATTCTCTCTCTCTCATTCTCGCTCTCTCAAATAAATAAAATCTTAAAAAAAATAAAACAGTAGAACCTGGCATGAGGAGTAGATATTGGCCCTTTTGTCAATCTATCAATCTTCTCCTGCCGCCAGGCTCAGCTGAGCATCTGAACTGTTAATCTGAGCATCACTCTCCCAGTGACAAGTGAGAGCTCAGTCCCACCTGGTGAGTCATTTGGATCAGATGCACATTGCAGCCCGAGCATCCTGCCCCTCTCGGGGCAGTTGGTTGGGGCAGTCTGCATGCTTGCGGAGCTTTGATTTAGACCGTCTTGCGGAGCTTTGATTTAGACTGTCAGTGTGGTCAGAAGAATGGGCCTGATTCTCCTCAGGATTGAAAGACACCAGTTTTGACTCCTGGCCACGGGGCATTAGTTGGACAACAGAGAAGAGAGCCGGGAGCTCAGGTGGGGAGGTGCTGCCGGGGGGTGTCAGCAGGGCCACCGCATCCTGTTGCTCCCTGCCGTGTGCCTAGAAACCATCCCTTCAGAGGGCTTCTGTGAGCTCATGCATGTAAAATACCTTTCAGGATGTCTGGCTCAAAGGGGGGGCCTCAGTAAAGGAGAGCAGTGAACGTCCCCAGTGTCAGCTGTGTAACATGTCCCATAGAGCCCGCCACCCCCAGATCAGCTGTGTTTTGCTGGGCGTGGCACGAGGGTGATGGTGGAAGCGGCATGGATCACAGCGAGAGGCAGCGGGCCAGTGCAGCCCGTGCTGGAGTGAGACTCCTGCCTGGACCTGTGTGAAAGCCACTTCACAAACTTACACGTTCTCAGCAAAAACCTCAGCGTGGGGCGCCTGGGTGGCTCAGTTGGTTAAGCAGCTGCCTTCGGCTCAGGCCATGATCCTGGAGTCCTGGGATCGAGTCCCGCATCGGGCTCCCTGCTCAGTAGGGAGTCTGCTTCTCCCTCTGACCCTCCTCCCTCTTGTGCCCTCTCTCTCTCTCTCTCTCTCTCAATAAATAAATAAAAATCTTTAAAAACAAAAACAAAAAAACTCAGCGTAAGGGCAAGGGGATTCGGTTCGACAGACGGTCTTAAAAGGCCTGGAAACGCCTATTCCGCCCTCCTTAGGGGTGATACTTGACCTTGCACTTTCTGTTAAATGGGATAGTCCTCCAAAGTCCCCCTCTCTCTTTTGGTAAAATGGGACAATATCAGCAACCTGCTTCGAAGTGTGTATGAAAGGGGTATCAATAATGGAAAAAGTTGTATATAAGTATCTTGATGTGCAAGTCTGCTGCTGGATAATTTTTTTAAATAGGCATATTTTCAGGGTTAGAAACTCAGGTCTGAGCACCGTGGGGTAAAATTTTTATTTGGACTGTGCTAATTTGGGATTTGGGGAGTTGTACCTGGGCTGGGCTCAGGTACTTTGCTAAGAAATCAGCCATGCTAGCAAGCCTGGATTTAACCTGTTCGAAAGGTTTGCATTGTATTACAGTCGTAGATGAGGTCATTGCACTCAGTAAAGCAGGCCCAGAAGACCCATCTGCTCGGAACTGTTGTTAGTGCTCTGACTTCCCCTTTGAACCTAAGTGTAAGCCAGCTGCATTTGGTCACAGCTTTCTGCAGGCTTACTTTTCATGGCTTCCAGTCTTGGTCCAGATTAGCAAGGCTTTGATGGAGGTTTCATCATGCAGCTGTTTTTCTTCCATTTTTTTTTTCTTAAAGATTTTATTTATTTATTTGACAGACAGAGATACAGGGAGAGAGGAAACACAAGCAGGGGGAGTGGGAGAGGGAGAAGCAGGCCTCCCACGGAGCAGGGAGCCTGATGCGGGGCTCGATCCCAGGACCCTGGGATCATGACCTGAGCCGAAAGCAGACGCTTAACGACTTAGCCACCCAGGCGCCCCTCTCCATTTTAAAGCTTACTAGAGGACAGAGTTCTCTGTTAATCGGATGAAATTAAATAAAAGTCCAAAAAGCCGTACTTTTTGTACTGAGAAAGGGCCCTCTCCTTACCTGGGTTTGGGGGAGGAGTGAACACCTACACAGTGGCACCTAGCGTGCCATTCAGGAAGGTTAGCATTACCATCATCATCATCATCGTTGTCCTCACCGTCATTCTGGTGAAGTGCCCTGGTACCACTGGTGTTTTTGTTAAGTGGTCCAGAAAGGACTAGACTCATCTTTCAGCCCACTGGTCACAGCCTAGCCTGGCCTCCTAATTCCCACTGTTTTCTCCTGTTGGCAACAGGATTAGCTACATCCATTTGATGGCACATTTTCGGATGCACACCCAAATAAAAAACCAGACAGCTGCCCTCATTAGCGGATTCCGCTCCATTATCAAGCCCGAGTGGACTCGGATGTTCTCAACCCCTGAGCTACAGCGTCTCATCTCCGGTGACAATGCTGAGATTGATCTGGAAGATTTAAAGTAAGGAGTGAAGGTGGGGAGGGGGGTGAAATCTTCAGCTTCCTGGAAAGCAAGCTGCCCCCTTGCTGGGCTCCTCCTGTTTCAGAAGCCCACCTCCAAGTGTGCGCCTTCCTGATCACTGGGTGAATCGCTCTGAAATAAAAGATCCCCCACTTGTCTGCCTAGAGACTAAAAAGTGGAAGTAGAGTTTAAGCAGGTGTCAAGGACTGCTGGGCTCTCCAGAGTTCTGGGAAATGGCAGTGCCGGAGCTCTTGTTAGCTCCTATTCGGGAGTCTCAGGGCCGGCTCTGGAGCTCCCCACCCTCTTAGCTTCCAGGGACGTGGGTTACGAAGGCGTGAACTTCTGCCCTGAGAAGTTCAGGAGTCACCCAGGCCTGCCAGAGTTGGCTGTGCCACTTGGCTAAGTTCCGTCCCTGCCTGTGTCTGTAAGCACCCATTGGAATGTGTGGCTGAGCCCATTGTCTGCATTGTTTTCAGGAAGCACACGGTGTACTACGGTGGCTTTCATGGAAGTCACAGGGTCATCATCTGGCTCTGGGATATTCTGGCCTCTGACTTCACACCCGACGAGAGAGCCATGTTTCTGAAGGTATTTTATATGTTACCTAGATATGCGTTCATAGATATTCTCATAAACCTAGAGGCCACTTGATGTAATAATTTATACTGGGAAAAAGTAAAATTATCAAGAGGACCTCCTATCATCAGCATATCCTCTCCCCTAGGCCGCCTCCATGGTAGGTCAAGCAGTAAACAGACAGGCTCGGGGTGAGACTGAGTCACGTGGGCCCAGGAGCTGCTGCGTACCCCTCTGCAGAGACAGGCCTGCATGGGCTTGAGCTCACTGGGCTCAGCACTCCGTCTTCCCCTTCACTGGTGCTGGCCTTGCTCACATCTCGTTTCTTCCTTCCTTATAGAAGCAAATGGTGTTTATTACCTTAAAATACAGACAAGCAAATTTTTTTTAATTTTTTTTTTTAAGTACTTTCTGCACCCAACGTGGGGCTCAAACTTATAACCCCAAGATCAAGAGTCACATACTCCACCAACTGAGCCAGCCAGGCGTCCCCAGACAAGGAAACTTTTGAACAATCTCCATTCCTACTCTTCAGGGACTGCCTCTGTGTACCTTTCCCTCAGTGGTGTGAAATATGCAGTACCACACATACAATGTCCCCGTAAAACACACGTGATGGAGTAGGCTGATAGCAATGTGTATTTTTGCAAACAGAGTGGCTGACATTAACCAGTTCCCTTATACCGGTGTCTTTAAAGTTGTAAACGTTCAAAATTCCCTCCGACGACACCGTGTTGTTTCCTGTTACTGACGTTGGCAAAGCCTTTTATAGGACCCTGGATGACATACACACTTGTCTGTGTATTTGTTACATACCTGTGTATTTTTATAAAGACGGAATCCTCACTTTGCCACCCGCTCTTCTATTTGATATTTTATCCTGAACACTTTGCCATATTCTGGGGGTAGATTTAAGTACCTTAAAATATTTTCCTTTGGACATTTGGGTTTCTAGAATGGTCTCCAGTGACCTTGGTTGTTGAGGCAACATGAACAGTATCACCACCAGTTGAAATGGCAGCAGGTTTTCTTTCTCCTTGGTTTGTCATTCTGAGGAGAGTTCATTCCCGTCAAGGAGACCATCACTCCTAGAGGCAGAAATGCCCGGGCCATCCCTACAGGTTTCAAAGGAGTTGGGGTAGGCAGGTAGACATAATTCCAGAAATTCTTAAGAGAATCAATTCTGATTTTCCAGCAGCGCCTCTTATAGGCAAAACACTCCCTGCCGGCCTCTAAAACCGCTCCTCTGCCTCTCCTGGAAAGAGGAGAGAGTCCATGTCTCCTAACTCTGTGCAGTCTGTCCCACACAGCAGGCATGTTTGTGTCTCTGGATAGCCGGTGTCCAGACCCGCAGTTCCTGCAGACAGGCCCCAGAGTCGGGTGGAAGACACAGCCCTCGTACGGGAGTGCACCTGACTGTGCTTGCTTTAGCTGTAACGCGAGCAGATGGCAGCTTCCTGTGCTCTCTGCCCCTCGGCCTCCCGTCCCAGGGGGATGAAAGCACCACTCCCTCCATAGACCAGCCCTGGCTTGCGGCACACAACAGGTCTGAGCGGCCTGAATTGGGATAGGCACGGGCTCTTCTGGGTCTGTCTTCTCATCCTTAAAACGGAGCAGATCACACAGCTTCCGAGGAGTGATGAGGTGAAGCCGGGTCCCAGAGCGCTCAGCACAGTCCTCAGCCCTGCTTTCTTAATAGGAGCTGCTGCTGTGCTTCAGCTGGTGGAAAATAAACTGTACTGGACAGTAACATCGATACTGGGTGTAAAAATGGTTTCTGAAACCTGCCACACAAAAACTCTTTGGACACCATTTAGAACACTGTTTCAGTGGTAACATTTATTATATTAAGACCCAAACACTCAGCTTGCTGTGGAATTTTGAAGCACAGCTGGGTGCTTTAGTAGCAGGCCCGTACATCCCCTGGAGAAGGGAGAGTGTTTGTAGCTCATGTTCAGTTCTAAAACGCAAATGGTTTCTTCGGACTTCCCTCTGCAGGTTTATCACTTGGATTTCTAAGTCGGTCCGATTTCCCTGTGCAGATACAAGCTAGCACGTATGGGGAAATAACCCAGGTGCTGCCATCTGGGAGAGGCAAGGATTCCCAGGAGTGTAGCTAGGGAGCATGGCTGGCTGCCCATGGGCCCCATTCCGGGTGTCTGGCGCATTGGTGTGCCCCTCAGTCTTGCTGGCGCGGGACGCCTGATTGTTGTCTGCATGCTGAGGGCAGATTCGTCTGTCAGGGAGGTGCCCCCAGGAGCCAAGCTCACAGAGACTGCTCTGTGACGCAGCAGGCCAGGGTGCTCGGGGGAATGCACCTGCACACCTCCCCCCGGCTGGCTAGGAAGCCGAGCAGGAAGCCAGGTGCCAGGGGAGTGGGGCCCTCTCTCCTGTGCCACGCGTTGGGGGCACCACCGTCTCCCTCTACCCAGTGCTCCCATGCATGGCGTCTCTCGAAGCAAAGGCCTGCATGCCAGTCCCACTGAGATCAGTCCCGTGGAGGGGGAGTTTGTGTTGTTCCTGAACTCAGCTGCACATTCTCCACCAGCCCCTGGGTTGGCACGCACAAATGACTGGTCACATCTGCTGGTGTGGCTTTCATGTGTTTTAACCTTCAAGAACAACACCCTTAAGAGAGACATGAGACGTATACCAGTTCTTGGGCTGAATGCACGGTCTGTGGTCACCCTCCTGTCATACTATGACTGGAGAAAGCAAAAAAACATGCAGCTCGCCTGCCAGGGGCCCGTTGCTGAGGGAGAAAGAGCCCCAGTCTGGCCCCTCGATCTGCCTTGTGTTGCAGTTTGTGACCAGCTGTTCCAGGCCCCCGCTCCTGGGATTCGCCTACCTCAAGCCTCCCTTCTCCATCCGCTGTGTCGAAGTGTCAGATGATCAGGTACCACTGCTGGGGGAAGAGTCAGCTGCTCTTGGTGGTGGTTTGCTGTGCCCACTGGGTAGAACCTTTACCCGGTCTGTGTCCGCGGGGCAGGCAGCGCAGCTCCTGGGAGCCAGGTGCGAAGGTTCCACAGCCCTCCAGCCAGGAGAGCAGTCGGGCCCCCAGAGGATGCCCTTGGACTCCGGCTGCTCTGCGGCCTCAGCTCTCTTGGAGGTCCCTTTCTCTGTACTCCCTCAGAAAAGGGTACCTGGGGGTGGTTTTAGTAGCTGGTGGCCTGGCCGGGGCTCCAGGTCTGAGAGGCAGTGTGGGAGGGGGCTAAGGACACTGGCTTAGGAATGGGGCAGGCGAGGGCTTGTGTGCTGCCCCTTCACATCTGGCAGGCCGCTTCATTTCCTCGTCTGTAAGGGGGAACAGATGCCTCCGGGGTTATCATGCTCCGTGGAAGGGGTGCTCCAATAGTAGCCATTGTTCAGCATCTAAGCCCCTCTCCCCTGCTTGCAAAAACCCAGTGGCCTCTGAGTGTAGCTGCCTCTCCGGATGCTGCAGTCTGGCCTCCACGTCACTCGTGTGACACCAGACAACCCTCAGTCCCCTTACTTAAGGAAGATTGCCCCACATTACAGTCTGCCATGGGCCACACGCTGGCGGGAGGAAATGGGAGGCTGCATTTAGACATGTTTTTGTACCTGAAGTATGTTTACAGTAGTCTGGCTCTTTGAGAATCAGTTAAGCGATAATTAGCAGTTAACCCGAAGGTCCTCTTTCTGAGCGCTTACCTAACAGGGGTCCCCCGTGCAGGACTGGGCCGCTGGGGCTGCTGCTGCTGTGCTCAGCACTCAGGGCCAGGGGCCTCCGTTCCAGGGCGGCCTCAAGCAGCAGTGTGCTCTCACTGGCCTGGCCGTTCTGCTCGGCCCCAAGGCTAGCCAGGTCCTCTCCTGGGTCACCTGCTCTGGCACCCACCCAGGCTCCCTCGCCAGGTGCCTCCCACCCAAGGTTGTGGTGTGTGCTTGCAGGACACGGGGGACACCCTGGGCAGTGTCCTCCGGGGCTTCTTCACCATCCGCAAGCGGGAGCCGGGCGGCCGTCTGCCCACCTCCTCCACCTGCTTCAACCTGCTCAAGCTGCCTAACTACAGCAAGAAGAGCGTCCTCCGGGAGAAGCTGCGCTATGCCATCAGCATGAACACGGGCTTCGAGCTCTCCTAGTTCCCCGCTCCCGCCACCTGCCCTGGCCGGCTCCTGGGGTCCCAGGGACCTTCAGCTCCAGGGGGCGGGGTCACCCTGGGAGTGGGTGACCCAACAGGCCGGGTGACCTCTCACTCTCTATAGCCATGAGGCTCCCCTGTGGCCTCAACTACTTGGGACGCACATGCCGACTCCATAGCATTCTCCAGGTGACACTGATGGGAAGGGTGTTGAGAATAAACCTCCAGGTTCCGCCCGCACTGATCCTTTTCTCCTACTTTCCGGGGTCTGAAGCCCAGGCCTGTGATCACAGAGGGCCTTCTCCTTTTGATAGTTTGGTTTTTTGGTGAGTCTTTTCTTTCTTTAAATTTGTGAGTGAGCTGTGCATGAACAAGCCCCAGGAACTCCAAGGGTCCAGAGTGGTTTTCGCAATATGGTCCTGAGTGCCCAAAGCCTACTACGGGTGAGACGCTCTCCTTCTGTTTCTGAAAACTCTCTTCTCAGGTAAGGCCTTGCCAAGCCTCTATGCACTCGACAAAGTCTCTGCCTCCGTCCCGTCCACAGCGGCCTCTCTGCAGACAGGCCCACCTGCTCCTCAGGGAAGCAGAGGTGCCTGCCAGGAAGGCTGCGGAGCCCGGGACGTTCGGGCACTGCCCCCACCTTGAAACCACGCATTCTGTGCGGCAGCGGTGCCCCTCCCCCACTCCTCAGGCCAAGCTGCCAGGAGGCCCCCACTGGCTTGATCCTGTCTCGTGCGTTCACATTGGCATCCTGGCTTGGGGAGAAAAAAATACCTGTTGGTCCTTAAGAGCAGCTCCATTTCCAGAGGGCGCTGGCTGTTCCTCAAAGCCTGCTGATTAGGGGGTAGCTGCTTTCCCCCTGCTTGTTTGCCCTGCTTTTGTCTAGTAAGGAACAAACACTAGCCGAGTCTCCCAGCCTGTTGGGGCAGTGGCCTCCCCCTATTGATGGTAAAATCCCAAGAAACTTGGGTCTTGCCGCTCATTTTTCCTCAGCACGGGGAACCGGGAGCCCTTTGCACTGACAGACGCTCAAAGGGCTGAGGGAACTCTGGGTTGGGTTTTTTGGTTTTTGGTTTTTTTACTTCGTTTTCTCTTCCAACCCGTTGTGCTCCTCTGCCCTCATTCTTCCCCCTTATCATGAGAACTTTATTCTAGATCCAGGGAATTGAGACAAAGCCCATGTCCATGGTCTGTGTTGACAGCCATCCACGCTCACCTCCCTCGTCAAGCTCCTTATGCATCCCCCCCACCAAGATTGAAGCCAGGAGTGCCTGGTCCCTCCTCTGCTCTGTGGAGCTGGCTGGGGGCTTGCAGCTTTCTACCAAGCAGCAGAGCACCTTCTGGCAAAAACCTTCATGTTGGCAGCAAAGCGGGCAAGACCTATCTCCATGGCCTCCCTCAGAGGGTTACAGCTGGGTGCCGTGTCCTGCCCGGGCCCAAGCCTGGCTCCCTTAGAGCCCCCGGGCTTCTGGAAAACAGAGTTTGTGTTTTACTTTGATGGAAAGATGGCAAGGAATTTAAAGACAGGAATTTATTATTATTATTATTTAAGATTTGTTAGTAACCTCTGATTCTGTGGATTTGCCACTTTAAATACTCGACTCCTTTGAAGACCTCCTCAGAACACGCCTGTACGCAGAGCAGGTTTGTACGTTTATGCAGGGGCCCAAAGGACGATCAGCCTGCACAGAGACGTTTGATTCCATCTTGACTTTGATTACCCGAGAATCCGCCAGCTTGGGGGTGGGGAGAGAGTGGCTTCTAAGCACCGACACCAACTTTATCTGTTCTTTTGACGAGGAGGGGTGGTTTGTAATTTCATTTAAATTGTTCTCTCCAACAGCTGGAGATAACTGCACTCTCGAAAACACTGCATCTGTACTTTTATGGCTGGTGTTCATTGACACCTCGATGGCTCTTGATGGCTCTAAAAAGTTGTGGGGGGGGTTGGTTTCATAGATAACCTAGGGATTAAAATGTGATCAGAGGCTTTATTAAATTTGTACTTCAGCACATGATGGCTGTGTTCTGCTGTTTATCTGAAGAAGGAGTGCCTTAGGACCACATGCCTGGGTAGCTCACGAGGGGGCTCCTGGAGCTTAAAGGGCACATAGGCTCCCGCCGTGGAAAGACGATTCAGAGGAAAATACAACAGACACTCAAGTCTCAGCGGTGAAGCAGAGTTAGTAGCGGTTGACAATGTTCTATTCGCTTCCAGTTCTGTTTTGAGAGGTAGCACGTTTCAGATAAAGCTCAGGTCACCTCCAGCACCACCCAGGCCCTTGTCCCTCTCACCCACTTTTCCAGAGGCAGGCATCACCCCGGATTACGTGTTTTATACAGTAACGGATACAATAGATGTGTGTTCATTGAAAACCATCCACATAACTCACAAGCACATGAAGGCAAATTTTACAGCTACATCGGGGTCTGTGTGGCTTTGCTCCCTGAGGATCGTACTTGCAGGACACACAGCCCTGTGTCATTCTGTTCAGCCCACATTTACGCTCAGCAGAAAACCCATCTCAAAACCGGCCCCTTTTTCCAGCTCCACCTTAGTTGGCTTTTGCCCTCATCCGCAGCAGCTGCGGCCTCCTGGGAGTTCTCACCAGCCGTCTCCGGCCTGGAGCCCCCAGAGGGTCGGAGCAGGAGGCTGGCCCGTTGAAATCCAGGCACTCAGACAAGAAGTCCTGAAAGCCTGACGGCCCTTTTATAATAGAATGCCTGGGCACCCAAGAGGAGTTGTGTGTGCCGGGTTTTCTCACGCGGAGCATTCATACCGGCGAAGGAAAAGAATCAACCTCCCCAGATACGCCGGCAGCGTGTGAGACACTCCCACCTAAAAATCCAAAGCCTCGTTCTGTGACATTTTGGCCTTTACAAATTATCATGGCAAAGAGAAAGTTCTTATGACTAGGAAAAACAAGTGGGTTTTTTTTTTTAATTTATTTAAACGAAAACAATTTTAGTACACAACTTGCAAGTGCCTAAGAATATTGAGGTCGGACACAGTTTGAGAAGCACTCCACCATGTTTGGGACTGCAGCAAAGCCATCTGCCGGTCTTTGTCCTGTTGACTTAGCAGAGGTCGCGCTGCTAAACGTGTGTGGCGGGGTTATGGACAGACCAGTTATCTCTGAGGCTGGTTCATCTGGAGATCCAGGCCTCCCTTAGGCCTCAGACCTACTTCCTGGAAACTTCGTAGGTCAAAGAGCCGCTGAAGAACGGTACTGTGGTCCGTTCGGTGCATTTTTCAAGAAGCCGAGCAAGGGCTCAGGACCACAGAGACGCGTGTGAACCCTCCCTTCCTGGTTTGGGGCCGGGATCGGCCTGTGCCTCCTGAGAATCTCGGTGCCCACTCCCGGGGTGCACAGGGATTACATGGAGCATGTTGACCTGCACCCCCTCAGTTCCTGGCACCAAGTCGGCATCCGACATTAGTCCTCTTCCTACATTTGCTCACCCTGCACTAGAAGAAAACGGAGCTGCCTGTGGCCTGTCCATCTGGCCCTGGCCCAACTTCCAGTAGCTTCTGCTGCCAGTGAGAAATCGTCCGCGGTCTCCCAGGGAACTTCTGCAGACCAGCGGGAAGACCCTCTCCCTCCTCCACGCCACGAGGCGTTCCCAGCTGGCGTGGCCTCCAGCCACCTTACTCACACACACACTCCCGGACGCCGGACGGTCTTCAGGGTCAAGATGAAGTCGCTTGCTCATTATAATCATCATGAGAGCTAACATTTTTTACAAGCCTGTGCTTGCATCGCCACTGACTCTGGAGCCTAAGCCCTCGGGGCTCTGAGGGCACTGGACAGAGCAGGCTTGGAGCCTCGGGAACTGGGTTCGTGTCCCAGCTCTGCTGCTCATTGGGAGGCCGGGGACAAGGCCCCTGGCATCCCTGGGCTGTACCTCCCACCATGCAATGGCCTGTGCCAGGCCCTCTGAGGACAGTCGGTGATTCATGGCCAGTGTAACTGTTGCCATTATTTTATTCCAGAGACCTAACTGACGTCCTCTCTGGAATTTGTTTTTCAGACTTCTTGCAAGGAGGCCTCCAGAGGTGTTAACAGGACATCCTGAGGGGCTTCTGCTGGGCTTCACCCTCAGCCGCGGGTTTTTGGCTCCTTTACCTGAGCCCTCACCAGGTCCTGAGCTTTCACCACGCACTTCAGCCCAGCCTCTCCCCCAGCCTGGGACCAGTAGCCACGTTCCCTTCACGGTTTTCCCAGCCCGTGGCAGTTGGGTGGTTTCTGAGCCATAGGGAGACTCAGAGACTTGGGTAGACCAGGATGGGATCTGTGTCATTTTCCAGACCCTCCACCAAGAAAGCCAGACAGCACCCAGTGATGGCAGGAAAAACGCCACTGAAGATGTGACCTGCTGCTCTGACCGCAAAGAAGCCTGCAGGGGATATCAAAACCTGAGCTTCCCAAACATCCACACGCCCACGAGGCACCAGGGAGATCCTGATTCAGCAGGTCTGGGGGCGCCCAGGGTCCTGCATTCCTGACTCAGGAGTCCGCCACAGCCTGGCATTAAGGCAGGTGGGGTAAGACCCTGAACTTGGCATCAAAAACTGGTTTGCATCAGCTGAGTGACTCTGGACAAGTTTCCAACTCCCTGAACCTTCTTTCCTCATCAGTAAAATCGCCTCCAATACTAGTAACCCTCCTGATGACCTCACAGACAGCTCGGGGTGGTGGGGTCACACAGACCCCGGCGCCAAGCCCAGCCCCGCCTCTCACCGGCTGCAGGAGCTCCGACCACCTCTCCCAGCCTTGCTGTCACCCGAAAAACGGGCCTGAGTCATACCCTAAAATGCGTCTTCATGGTAATGGGACAAGTAGTGCTTCTGAGTCAAAAGAGGGGTCATCTGTGTTTAGGGAGAAGGGGGCCATAGAGGATGCGTTCCTTCATCTTCACCTGGAAAGAGGGTTTGCCCTTTGGAGACAGGAAGGGAGGCATTTGGGACAGAGGAAGCAGCCAGACCAAAGGGGAGGTGGTGAGCAGTGGGAGTCACATCCCATCTCACTGAGGGCAGGAATGGGGGCGTCCTACCACAACCAGTGGTTGTCCCCTGGACCTTCGCCACGAGCAAAGCACTGCGCTTGGCCTTCTGCACAAGTTCTTCACGTTCTCCACCCTGGGACCCAGGCACCAGAGTAGAACCAGTCCATTTCGGCGGATGAGGATGTGGAGGTTCAGAGAGGTGGATTCACCTACACGAGACCACACAGCTAGAAAGCACCAGAGGTAGGATTCGGCCCTGGGTCCCTGTGATGACAGAGCCCCCTTCAACCTCCACTAGCTTTGCTGCTGCAGGGAATAATCTGTGCTGGACACCCCGTGCAGTGGGGAGTGCTAGTGTGGGAGAGCTGGGGAGGGTTAGAAGTCGTTGGGTGCAAGCAGAGACCGAGGGGGTTGTGAGAGAGGGGTCCCCAAGGGGGAGTAGGGGAGCCTAAAGTTGAAGGCAAAGAGAGAGGGGGGAGGGGTGGCACCTGACAGTGACGCTTTGTCCTCTTGATACATTGCGTGCTCTGGGCACCTGTACCAAACATCAGGCTCTGTGACCCTCTCCCCAGCCTGCTTGTGTCCCACCCAGGGACTCTGTGCCGGGAAGGGAGTGTCACCTGTGTGGGGCAGTGAGGGTCTGCCCTGCAGCCCGGGTGGCCTTGTCACCATCACAGATGATGCCCGTTGGACCCGGCAGTTGGCGGGTGTCCCAGCCAGGAGCCAGCCCGGGGAAGCCAGATTGCCTGGGAGTTCGGGTTTGCCTCTGTTCATCCGAAAATAGACAACACAGGCTGCGCCAGGTGCTGGAGGCACAGCCAGGAAGAATGGGGACACCTCCCTGCCCTACAGCGCTCACTGTGAGGCTGGCGGAAGAGGTATAACTAATCCAAGAGAGGTGCCTGAGCACATACTGTGATCACGCCCCCTAGAGCCACCCTGTTAGGATGCCCGCTTCACAGCCAGGCAAACTGAGATTTGGAGACAGCAAGACCCTTGTCCAAGGCCCTAGAGTCTGTCAGTGGCAAAGCCAAGATTCGAACCCTGGTTTGCCATGCACTCCAAAGCCCTGACCAAAGTTGGAGCAGTCAAAAGAGGAGCGGGGGAGCCTTCTGGACGATGGGATCAAGATTGAGCAAAGTCCCAGCAGCTGTTCTGTCTCTTTCTGCATCTGGTGCTCACCCCTGTGCCATCTCCCCTTGAGGGGACTGCTGGAAACAGAATTGCACCCACTTTGCAGGTAAGGCCCTATAACATTTTTTAAGGACTTGCTGAGGATCCCAGAGCTCTCGTCTCCCTGAGTCCTGGCAAAACTGGGAGAGGTGACAATCTCCGGAACAGCACCATTCCCAGCTACAGAGGTAAAAGTCAGAGCTGGATTGGATTGAGGGTGTACCTGAGCAAAAGGGGACCCGCTCTGCTGTTAGCCTTGCCTCTACCTCCCCCATCAAAGCTCCCCAGGCAGAGGCAGGCTGCAGGAGTTTCAGGACCCTCCCCCACCACTTCCTTAGCTCCTCATTCCTATCCCAACAAGCGGAACCCTTCTCCTCACCAGGTGAGCCAGAGACCCAAGGAGGACAAGGTCAATGCCCAGAGCGCCTCCTTCGTGCATCTAGGACCACGATCCATTTGGGATGGTGGTGTCTTCTCTAAGAAGGCCTTGCCCCTCAGCCCTCAAACCATGTTAATAATGACGGTGAACTTGCCACTGCTTCCACAGCAATGGCCAGAGTTCCTTGGTCTTCCTTCTGGGCTGGCTGTAGCAGTGGCCCCTGGTGGACAAGCTGGGTGGCTTGTCCTGGCAGGTTCACACTGTGAAGCCATCGAGAACAGTTTCCATCAGCTGGGGTTCTGCCTTATGGAGACCGAGAAGGGATTTATTGGCAGGTTTCAAGGATGGGAGAACCAGAGCTGAGCCAGAGCGGGAGCCAGGGCCGTTCAGGGTTTTAGAGAGCAGACGGCGGCAGAGCCTCTTCGGGACTCGGCAGGAAGGGCTCAGCCCCAGCCAGGAACCCATCCTCGTTCCAATCATGCCAATCTTCAGGGAAAGTGCAGGGAAAGAGAAAAGACTGAGCAAGGCTCTGATGTCTTGCATTTATCCGTTCAGTAAATGTTGGGCACCTGCTGTGTGCCAAGCACTAACTAAGCACTAGGGTACAGTCGACTTTGGGAGAGCCAGACACTAACAGGAAACCCATAAGATCATTTCTGATGTGTTGAAAACAAGAGACACCCCCCCCATGGAGATTGTATCCCATTGGGAAAAGTAAATCCCCCAGAGGGAATTGAGGCATGACTATGAAGAGAAGAGGAACTGGATGAGGGGGTCCCCAAATATAGATATCCACAAGAGGGTTCCTGCCATTTTTAAGACTTCGAAAGCCTGTTCTGGTGCCCAGGGTGGTGGCAAGGATTTGGGTTCTGGAAGTAGATTAGACTTCATATCTGGTCCCGGCTACTTCCTTACGTGACCTGGGGCAAGTCACCTAACCTTTGCAAGCCTGCAAAATGAGGTTGATAATTCTTCCCACGTAGGGTTGCTGTCAGGTTACGTGAGGTCAGACATGCCCCACACCTGGCATATAATGAGCACTCGATTTACTTCCCAAATACTTGATCACGTCCTGGGTGTGGGGTGTGGGGATGCATGCGTGCAAGGTGGGTCACCAAGCCTGGTCCTTGAGGTTGGGGGCTATGCCTGTTGACCCTCCAGCATATTCCATTACAGCTTTATTCTTTTCAGTTAGATTGTTGAGTTTAGATTTTTCTTCTTTTTTAGATTTTTTTTTCCACTATTCTCTACACCCAATGTGGGTTGTCAACTCACAACCCCAAGATCAAGAGTCGCGTGCTCTACCAACGGAGACAGCCAGGCGCCTTGCCATTACAGATTTAATATCATTCCTGCCTGCCTTCTTCTAGATAAGATTTACTAAGGTACCTAACTACAGAACTGCCCTTTCTTCCTTGAACCACCCCTCAAAACTCCCAACACACGCTGAAGAAATCCTCCTCCTGAAACACCCCACATTTCCCCAGGGTGTGTGTGCTCTCTTGTTGCAACAAGACCATCTGACGTTGTTCAACTACAGGTGCGCTCTTCGGGGTCTTCAGTGGGAGGGCGCTGCAAACCATAAACAAAAATGTCCCCCGAAACAAACTGTTTGCCTCCCCTGAATGCAGCACCGCAGGAAGGGGAGCTGGATCTGGTGCCAAGCACAGCAGGAAGCAACCCCACAGGGAACCGAGAGAAGAAACAGCCAAAGGGATGTAGCTTCTAGGACACCTGCCTGCTGACAGGAGCGGGCGGGGGAGGGACGATTGTGGCAGAGGCTGGGGGTTGGCTGGGAGATGGGAGGTGTCACACTATTTCTCATTGGTCTTAATCTTAACTTTGCATGCTCTAATGTGAAATGTAATTACAGATTCTGAATTATGGTGGCGAGCTCATCAGGGCTGACTCATCAATTAGATTTATACGCATGTGCTCCTCGGAGATCTATGACCCTGATGTGTCACCTGGAAGCTCTGAGAAATCTGTCCTGCCCGTTCGCTGTCTTGGGGAACCGTGGGGTCAAGAGAGCCATTTTGAGGGCCAGCTGGGAAGGACAGTGTGACCACTATCAGGAAGCCTGGAGACCATACATGCCTCTGAAGTCCCCAGTCTTTGAAATCTGTGAGGGCCTTGGCCTAGGAATTCAGAGATGTCAAATACACATCGGAAACCGTGCGAGGCATCACTAATGGATTACCAGCACCTTCTGCTGCATGGGGACCCAGCCTCGAGCTCCTTAACACAGCCTTCCAGGCAGCCCCTACCAATCACCGTGCATTGGCACTTCTTTCCCACCCCTGGGATCAGCCCGTCCACTGTCCCCGCAGAAACATAATCGGGAAAGGAAGCTGAGTTTTGACGCAGAAGCCCCAGGTTGAGTGCTGGTTTTGCCACTTGCTGACTGTGGCGCATTGGACTCATCACGCTACCCGCTGGGGTGCCACTTTGCCCAGGTGAAGGTAGGGTGGTAATCCACGGTGAAAATCCACATAAGGTAATCAGTGGGAATGTCCTTTGTCTAAATCAAGCCCCATACAAGTTACAGATGCAGCAACCAACAGAGGAGAAAGAAGGATGAAAAGCGGGTGTGATTACCCTCCGGGGGCAATCCTCAGTGGGGCTGTGATCAGCTTTCTTCCCTCCTCTGTTGCCCTACAACGGAAGCCAAGCATCCACATTCAGACCGCACGGGAGCTGCGCTCCAGGCAGCCAGCCGGCTCCGACAGAACGACCAGGCACACACTCTCCAAGGCTTCTAGACTTTGGGCGGGCCCCGTGGCTTTGGCTACCAGAGGGCAGCCGCCTCTCACTCCAAACATCCCAAGAGAGGTAGATGATTTATGACAGGCATGGCAAGCAATTGTCAGCTTCTTCTCTCTTCTGCACTTAGGTTTATTACACAAGTGAGTCTCTGTCAAATCCAACCCAAATACATTGTTAAAGAAAAGGTTGGAAAACCCAGACAAACAAAAATGAAAGTGAAAACCACCCACAGTCCCATGATTTGGAGGCATTATTAACACATGGAACAGATCCTTGCCTATTTCTTTCCTGTGATGTATATCCACACACCTATTTCTTTTTCCGGAATTAGGTCATTCTGTACTATACCATTGGATAACTGGGGTTTGGTTTGGTTTCGTTTTTTTCCACTTAAAAGATGGATGCCTTTCCATAGTAATAAATAGACACCGTCCATTTCAGTAGTTTTGTGCTTCTTAGAGCCCCTTATCGTTCAGTATTTTCCTTATTTGACAATTAGCTCCCTATTGTTGGACACAGCATCCAGTTTTTCACTGTAATGAGCAGCTCTGCCGTGAAAAAAAATCCTGCTGGCTTCACCGATGTATCTTTCCTTTGGAGCAATTCTCGGACACAGAATCGCCAGTCCATAAGGACGCACATTTCCAGGCCTTTCGTATATGTTGCCAAATTGCCCTCCCGCAAGGTTGTCCCTAGCTCCGATCCCCCCAGCAGTGGAGAGTCCACGTTTCTCTCTCCCCGCTTAAGCCTGCAGGTGGAGAGCCACAGGCTCAGAACTCTATCCAGCTGCCGGGTCCTGTGGCCGGACCCCTGAGGGTCCTCAGAATCAAGTTCTTCCTCTCCCACTGGGCAACGCGAAGTTGGCCCAGGAGAGTCCGTGGCCAGGAGGGGGCAGGGTCCTGGTGCCACCTGGAGTGGCCACCCACAGACCCCGACCCCCTTCCTTTCTACCTACACGCCCCGATGCCTTTTCTCGAGGTGGGCTGCCCACACCTTGTGACGGGACAGTGAGCTTTTGAGCTATCATCAACCTTATTTTCCTCTACAGCTCCTACGGAGTTAACAGATGTACGCACGTCTGAGGCAGTCATGCGGCAAGAGACTTTGGGGCCAATCCTTCCCGTTTTGACAGTGTGTAATCGAGGTGAAGCCATAAATTTTATAAACAAGTATAAACGACCCTTAGCAACATATGTCTGTTCGACCCTTCCAAGGTGATCGTAAATAAAGGCACCTGCTTGCTGGGGGAGGGACGTGGGCGCTACAGATGGCCAGTGGTGAGGGCCGACGGCTCTGTGCCTTGGGAGCATCTGGTGGGGGACAGGTCACCCCGCCACCCCCAGGTCCTAAGTCAGCTGGACGGCTTTCCGCCATTTATTCAATCGTTTCTCCAGCCTGCCTTTGCCCTTATGCCCCCCGCCCCCCCCGAACTGGTGCCTGCTTCTCACCCTTCCCCAGAGAGGTAGCTTGTAGCAGGGGCGGTAGGGTCCCCTCCCCCGGGGTTTACGATGCCCTCTTCTCCTCCCCGCCCAGTTCATTGTCAATGGCGGCGGTGGCACCACTGTCCCAAGACGGCCCCCCCACAGGAATCTGAAAACTGGGGTTCTTGTCCCAGCTCCACTGCTGCCCACAGGGAGACCTCAGGCAGCTTGAGTCACTGTGGAGAGGTAAGAGAATGCTTGAGGCAGACAGATGCAAGTTCAAGTCTGAGTTTGGCCACGGGCCAAAGTGCTCTCTTCCTGTGCCTCAGTTTCTGTGTCTACATCTGAAACAAAGCTACTGATACCTACCTGAGGGGGCTATGGGGGGGGGGGGAGCGGAGTATGTGCTAATTGCACACGCAGGTTGCTCTCATATTGCTCAACACAGTATTCCTCGTATTGCTCAAGAAGAGCTCAGTAAATGTCAACTGTTTATTAGGATATCATTACAACCATCACGTCACCCCAGCAGATCCTGTGTGATTCTGAGCAAGTGACCTCACCTCTCTGGGCCTCATCGTCCTTACCTCCGAAATGGGGAGAATACGTGCACAGACCTCAGTGGGTTCTGAGAAATAAGACACATCAAGGTACACCTGAGCATGTAGCTGAGTGTTGAGTAAATGATTAGTCGTGGTGTTGAAGGGCGTAGAGCCCTGATTTCAAGCCTAGCTCCATCTCCTAGAGCCACGTGACCTCCAAGCTGGGCTGGTTTTTCACCTGTAATTTGGAGATGACAGTGATGTTAATAGTACCACCTTCATGGGCTTTTGGAAGAATTAAATGAACTATTGCATGTAAGGTGCTTAGCAAGATGCCTGGACACAATCCCTACTCAATTTGTGGTCATTATTAATATTTATTTCTATATTCTCTCTTGGCCTTAGTTTTCCCGTCTGTAAAATGGGAGCAGTGATTTCTGAGATCCCTTCTGGCTCTCATTGCTCTGTCACTGAGTACTTGGGCAGCATGGTGTCCCTGGAGCCAGGGCCCCTGGTCTGACTGGGACCAGCCCCCCTGGAGGCCACCTGTGTACCCAGCCTCAGTAAGTCCAAACCAACTGGGGGTGCTGCTTAGTGGTCTTCTGAGCTTCACCCAGGCCTGCGCTACTTGAAAGTGCTTTGAAAAGAAGACACAACTCAACAATAGCTACATTTTTTTTCTTGAGCAGCTCCCATGTGCCAAACCCGTGGGCTTACTCCCTGAACCCTTGGAAGCTGAATCATGAGCCCCAGTCATAAAAGATAAGACTGAGGCTCAGTGAGGTCAAACAATTTACTCAAGGTGGCTCAGCCAGGAAGCAGCAGGGCTGGAACTTGAATTCAAGTCGTAACAACAACAACTATAAAAACAGTTAACTTGGGGGGCATGGATGGCTCAGGCATTTGAGCGTCTGACTCTTGATTTAGGCTCAGATCGAGATCTCAGGGTCGTGAGATGGAGCCCCATGTTTGCCTCCATGCTCAGCATGGAGTCTGGTTGAGGATTCTCTCTCCCTCTCCCTCTGCCCCTCCCACTCGTGCTCTCTCTCTATCGAATAAGTATATCTTAAAAAAACAAAAAACAGTTAACTTGCCGGGGGCCATGCTAAGTCCTTTAAAAAAAAAAAAGATTACTTATTTTAGAAAAAGAGAGCATGGAGGGGCAGGAGCAGAGGGAGAGAGAGAATCTCAAGCAGTCTCCACACTGAGCACACAGCCTGATGTGGGGCTCCAACTCACGACCCTGAGATCTTGACCTGAGCCAACACCAAGAGTCCGACGCTTAACCAACTGAGCCCCCCAGGCGCACCTGAGTCCTTTTAAGTACTGCCTTATGTTGATCTCTCTTAATGGCCTCTATCTATGGGGTAGATATTATCGTCCTTCCTGTTTCACAGATGAAGAAGCGAGTCTGAGAAAGATGGAGTGACCCGCCCAGAATCTTGAAGCTAGGAAGTTTCAGAGCTGGTCTTGAACCCGAGTCGGCCTGGGCCGAAGCCCAGCTGTGTGTCGGGCTGTTGTTCACTGCCCTCCACGGTCGGGAGCATCAGAGGCCATCCAGCAGCCTCCCTGGCCAGGCCTGAGTGCTGCTTCTCAGGCTGCAAGGCTGGAGCTCTGTGGGGCTGCACGGGTTATTTTAAAGTGGGGATTCTTGGGGCGCCTGGGTGGTTCAGTCGTTCAGTGTCTGCCTTCGGCTTGGGTCATGATCCCGGGGTCCTGGTATAGAGCCCCGCATCGGGCTCCCAGCTCAGCGGGGAGTCTGCTTCTCCCTCTCCCTCTGCTTGTGCTCTCTCTCTCTGTCAAATGAATAAAAATCTTAAAAAAAATAAGAAAGTGGGGATTCTTACTTGGGGCTTCTGTGGACTTGCTCTAATTGTACACATCCTGTGAACATGTGTGTGCGCGTGCATCTTTCTCGGGAGAGTATGCACGTAGCCTCCATCAGAAGCGTCTCAAGTGTCTGATTCTGTGGCGTATGAGAGAACACGAGGGACATCCCCACAGCCTCAGGTGTCCCCAACCTGACTGTCCCCTGCCTCTGCTCGGGCTCAAGCATGGCCTTCCACGAGGGACTCCCAGAGAAGGAGACCGCACGCCCACTTGGGCTGCAAAGGTGAATGGTCTCAGTAAGCAAGACTGGGCCAGCCTGGGTCCAGGATTGCCAGGGAGACTCCCGAGCCCGGGCAAAGGCAGGCAGGGATGAGCCACAAATCCTTCCTGGTACTGATTTATGTAGCATTCACGCGGAATTTGTTATACAAGGGATTTTATTCAATTGAACTTGAAGTGTGTCTGGATTCTTAAAGGTTCAGTAGTGATAACGGACAGAGCGATCATAAAACTGGATGGGCTGTCGGGGGAAGGTGTCGGGGAGGAGGCGAGGGTGACATTGCAGCTGACGGGGGATTCGGAACCGGGACGTTTGTCATTGGGAGGTGTTACAAGTTTGGGCTGAGAAAATTACTCGGTGAGAAATGCACATTAACAATAGCCAGCAGATAGCAGTTAAGGGAAACTAGGTTGAGGAATGAGACAGCAGAATCTATTAGCGTCTGATATTGTTCTCGGGGGGCCCAGGTCGTGATTAAAACGGCTGTCAAGGGGCAGTGGGGGTGGGGGCGGGAGAGTCGCAAGTCCCCATCCCGGGGCCCACACCTTGGTGCTGACGCCCTGAGCCTCGGTTTTCTCCCCTGCTGAGTGGCTGTTTCGGGGTTGCTATGAGGTTTGAACGAGAATGCTGTCCCTGGTGCCCCAAGATCGGGGCCTGGCACGTGGTTTAAACCCCTCCCCGGCGCTGGCTGGCGTGACGATTATGTGTGGCTCTCTCCGCTGCACTACCCAACCACCAGCTACTCTCTGCAGGGCACTAAACGTGTCCCCGGGGGCCGGGCAGCGCTGGGGGGAGGCAGGCGAGCCCGCGTAGGGGAGCGCCCAAACCCCCAGGAATCAAGGCAAATACAATTTTCACGTGGTATTCTAAAAGATCAAAGTCATGCAAAAGACCTATGATCAATGAGGAATCACAGGTTTTTTAATTTTTATTTTTAGGTAATCTCTCTGCCCAACGGGGCTCGAACTTCCGACCGCGATCAAGAGTCGCACGCTCCTCCGACTGGGCCAGCCAGGCGCCCCGAGGTGTGGAAATTTTCAATAAAAGCTGCCCGCTGTTTCTTTCCCGGCCCTGCCCTAGCGTGCAAGGGGGCCGTCCCTTGCGAGCGTTGACAGCGGTGTGCAAACAGATCGGGCACCGCAGGCCTCATCCTTAGTCGTGTGTTTTGACAGTGGAGCTTTGTGTTGACGTTTCCCACTAGGTTCCAGACACGGGAGGCTATTTTGGCGAGTGCAGGCGTGCACGCAGGGGTACGCAGGTTTCCTTTTGCTTCGGGCTCCACTGTGGCTCTGTAAGGCCCTGCAGACGCGCCAGCGCGCCAACCCAGTCCGTTGTCCGGGCCCGCAAAGCAGGCCTGCTGCTTTCCCCAGGCTGGCCACGCATGCGGCCCCTGCAGAGCTGCCAAGTCGGCCCTGCACCTGGGCCTGTGTGAGGGGATGTCTGCCCTCGGGAGGAGGTGGCTGAGGGGGGGCCTGGGGACCCGGAGAGAAAAGAGCGAACGTCAGGCCTGCACCGCCGCAAGGGCAGGTGGGGCCGGGATTTGGCAAGAGGCCAACTGCTTTGTTTCGAAGCCTCACTTGATGCTGTCTTTACTCAAACTGCTCCTCTCGTCCTTTGTAGGGTGTCTGACCACCCCTAGGAGCCGGGGGGGGGGGGGAATGTTGTTCCGCTATCTACGTCCTGCTCCTTGCAGGAAGATCCGGAGTGAGTGGCCTGGGTCGCTGCGAGCTCCCGGGGTGCGCACCTCCCTGGCCCGGCCTGAGTGCTGAGCCCCTCGGTCGTGCTGGTGCCGCGCTCCGCTCCGCTCCCCAGCACTGAGTGCCTGCCGAGGCCCAGACCTGGCGCTAACCACTGGGAGGGCCTTCGCCTTCACCCGTGCGCGCCGGCACCTCGGCCTGCCGGGAACCGAGGGAGCGAGCCAGCAGGATGCCATGCACCTGTTCCTTCGGCAAAACTCGCCGGCACAGCGGTGACAGTGAGAGCCCAAGTCTGCACGTGACCGGTGGTCGCTGCCGTCGCGGAGCCGCTGGCTAGGACAGCCAGGGTGAGCAGGCTCCCCGAGCCCGAGCTGGGGCCTGGCGCTGAGCAGGGGCTCGGTGACGGAGTGAGAGCCGCACAGAGTCCGCCAGGCGTCTGGGCCCTGACAGGTCGCGAGAGCCTGCCCTTCCCGAGTCATTTCCTGCAATTAGCGGCGTGCAGTCTCCACATTCTCGGGCCGCCTCCCTGCCCTGCATAAATATCCCCTTCCCAAGGACACAGCTGGCCCTGGCAGGGTCGTTTGGGGGGGAGCAGGGGTGACAAGAGAAATAAAACACAGCCGTGGCACGGATCTCAGAGGCCGAGACCAGCAGAGAAGGAAGTCCTCCTCTGAGCAGTGCTGTGCTCTCACCAGGGTCTCTGCCCCTTGTCCCTCAGCCCCCCGCCCCCCACCGAGGGAGGAAGGCTCCCTGCCGGGAGGGGGGGGTTCTCTGGACTGCACTCCTGCCACACGCACCTCATGTGTCTGCAGCTGTCCTTCCCCCGACACAGGCGGGGAAGGTGGCTCAGAGGGGCTCGAACTTCCAAACCCTGTGTGCCTTCCCCTTTATGAACGTGACACTTACAGCCCCTGTGGCATGGCTAAATCACAGTTCCATTTCCAGGGGCCTCTGGTACCGCTCCAAATCCTTACACCACCTGAGCCCGCAGCGGAAGGGCTCTCTCAACACACGCACGTGCACGCGCACATGGCTCGAGCTTTTCCCACTTTTATTTTTTTTCTATGTGGCTCTTCCTTGCACAGCAATCACTTTACCTTATTTTCTGCAATACCGAGTTCATTCGTTCCCACTTCCTCCACGACCCGGGAGAGCCTAGGGGAGCAGCCAGGAGTCTCACCCAGCCCCCTTGGCTGAGATCTTCAGGAATCAGGACAGGAAGGACAAACTCTTCACCTCCGAGGGGTCTGCCAATCTCCCCCTTTGCTCCCCCTCTGCATTATTTCCACGTGCCTCAGGCTCGCTCTGACGGGTCATTTTTCTTGTATATTTCTTCCTGATTCCCCTCTCTCATGGCCGTGTATCTGGCTAACGTGAAGAGATAGTCGCTGAGTCTGGAGGGGCAGAGAGAAGTCAACGGGATGATGTGAAATGAGAGATCAATGCTAACAGGGTCCTTCCCATATTAGCCTTCAAGGAGGAAATATAAATCACACGCCCTAGGAGCACTGGGCAGGACAGCGCGTGCTCAGCCAACTTGGGCTTGATGGATGGCCCTCCAGGCCATTTTCTGTAACTCTGGCGTCAGGGCTGGGGCAGTTCCTGCTGCATGAGGCCGCTAACTCCACCCGGCCTCACAGGGCTGATGGCTTTGGGCCCCTCCTGGGCTGCTTTCTGCACCTTCCAGTGGCCGGGATTGAGACACCCAAAACTGAAACACCCAGCCTGCCCTTAGGGTGCCTGCAGTGAGTTCAGGAAGCCGCCCACCTCTCAACTGTCCCCCACTTTTCTTGTTTTCATGCTGAGCACCGACCACCACCCTCCTCCACCTCTCCCGGCCCCAATCCTACTCTCTGAGGTCAGCTCCATGCTGGGTCCTGCTGGAACCTTCCCTGACCCACGCCCCCACTGGGATCCAGCCTCCCTCCTCCTAATGCCTGGCTGTCTCTCTGGGGACAGGGGTTGGGGGCAGCAGAAGACATTCTGCTCTGGGCGTCCCCCATTCCTGGGGGGTGATGACATACTTGCAGCTATTCTGCTCAGCGCCGCCTTCCTTGCTAAGGGAACGAACTGGCTCAGCCCACACAACCCTACGGGACTATAATGTTCCCCAAAGGTCACTACTATGAGAATGAATGGAACCTTCCTCACTCCCTTCGGGCCCACCCACCTCCCAGGAAGAATGGAGCTGGTCAGGTCACATCCCAGTGGGAAGGGTGACCACAGCGAGGGGCCAGGCCCTGGCTGTGAAGTCACTTTCTGGACACCCAGGACAGCTCCCAAGGACCCCTGGGTTCTCAGCCTGCCCCCGGGCCCTGACCTTGCCCACACTGGGACTGCGTGAGCCAAGGCTGCAACAGAATCCAGTGGAGCCTCCCGGGGGCCAGCCCAGCTCACTGGGTCCTGCTCGGGGGCCCTGGGCTCGGATGGCCCTGAGCTGGCTTGGCCCAGCTATCTCTTCTCAGTTCACATGGCCCCCGGGCCTTGCAGGGAGGGCCCGAGAGATCCCTGCCTGAGCTCCCTGGTCCCTCAAACCTGAAAGCGGGCCCCTTGGTACACACTGTCCCTTTGTTTTTATGTTTTGTGCCACCGGTTTTTATAATGGTCTCTCCCAGTGAGACCTTCACCTCCCCAGGGACAGGGACAGTGCCTGCCTTGTTCTCAGTGGCATCCCTGTGCGGGCTCAGCACCGGGCACGTCGCAGACCCTCCATGGGTGTGAAAGGAGTGAAGGAGTGTGTGGGGCCCCTGGCCTTATTGTTACAATGGGCCTAGTTTTTCAGAGGCCCGGGACTCCCCGAATTCCATCTGAGTACCTGTTTAAGAACTTGGCCACATTAGCGTCCGTCTCACCCATCTGGACAAGAGGTAGCACGCTGGAAGGAGAGGAAACCGCATCACATACATTCCGGGGGCCCCAGGGCTGCGTCCCTCACCAGCGCCTCCAGAAGCCCGAAGCAGCTCCTTGCCAGTCTGGCTGCAGACGTTCCAGACAGTGGACTGCTGTCTGCCCTTGCTAGGCCCCTTCTGTGTGTCCCCTCTGCCGCAGAACCCTTGCTGGGAGGTGCTCCCCCCCAAACCGAGGCTCTGGGTTTGTGGCCCCTGCCCAAGGGGCTTTTTCATCCCACAGGCACGTCTCCACCTCCCTGTCCAGTGTACTGAGGACCCATCCTCCGCTCGACTAAGCCCCATCGATGGGCCTTTGGGTTTCTCCAATTTTTTGCTATTATGAGCATCGCCGAGGTGGATGGTTTTGTACAAACGGCTAATTTGTTCTTTTGAGGCCGGAGCTCTGTCACCCAGGATCTCTCTGGCAAACCACTTCATGAGCGATGAAAGCTTTATGATGTGGGGCTGTGGACAGAGCTCAGGGTTGGACTCTGCTCGGGACCAGCCGGCTGCCTGCCCTGGCCAGGATGTCACCTCTCTGAGCTCCAATTTCCTGGCTCCCGTATGCTGGGGGCTGCCACCCCCTCTCTGCCCAGGTCATCATGAGGCATCAACGGAAGAAGGAATAGGAAGTGCGTAGCACAGCCCTGCCAACTGTATCAAAGCGGTGCCTTACTTCCACTTCTCTGTAAAGCCAGTGGCAGCCGGTCTCTGAGTGGTGTAGATGGAGGCTTTGCAGTGAGCTCTTTTTCAGTTTCTCTGAAAAGGCTATCAGGAGCTTTTGGGGGAGGCCCTGACTCCGCGTCGGAGGTGTCGGCACAGCGGCTGGCTGGTCTGTGGAGAGCCTCCCCGCTGAGCCCCCCACAGCCATGGGGGCTCCTCTGGGCCCTTCTCTACCCAGCTGCCAGCAGGGTCCCTTCGTGTCACCCCATCCATGGCTTCCTGTGGCTCTCAGGACAGAGGCACATCTGTCCCCTCTGCGTCTACGAGGCTCTGCCCGGCCTCTGGCCTCATCGGGCCCCACACCCTCTCGCTCTGGACCCAGAGACTTGGCCTCCTTGGTGTCTGTTCTGTGCGGGGCCACCTCTGCCCCTGCTGTCCCCTTGCCCTGCACACTGTCCCACCCCGCCCCCCATGCCTTCAACTCCTGGCTCACACGGCGTGACCCTCCCTGTGCCCACGGCATGTCCCCCACAGCCCCGCCCACGGTGTGGGGTCCTCCCCTCACCTCGGCCCAGCTCCGACCGCCCCGCCTACATCAACCCCCAGGGATGCGGAGCCAGGGCACAGGGGAGGGGGCGTGTCACCGGATAGCCTTTTGACTTTAATGCCTCGTGGGTGGTGGAATTATCAATAACCAGCTAAACCCACCAGGGCCTCCTCCTGGCCTCCTACCCTGTTCACCCGTAAGCTCTTGTTTCTCTAGAAGCTCTGCTCTTGATGTGGTGACATCATCTGTCATTTGTGGGCTCCCGGCTCACTGTCTCCCCGCGGCGACGCAGGGCTCTGAGGACAGAGACCTGGTCTGGCTGGTGGCCGCCCAGGACGGTGAAGGTGGCAGGTGGAGGTCTGTCGATGGCCAGCCGGCCAGCTGGTCGGCACGGAGCCAACCCCCGCCCCGGGCCTACCTGCTGCTCTGAGCAGCCCCCCGCCCTCTCCCTCGGCCCCCTTACCGTCTCTCTGCTCGGCGGCACACGGCCCGACAGACGTGTAGCGCGGAGCTGCCCTTGCCTCCGGACTGGAAGGAGAGAGTGGGTGTTGGCGGGAGCGGGGGGTAGCGGGGTGGCATGGGGGGCGGGGCAGGCGTGCCCACAGCAGACAGATGGGCCAATAGGTACATAGGGCCCCGCACCCCAATGGGCAGTGTTCTGCTTCCAGGGGCCCTGCAGGGGCACACCTGCTGGACACCCCCCTCCAAAGGCAAAGTGGGCAGGGGTGGGGGGGAGACTGGCAAGGCTCTGGAGGGGACTTGGGAAGCTGGGGGACAGCTTCTGTCACTGGCAAAAATTAAAAGAGGGGACTTAGTCAACGCCTGTTTCTGTGAATACGCCTGGCTGGCAGCCAACCCCCGGGTGAGACCCCTCGGTACCCACCGGCAGAATAAAGGCCGTGAGCGGGGGCAGCTGGCTGGCATACTTGTCGATCCACTGCTCCAGCTCCAGGATGGGCCCTGCCTCGAACACGGCATGTCCTGAGGCATGGGGAAGCAGAAAGACATGGCCATGAGACCCACGGCCCGCCAGACCAAGGAAACCGCCCCTATGTCCCTTCTGCCCAGGGGCTCTACAAACCCCTCCCACGGGTTCGGGAGGTCCTTCCTTCTCGGGGCCTAGGGGCCAGGCAGCCGGGGAACCCAGGTGACACCCAGGACGGAGCCCCACCCCCTTGGGCCCTCCAAACACAGAGAGATTACTTAAGTGAGCCTCCCTGGCCGAGGAGCGCGGTGTCGCCAGGGCAGAGCCGACATCCTGCAGCGAGCACTGGATCTGGGAAGCGACAGAAGGTGAGAATGAAGATCCACTCGTGGCCCGCCAAGCAGAGATGACGGGACTCCTCGCGCAGAGGGGCTACCTGACGCCACCAAGGCGTGCAGGGTCTGGCCTGACAGGGACTATCCGGTCCTTTGGCTAGCCGGCACTTGGAGGCCAATGCATTAACAAAGTCGGCCGAACCTTCCGCACACCTGCCTTGGACGCCAGCTCTGTGGAGAGGGGCCCTGGGTCCCTCGGGGATATCTGGGTTACCCCGACGAGGAGCGACAAGCGCCCAGTGATGGCCCAGTGATGATCTTCTCACCTGGTCCTCGTCTCCCTCGGGCCTGGGCCCCGTGAGGTTTCTCCTTTCCTCTAAACTGCCAGCTTTGGTTTTCTGACCTAGAACAGCTCAGCCAAGACACCAAACGTGACAGTGCTTTCTAAACCATAAGGGACAAGTATCTGTGGGAACGGGGTCACCCCTGCGTGACAAACGCCCCACCGGAGCCTCTGCCAATGACACCCGCAAGCACGGCCTCGGACGCTGTGCCTAGCCAGAGTCTACTCGAGCTGCACGGGGGGCTGTGGGGCGGGTGGGGGTCTGCGGCCTCGGTGAAGAGGGCCACTTGACGGCATGCCAGGAGCAGGACACGGGGGAGCCCACCCAGCGGCGGACCGGAACCCGCCTTGGGCTGCCGCTTGGGCGAGTTACTCGAGCGCCTGGTGTCTCTGGGGCTTCCGGTGGGAGGCAGAGCAACAATACCCCGCCCCCGTGGTTGGCCCCCTGCAGCGTCTGCCCCCAGGACTGGAGGGAGCTGGCACCAGTTTGGGAATTGGACCCCAGCTCTGCTGATTCCCGGCCCGGGGAGCCTTGGGCCAGTGGCCCTTTCAGAGTCTCGGTTTGGCCCCATGCAACGTGGATACAGACCTCCAGGCATGGGCTTCTGGGAGGCCAGCAGGGCCCGGGCAGCCCAGCGCTCTCCCAGGTGCCCAGCGAGCAGGGCCCTGGTGAGGCTCCCGGGTGAGAAAGTCAGGGTCCGCACCCTCAGGGGGTCCAGGCCAGTGGGGAGAGGCAGACGGATCAGACCATCTGACACTCTCTGTGGTGCCCGCGGGAAGCCAGGGGGCCAGCCCGGGCCCCGGAGGAGGCGATGCCGCAGCTGTGACCCACAGACAGGAGCCTCAAGCACAGGTCGGCTCGTCAGATCACTGGCGCCCCTCCCCAGCCTTTTCCCTTTGCAAACTCCACTCAGAGATGAGCACAAGATCTAGAAATGACCGCGGTGGGTATGAACAGTCCTGCACCGTGAGGCTACAAGCCATCCTCCAGCGCACAGAAGGTGCCTCGTTCACAGAATGTTCCAGCAGTTGAAGCCTCCCATCCTTCTGCAGCCCCCTCACTGCCCTCTGTCTGCTCCCACGAGCCTAAGTGGACTCCGGCCTGGCCTGGAGGACTGAAGCGGGCAGGGCTGACCCTCCAGGGAGCAGCTCCCAGTCTCAGCTCACCCTGTAGACTGTAACCTTGTCCTGTGCATTCTAGGGGGCGTGGCTGTCTCCACTGTTGAAGTCCTGTCTGTGGGTCAGAGCCTCCAGGCTTCCCAAGGAGCAGAACACGAATACGAACGACCACAAAGTCCCCTGGCTGAGGGCTTACTGAAGCTGGCTTTCCCAGCTTTCTCCACCCTGGGGCTGCTGACGTTCGGGCCCGAGGCATCCTCTGGTGTGGGGGCTGTCCTGTGCACGGTAGGACATTAGCTGCATCCCTGGCCTTTGCCACCTAGATGCCGGTAGCGCCCCGCCTCCACGTGTAACAACCAAAAATAACACTAGACATTGCCGAGCGTCCCCGGGAGGGCCCAGAATCGCCCTGGGTCAAGGCCTCTTCACTTTACACTCCCCCGCAGCCCCCGCCCCGCCCCGGCCCCGGTGCTATCTCATCCCTCGCCTGGGAGGATGACGTGTGTCCCCATTTGGCAGGTGGAGAAACTGAGGCTCCCGGAGAAAGACTGACTAGCCCCAGGTGGCACAAAGAGGAAGAGATGGTCAGATGCCAAATGCAGTGACGGCTGCCTGGCCACAGGGACAAATATCCCAGCGTGGGGGGCAACACTGCTACTCACTTTCCGAAGCTCTTCAGCGAATGGGTGGCCTTTCTCTGCGATGAATTCCAAAGCAAACCTATGAGGAAAAAGAAAAGAATCTGCCTCTAACATAATGTGCCTGGGCCCTGCCTTACAGAAGGCAGCAGGTTCACCCGGTGCAGGTCATTTAGCTAATACAGCTCTTAACACACGCGGTGGTGTTCTTCTTGCTGACGGGAAGAACGTCAGAAACTCTCATTTGGTTATCGGGTGTGTGTTGCTCAAAATGCCTTTTCTTATACTCATTACTGATCCAGCCGATGCTTCTTTCTTCAGTGCCTGCTCTGGCCCGGTCCAGGCAGTTCAGCGTGAGCGCAAGGGACACAAGCTGTGTTCAGCAGGACAGGGAGGTGGGAATCGGGTATCACGTGACCGAATGTGAAGTTGCAAACTGAGGTCAGTGCTCTGGAGGAAAGGGCCAGAGTCCCGAGAACCTTGGCCTTGGCTGGGGTTCAGGGAGGGCTTCCTGGAAGAAGTGGTGCTGGAGGTGGGACTTTGAAGGCTGAGTAGGAGCTCCCTGGGAAGGCAGGTGGGACAAGGAAAGCCAAGCACCCCAGGTGCAGGTCAGGACCCCGGCTCCTGCCTCCCCACAAACTCTGCTACCTCTCTCTGCACCAGGCAGGGTCCTGGCAGGGAAGAGTCAGCGGCGCATTCACAGGGTTCTTAGAGGAAAGGCTGGTGAGGGGACTATGAACAGAGTGTGGGAAGAGTTCTGGAAACGGACAATGGATGGCAAAGATTAGCAAAAGCAGGGGCCTGAAGCGGGGGGGGGGGGGGCACTGCCCGGAGCCATGCAGCCGGCCGGGCGAGAGTCACCGGGGAGCAGGGGCAGAAATGCTCCCACACCTGTCTCCACCAACATTCCGTCTCCTGCTGGTGCCTCCCATTGGCTGGACCCACCCGGAAGCCAGAGGACGAGGGCCTGGGGGGGGGGGGGGGGTGTGTGTGAAAGCGTCACCACATGATGTAGGCTACCTCCTGGGCAGACCAGTGAAGACAAGGGTGGAGAACGGCCTCAAAAGGGCCAATGAAGAACCACCAGTGCACCTTCATAGTCCATCTTACAGTCAGAACTAAAGACACAAACGTGTCATTTGTCATCTAGTGTGGGACAACTCTGCAGGCCGGACACCATCTGCCCTGAGCACAGCAGTATCCCCCTGCCTGGCACAAAGTAGGTGCTCAGGAATATCGGCACTAAGGACGTCCCCATGACGCAGGCCAGGTGTCGGCCCCTCCTCAGTGCTTGCTCCATCAGGCCCCCACCGCCCGTAGATGCCCCTCTAGTGTGGGCTCCCCGGCCCCCTCGGACCGCGGGCTCCATGGAGCATGTGGGCTGGGGTGCCCTGCTGAGCCGTGCCTGGCACATGGAGGTGCTCGCTCACGATCTGACAAAGAATCCACAACTGAGATGTCCCCCGTCTCCTGCCCACACGGACTGGGGGCCGACGGCTTGCTGATTTGCTCATCCTAAACAGCCGATGCCCACCTCATCTTCCTTCCCCTCTGCCCATTTCATCCTGTGCCTCACCTCCTGCCTTCACACACAGACCAAAGCGTCTGCCTTCTCTACTCTGCTGGCAGGCCCTCTGACCCTCTGCACCTGCCATTATCTGGCCCGAGTATCTCACCTCGCCAGGCCTGTCACTGAGAAGCGTACTCGCCTGGAGGGTGGGGGAGCCAGGGACAGAGGGGCAAGGCGGCTTCACATGTGTGGGACGGATGCCAGGCAGGGGCAGGCAGGGGCAGGCAGGGGCAGGCAGGGCAGGCAGGGCAGGCAGAGCAGGGAGGGAAAGGAGCCTGCAGCCCGGGAGCCTTGTGGAACTGACCCCAGGCCCTGCACTGCCAGGCCAAGGCGGGTTCCTCGAGGGTTGGCAGCCCGGGGGACCAGCCAGCACTCTCGAGAGCTATACGTAAACTACACTGACTGATGCCAATTCAAACTCAACCTCAAGGCCAATCCCGTCTGCCTTACCCAATGGCTGAACTTAATTCATCCGTAGTTCCCACGGCTTCAAACACTTGGTCATCTTTAGGTCTCCTTTCTCCAGTGAAGGTGCTAGAAAACCCTGTGAAAAAATGTTTAGCCACTCAAGTTAAGATTTTTTATTTTTTATTTTCCTAAAATGCTCTTTTTTTTTTTTTTCTAAAATGCTCTTTTTAAAAAACTTTCCACCTGAAGTAGAACATATACACAGAAAAGTGCTCAAATCATAAGTGTACAAGCTGGGGGCGCCTGGGGGGGCTCAGTCGGTTAAGTGTCTGACTTCAGCTCAGGTCATGATCTCAGGGTCCTGGGATCGAGCCCCGCGTCAGGCTCCCCGCTCAGCGGGGAGTCTGCTTGAAATTCTCTCTCTCCCTCTGCCCCTCCCCCCGCTTGGGCTCTTTCTCTCTCTCAAATAAATAAAACCTTAGAAAAAAATTAAGTGTACATGTTGATGAATTGCCACCACCTGAATATACCTGTGATCAGCACCCAGATCAAGAACTAGAATCTGATCCACATCCCTGAAGCCCCCACGTACCCCCTTTCAGTGGCTACTCCTAAGGGTAACCACGACCCTCACTTCTTTCCTGATATGCTTTTATTTTAAGCCTCAAAATCATGGACTAACCATCCTGCTAAAGAAATGAGACATGGAGATACATACTATGTATACGTTACAATTATATTTCACGTGAAATCGAAGTCCTCTGTATCTCTGCCTCGGTCACAATTTGCTACCATTCTACCCTAACCACGGGAAAAGAGCAAACCTGCTCCCCACAGCTGGGAGCGCCGGCCTGGCGCTCCCAGGTGGGCTGTGGTGGTCTCCTGCCGGAACTCGAACGAATTCACAGAACACCATCTGGTGGTCCCCACTCGGACTGTGACACATCAAGACCAAAACAAGAGCCTCCATAATCATGTCTGAGCCCAGAACACTGTCCAAACTGTAACAATGACCAAACACCCCCATGTTTGGTGTCCCTCTGGCCAAGGCGAGGGACTGCTGCTCCTTTATCAATTATAGCTTCAGCCTCTCTTTGTGTCTCCCACCTTCCAGCTAAAAGTGATTTAAGAAACCCAACTAGAGAATTAGGCCTGCTTCCTGACAGCCTCCAATCCAGAGCACAAGCCCCACTTCCTGGAACTCTCCCCCAATCACCTAACATAAGCCCAGTCCTATAATGAGTCCTTTCCAGCATCTTCTCACTGAGCGCATGGTATGCCACATAAGGAGCTAACTGACCCAACCTGACTTGACTACATTGTCCTCAGAGGTCTCTGCTGGAGGGCATCAACACTACCTTCTGTTTGTTGTCCCTAGGCACATTATCTTTCCTTTTTTTTTTTTTATTGTGGTAACATATACATAACATAAAACTTACTGTTTTAACCATTTCTAAGAGTACAGTTCGGTGGCATTAAAAACATCCTATGCATGTCGTTTACACTTTTACTGCGTAAGTACAGACCCCCCCCCAAATACACATACACTGGTGATCTGCACAGTTTTAAACTTTAGAAAATGTGTCACACTGACATATTCTTCCACATCTCACTTTTTTCTGTATGTTATATTCTGGTACTGTTTATTTCTTTTAAAGATTTTATTTACTTATTTATTAGAGAGAGAGGGTGCGCGCACCAGCAGGGGGAGCAGCAGAGGAAGAGGGAGAAGGAAACTCCTCGCTCAGCAGGGAGCCCAATACGGGGCTCAATCCCAGGACCCCGAGATCATGACCTGAGCCGAAGGCAGACACTTAACTGACAGAGCCACCCAGGCGTCCCATTCTGGTATTGTTTAAATAATCAAAGTAGTCTATGCTCATTACAAAAAATTATAGGATAGAATAAAAGTATGTACCATAAACAATGAAAACCCTTCTGTTCATTCCCCTCTCTCAAAACTCAATCCTCAATCCCTCTCCCAGGTAATATTCCAAGATGTAAGCTTCCAGAGTATTCTATGCCTATCTGAACACATTTGTACCTACACACATAAACACACTTCTATCCAAGTGGATTTCAATTATTTGGATTGTTCTGCAACTGGCTTTTATCACTTAATATATCTTAGGCATTATCTTACGCATCTGGGGCACGCCGGTGGCTCAGTTGGTTAAGTGTCCGGCTCAGGTCATGATCCCAGGGTCGTGCGACTGAGCCCAGCACTGGGCTCTGTGCTCAGAGCGGAGTCTGCCTGGGATTCTCTCTCCTTCTCCCTCTGCCCCTCCCCCCACTCGTGCGAGCGTTCTCTCTCTCTAATAAGTAAATCTTTTAAAATACGTATATTTTTAAAACACACACACACACACACACACACATATGTCTTAGGCCTCTTTCATTTCACATCACATTTGATGATATTTATTGAGATTTACATAATTTTTAATGACTGAACAATTTGGCAGAACTTTAAGATAGAGCTGACTATCTTTTCTTTTTCTTTTTCTTTTTTTGCATGTTTCACCCACCCCCTACCTTTGTCTCCTGTTTTGGTGTATATCTTGGGGATCTTGGGTGTCTTCAAGGAAGACTGTGACCTGATGAGAAATAGACATCACGACGTGGTGAGTGGGGATGGCTTCCCCAGTGTGACACCTCCCTCAGTGGTCACAGCTTGCTGCTTGTAGCCTGAGGGGCAGCACCAGCATCTGCCGGCATCTCTGCTGACATCATTCCCCTCCTTTTCTTCCTGGTGCAGCCCTTTGTGGGCAAGTTCTGTGTCTTGCCCACATCCCTATCTGCAGAGTAGCTCATGCTCAATAAATATTCACGGAAAGAGTTTACTGATCACTTTCCATAGTCTCTGCCCTGCGCTAACTGATTGCTGGCATTCTCCTGGAATCATTCCTGGAATCTTTCCACAGCCCCAAAGATAGGAACTATCTATGAGCTTCATTTTACTGTTGAGAAAACTGGAGCTCACAGGATGAGACTTGCCTTCCCAGGTCACCCAGGAAGGAAGATACAGGGCTGGGATTCATGCCCAAGACTACCTTACTCCCCCCACCAAACTCTTACTTCCACCCACCCAAACTCTTCTCCTCTCTTCCACCAAGTCCAGGCTTCTCGGAGAGAAAGCACTCTGGGCCACTTCCATTCTATGAAGCTTCAGGTATACTCAGGAATGACGAACTGCTAAAACAGAGTCGAGTTCTGGCATTTTCAAATAGCAACATAACACTTTTAATACAGGCTTCCACACTAAAACATGGCATTAGGAAGTTACTCAAAACGTTCAATTACTGGATCTATGAAATGTATCGATCCATTATCAATTCATGGTACTCTGCAGGTTCTGAGGTCCAGAAATGGGGTGCAAGTTTAAAGGTCTATGATGACAGCCATCTTCAGATCGTGTTGGTCTGTCTCTGCGTCTTAAGGGATAAACTGCCTTGGAGCTACGTCAAAATCTGAACTGAGGCCCCCACCTGACCGTGAGGCCCGGCAAGATGGCCCTCCCGGCCCCCGTGGGACTTGCCCTGCCCCGACCCCTGACAGCTGGGCTTCCTTCGGACTTGGCGCAAAGAAATCTTGGTCTCTGGCTTCCAAGGTGCCCACGTGGCCACGTGACCACTTAGGACCAAGAGTGGACGTCACCCGGCGGTTGCTACGGTGACCTCACAGCGGTGTGACGTCACCATAGCGACGACCCCACAATTTGCGGCAGGTATCCGAGTTACCCTCCCAGCCAGGCACTCACCCGTCCCCGTCTTGCACGCCCTGGGGGCGGTGGCTCTGGAAACGAGGACACAGTAGCCCACCGGCGCCGACACCCCCGCGCAGGCCAAGGCGGCCTCCCAGGCCCCACACAGCCATGCGCCAGGCAGCTCGTCGGGGGCTGACCCCGCCAGGCTCCCGTCCAGCTCCCGGAGTGACTCCACCTACCTCCGGCCGCACCACCGCTCACCCCATTTTCCATTGGTCCGTGGCCCTCGACCCAGGGCGGGACACTCCCAGGGGCTTGCTTCCCATTGGTTCACTGAAGGGGCGGGGAAACCCGTGACAGCTTTGTTGCAACACCTATTGCTCAATGTTCAAGCCAACTGGGAAAGGACGCCCCAGCTCGCGTGTTCTGATTGGCGGAGAGGTAGGACGAGCCCCTCCCCCCGGGAGAGGGGCGCCCGGGGACTAGGTCCGGAACCGCTCCCGCGTCTGCTCCCGGGGCTGGCGGAGGCAGGTGAGAACCGGGGGTCTCGGGGCTGGGTGGCGCAAGGTTTGACGCTGAGACCCAGGACGACCTGGGGCCGGGCTCCCGGCTTCTCTGGCTCAGTGTCCCCGACTCTGGGAGTCCGTCCCGAGCGGTCGGCGAACTCGAATCTGAAGTGGTTTGGAGCTTTGGACAAGCAGTAGGTTTCCCGGTTCCGAGCCTCAGTTTCCCCCGCTAAGAAGCGGGATCACAATAGTACACGGCTTGTGTCTTATATTGAGGTAATGCACGTGAGGCCTTAAATGGGTGGTAAGTCTGCAGAGTTTATAAAAATCTAAGCCGCGCACACCTGTAGACCCAGCAAGTCACTTTCCGGGACTCTGCATTGTAGAGATCCTGGCTTACGTTTGCAAGAAGGCGTTTGACGGCTGTTTTCTACAGCCTGTGATTTATCATCGTGAGGCAATGGAAGCAGCCTAAAAGTCCAGGGAAGCGTTCCTTCTGGTCCATGATTTCATTTAAGTTTCTGCCTTAGACAGTAGCAGTAATAAAAGCTGCAACCAAGAAGCGAACCAGTAACAAATAGCTGTCAGTAATTGAATGAGTGCCGGACACTGCCAAGTGTTCCTCTTGCATTATGTAAGGTAACCTTTCCAAAACCCGTTAAAGTAAGTCCAGTTCTTGTCCCCACATAACATGAGGAAACCGAGGTTCCTAGCCATTTGAGTGAGTTAGTGAAGATGACCTCACTGGAGAGTGGAAGAACTGGAATTTGAACACAGGTCTTTCTCATGCGTTTAGTGCACTGCCTCACTGCACAGTCTTTGCGGTGCATAGCAAGTGCTGAATGGTAGCTGCCTTTTTTGTTAGAATGATGAGTTTGAACTAGGCATTCTCTAGTATCGCTTCATCCTCTCTCTGGCTTTTTCTTTCAGGATTGTCAGGAGCCATGCTGTCAGAAGTCCTGCTGATGTCTGCTCCAGGGAAAGTCATCCTTCACGGAGAGCATGCCGTGGTCCACGGCAAGGTGAAGTCCCCCAGAGCCTTTGAGCATTGGGCACCTCTTCTCCCTGACCCTACTCTTAAGCCAAAAGGAAGCCTGGACGCATAGCCTGGGAGCACGTAGGAGAGGAGATCAGTTTCTCTGCAGCGAGGCAGGGAAGAGACAGGTCTCACACCCACTGAAGGGCTTCCCTGGCCTCACCCAGTAAGAGAGCACAAAGCTGAAATGTAAAGCTGTGCAGGTGGAATGAGACAACCTGGAAGGTGGGCTTCGGTGGAGAAGAAGAGAGGTGGGAGCGCTGAGCCCTGGGGCACCCCAACATTCAGAAGTGGGGAAGATGAGTAGGATCCAGCAAAGAAAACTGAGAGATGCATTATCTCACTTAACTCTTAGGACGGCCCTCTGTGGTTAAACTTTGATTATCCCATTTTGCAGATGTGGCAGCTGAGGCTTAGGGGAGGGTTGGTAGCTTGAGCGGGGTCCCGTGTACCTTAGCAGAACCGGGAATGGACCTAAGTCTGTCTGAACCCACAGCTCATGCTTTTTTCCGCTCCTGTGCTCCTCCACTCCTCGTCATTCTTTATGTTCCTAACTTCATCTTTGCTGACATGATGATTGTGGGGAAGCCTTTCCTTTGTGTGGAGGACCTCTGAAGTTTTGCGCGGGGAGGGCAAACATAAGTAGATATCAGCTCCTAATTGATGGGTAGACGCTGTGTCACTTAGTGGGAGAGCATGCCAAGGTTGATCAGCAGTGTCTGCCATGGGCATGGGTGGGCATGTGCCCTATATGCTAGTATGTGCTCTCTCTCCTCAGTACATTGACATTGACCCCCGGTTTTAAGACCGGAGCCAAACTCTTTGCACCTCCCCCCCCATGCCCAGGCTCATTGTATTTGCCCTTTATTCTACAGGTGGCACTGGCTGCAGCCTTGAACTTGAGAACATTCCTCCAGCTTCAGCCCCACAGCAATGGGAAAGTGTGCCTCAACTTACCAGACATTGGCGTCAAGCGGGCCTGGGATGTGGCCAGGCTTCAGCTGCAGGACACAAGCTTTCTGGGTAAGTGCAGCGGGGAGGAACCAGGTGTGGGCGGAGCCTGGGCCCTGACCAGAGGAGAAAGGGGACAGCTGGGTAGTTATTCTAGGCCGTCTCTGAGAGGGTCAGAGACTAGCTACTCTGGGGGTGTTTTCTCTTGACCCCATAAAATTAGCTTTACTTATTTATTTTTTTAAACTTAAGAGCGTCAAATGATGCACTGGATCTGTGTGGGCTGTGGGGGACTGATCCTCAAGGCCTGTTGTTGGGTGAAAAACAGATGCAAATAACATGTATCTAAGGAAAGACCCAGATTAAGTGTCAGTATGTATGTACATGCAGGGGTGATTAGTGACCTCTGGGAAGGTCCTGAGGTCTGAGAGTGGACAAAGGGAGCCTTCTTTCTGTAAGATTGGTTTGACAAGGAGGAGGTATTGATTGGTGTTGGGTATCATTAAAAATCATTAAAAATAAAAGTAACATGCTTATTAGTTGGAACACAGAGTCAATAGGGAAACACCATCAGTTAAAAAAAAAAAAGGCAGCTGTTACCACTGCCCCCCTGACCACCTCCCGTGACAACTCTCAGCATTTTGGTGTTGCTCCTTCTGGATTATTTTCTGCAGATGGAGAGTTAGATTGAGGGAGATGGGGAGGATATCTTGTTCCTTAACCAAAATCCGATCAGGCCATACAAACTTGTGTGGTTTGTTTGTTTTCTTCAGTGTATCAGGACTCTCTTTCCATGCCAATAAATAAAGACCCCTGCGGTGATTTTCGATAATATTGTGAATGTTGTGTCCCCTCATAAGCAGGCAGGGTTTTTCATCCGTGGGGTCGCTTGCCACCTGTACCAAAGCTGAAGGGGGTTTTCTATCCTCCGTTCATTTGCTGTCTCCTCGCCAGGCTAATGCCTCATTGTTTGGAACAGTGTTTCTCAGCCAGAGTGGGACAAGTGGGAGTCCTCCGGGGGTCTTTTCCCAACTGCTCCCTGCCCTCTGGGACGATCATTCCACAGCAATCCACTCCCGAATTTTGCAGGGCGATGAGGAACAGGCGAAAAGCCCCATTTCTCAACCAGTCATGCCTTGGGGTCCCCCGGGGAGGTTTTCATTATTGTTGTTGTTCTTAACAATACAGACAGATTCCTGGCCCTGCCCCTCTCCTATTAAAGAACAGGGGTCGCGGTGGCAGGGGACCAGGCAGGTGTATTTTGAAAGAAGCTCCCTGGGTGATTCCAGGATCACCGGGCCTCCGCTCCCCGAGGCTGGGGATGTTCCCCTGCCTGTGTGAGCCTGGACAGGTCACTTATCCCTCGGAGCCTCTGTGAGCAGAGTCCTGTGGCCTGGGAGGGTTGCTGTGAGGATCCAGCAGGATCGGAGGTGGGCCAGGGCTGGGACGCAGAGTGTAGTACGTGTGTGAGGGCTTGTGAGTGATTTCTCCACGGAGAAAAAGGAATATGGAACATGAGCCTTTCAGAGACATGTTTTCTAGTAGCCTGCCAGGCTCTCTGTCTTTTTCTTTCAGTATTCTCTGGTTGCTTCCCAATAGTTACAAACACCGGGAACATTTCACTGGGCATCCTTATGTGTGCCAGGCACTGGACTAGTGTGTCGTGGATGTTGGCACTCTTAGAATCCTCCAGCTTGCCCTGGACACAGGTGGTGGTATCCATCCCCATTTTATGGATGAGAAAATTGAGCTTCAGGGGCCAAGTGGCTCAGGTCACAGAGCATTGTCAGTGATGCAGAAAGGATTCAGACCCAGATTTTTCCGAACTCTTCCAAAGTCTGTTTTTTTTTTTAGATTTTTTTGTTTATTTGAGAGAGAGAGCATGAGCAGGGGGAGGGGCAGAGGGAGAAGCAGGCTTCCCACTGAGCAGGGAGCCCAATGTGGGGCTCAATCCTGGGATCATGACCTAAACTGAAGGCAGACCCTTAACCTACTGAGCCAACCAGGCGCCCCTAAACTGTCCAGTGTCTTGATGAGTCATTCCATTTCCCTTGCAGCACTTTGAAATGTCTGTGCTCTCCGTAACACTGTTAACTGGCTTGGCTGCCTTTAGTGTGTCATTATTTCAGGGAATACATAGGGCTTCGTATTTACACCACCCTAACATTTCCCAGCACCCACGTACCAAACTCGATGTTCTGTTCCCTTTACAGTTGGACCCGTGACTCAGGGAGCAATTTGTAAAGCCGGTCGGGCTTGCTGGGCCTCCTCAGGCTCTCCGAGGAAAGTGGCCCAGCCTCCTACCGGGCCTCTTCTGGCTGCCCAAGCAAATGTCAGCACTTCACGTTCTCTGGTTTTGAGTGTCCCATTCTTAAGAGTTGGTTCGGGAGAGGGACGCGTTTGGGGGATAATTGAATACTGCCTTTGGTTTTGGTTTTGTACCGTGGGGGTCAAACCCAGACCTTTGAGTGGTCGAGCTAGCATGCACTTCGTGTGCGTGTGTGCGTTTCAAGACGACCCTTAATTAAGCACGTACTACATGCCGGGAGCTGTGCCGCGGGTCTTAAGCACCTTATTTCAGTTTGTTGGTGCGTATTTACGGTTCCTATCCCTGCCTACCAAAGAGGGAAACTGACGTTCAGAGAGGGTAAGTCACGTGCTCAAGGCCCCAGAGCCAGTGAAGCGTACCGTCGGGACCCACACCCTAGTGTGCATGCCCGCAAAGCCCAAAGGCCCCCGGCAGACGTGGCCCTGGTGCTCGGGCCGCAAACGCACGTCCCTCTGAGATGCTGAGTCTCAACACCCGCTCGGGTTCCTGTGCTCCGTTGTCTATAAACGCGTCTGCGTCCCTCTCACCCGGCCATGTTTGCTTGTTTGCCACAGAGCAAGGTGACGCCACAGCGCCCACTGCAGAGCAAGTGGAGAGGCTGAAGGAGGTGGCGGGCTTCCCCGAGGACAGCGCCAACGCCGAGCACCTGGCTGTGCTGGCCTTCCTCTACTTGTACTTGTCCATTTGCCGGAAGCAGAGGTACGTGCGTGGCCTGGGCCCAAAGCCAGATTCCCCCACATCTGCCACGTGGCTTCTCCCGGGCCATGCCCACAGAGGCCGCCCTGCTCCACGTCCCGCAGCCTCCGGGAAACCGTGACGAGCAAAGTAAAGCCAATGTCCGCCCTACCCCTTAAGATAGGACCTGGGCTGCCTGCCATCGGGGAGGCCGGCTGCCGGGGTGGCGGTGCTGGTGAGGCCATGTCACGTGGTGATGGAGAGTCGGAGCATGTTGGGTCAGACCCCATGGCGGCCGCCCACCAGCTTCCTTGAGGTTCTTACCCTCCCTGGGCCTCAGTGTCCTCATCTGTAAAATGGGGGTAAGTAACAGTACCTACCTCGTAGGCTTCGTGTGAGGGTGAGGGAGTTTATTTATCTAAAGTGCATGACACAGAGCCTGGCACACAGCTTGAGAAATATGAGCCATTAATATTTTCCTAAGGAAACTACTGGAGGGGTGGAAATATTATATATGAAATGAGCCTAGCTCTGTAACTAGCCCACAGTGATTTTCACTGTGATTTTTTTTTTTTTCGGTCCCAGGCCCAAAGGGAAAGCCTCAAGGGGCAGCCAGCCCTTTACTCAGACAGCAAAGGACCAGGCACGGTGCGGAGGGCACATTCACAAATGTCTCAGCTCTTGCTGTCCGCCATGGGATTTTCATCTTAAGTGAGGGGCACGTCCCTTTCTGGGAAGGGGTGCACATTTCAGAACATCCTGATCTGAGCGGGGCGGGCGTGTGTAGTTTGTAAGGCAGTTTCGCATTATAATCTTATACGTGGAAAACAGCAGAGTTACTTAACGGGAAATAAAGAACATGAAGTTTAACAGTCCTTGCTTGGGGGAAATGCAACAGGGGAAGGATCCTGTGAACACACAGTGCACCTAGAGAAGATCTCAGTGGAGAAAGGGGGCCGTCAAGGCGAGCTAGGCATGGCTTCTGGGTGGGTGGCCAGGGGAAGCTTCCCAGTGGAAAGGATGTTTGAGAAGGGTTCTGCAGGATGGGTAGGAATCTGCGTGGGGGAGGAAGAGGCTGTCCCGGGCAGGGATACACACAGAGCAGGGCCACGGGAGAGCCCCGCTGTGCAGGGAACAGGAAGGAATTGAGAGAAGTGGTTGGTGGTTCACGAGGGAACGTCGTGCTGTAAAGGATCCTGGTACCTGTTTCCAAGCTGCCTGGTTCACCATGACTCCCTGCCCATCCCGTAGGGCCGCTTTTGGGGAGGGCAAATGTCCCCGAGTTCAGAAACCTGGGCCTAAGGCTTGGAGTCAGGCCCTGCCAATGTCCAGTCCTGGGCCTTGACCGCTAACTCGATCTCCAGAGAGTCACGCTCTGCACGCCGCTGTGTTTCAGGGCCCTGCCCAGCCTGGACATCATGGTGTGGTCACAGCTGCCCACCGGGGCTGGCCTGGGTTCCAGCGCCGCCTACTGTGTGTGTATGGCCGCCGCTCTCCTGACTGCATGTGAGGAGATCCCAAACCCGCAGAAGGACGGGGTGTCTGCCGGCAGGTAATCGCCGCCCTCGCCCTGGGCGCCACGACCCGAGCGTGGGTCCTCTCCCAGAACTCCCCGCCAGAGGTGTCATGTGGCCTCCGTACAGCGGGGGAGCTGAGGCACGGAGACCAGGGGATGGTAGAATGAGATTTGCACCCGGGCGGTCTGAGCCTGGAACCACTTTAGTTCCCCGACCCCTCACCCCCCCCCTTGCCTCTTTTGGGTTCAAGAGTGCATGGTGTGGCAGAGAGAACCCGAGCCCAGACATAGGGAGCCGTTGGGTCCACTCCTGCTGGCGACTCACTGTGGGACCTCGGCCAAGCCGCTGCACCCCTCGGGGCCTCAGCGTCCTTCTCCGTAACCGGTTGTACCAGGTGGTTGTACAAGAAGTGACTGTGAGTCAGTGAGGCTCGTTGGGACAGTGTCACTGGCAGCCGTGTCTGTCACTGCGGAATGCACCTTGAGAAGCCACCCCAAGCACGGTCTGTCCTGGGCCCCGCCCTGGGAGTGGTGCCAGTCCAAAATCCAGCCTGGCAGCTTCTTGATGAGGCCCGTCCCTGGGCCCTCGGGGCTCACGCGGGCCCTCCCACTGGCGGCCTTGGGTACCCACCATGTGCTGTGTCAGGGGGCGCCACTGGCCTTGTCTGTCTCCCGGGGTAGCCGTCAGGAGAGAAAGCTGCTCAGGCCGTGCTGGGCACCAGCATGGACGTGGCTGTGTGGTTCCTCCCAGAGCGGTGCTCCCATGCCCTCCACACCCGTTGCAGGGGCCCAGGCTGGAACCAGACCCAAAGGCCACGCTGTGCTAGCCTGCGGCTGAGGGCCCCTTTCCTCCTCCAGAACTTGGTTTTGAATTGAGGTTTCCTTCCTCGGCCCCGAAAATGCCGTGCTTTTCTGATAGCCTGGGCCCCGCTGGGTGCCCTGTGAGGGCCAGTGATTTCTCTTCTGAGACACGGAGGTTAAAATACAGTTGAATTCAGATGGAGCCCAAAGGTCCCTTGGATCCTTGTGGCCGCGGCAGATCCGGGGGTGGGGAGGGTGCTCTCCATGGGAAGTGTCTGTCAGCATTCTGCACACTCGTTTTGGATGGTTCCTGTGCGTGGAAAGAAGTGGGAGGCATGGGGCAGAGGCAGCTTTTGTCAGGGGAAGAATCCAGAAGGGAATGAGAGATGCACCTGTAGGTCACACAAGGTGACGGTTTTCAGGAATTTCGGTGAGGTTTGTCTTGGAACTCGCTGCAGGCCATTGAGCCACCCCTTCTTCTCCCTGGGCTCTGTTTCCTCATCTGGAAGCGAGGGGCTGCACTTGATGGGCCTTTGGGGGGCCCTCCAGCCTTGTTGTTTGGTGATCCTGTGATACGATGGTGCTAGTTAGCATGTGCTATTCACCGATTGTAACCTAGATCAGTGAAGGCCCGCTTGTCCCGGGTCCCCCGAATAGACTCGTATGTATGGGCCAGCAGACCAGCTTTGCCGTTCAGAAGGCGAGTGTATGTACGTGTGTGAGTGCTCGAGAGCATGGCGGGGGGGACGCTCTTTCTCACGCAGCTTCCTTACAACCAGCTCTGCCCCCCCCCCCCCCGCAAAGACCCAGTCATTCCTTCCCAGGACCTTTGATGAGAGCAGGCCCAACCCCTGCCCTGGCCCCAGCATTTCCAAATCCTACAGACCTGGAATCCGGTCTCCTGTGAAGAGGAGGTTAGAAATCTGAGCCCCCCAGGGATGAACGGTGTGCAGAATGGGAGGGAGACGCGACTTTGTGGAGAAGTCCAGGTCCCGGACTGGGTCCAGTTGCCCCTCTTCCCCGTCGCTCACTCACTTCGCAGGTCCTGGAAAGGGCCGACGCTCGCCCAGTTCCAGATGCTACGCTGCCTCGGTCTGGAATGCTCCCCTCTCACGTCTTGCCCTGCTGACCCACCTCAGGCCCTTCCCTTTCCAGATGGGGTGCACCCCACCCACCCCACATCGCATCTCCTGGGGGTTGTAGTTAAATAATGATTGCTGCTGGGCATCCCCTTTCCGTGAGATGCCAAGCCTCAAGCAGTCAGGGGCCGTGTCTGGTTCATTCCCTACTGTGCGCTTAGGCACAGGCCCATAGTAGATGCTCAGTAAATGCTGGACAAATGAGGGAGTCTTGTTGGCCCCATAAAGCTCAGTCGTTGGGAGTTTGGGCCCCAGTCAACTGATGTGGTGCTGATGTAGCAGTGAATAGCACTGGGATCTGCTTTACCCACCTGAGCCTCAGGGTCCTCTTCTATACGAGAGGGATAGTAACTACCTTCCCTGTAGGGTTTTTGTGGGGATTACCGGAGACGGCCATTTGAGAAAGGCTTCAGCACAGTGCTTGGCACTTGGTGATGGCGTTGAGCCTCTCAAGCACCATGTGAGTGGTGAGGGCATCACATTCTCATTTGGCCAGCAAAGAAAGAGGCTCAGAGGGGGCGATGGCTTTGCCCAAGGCCCCACAGCAAATGAGCGCTGGACCAGGCTTGGGGTGAATCCAGGAGCCGCGATCCCAGGCGACCTTTTTCCGGAGCCCATACTGTTTCCCAGGCGTTTTACGAAGCACTTTTGTGTTCGTATCTCACACGTCCTCGGTGGGGGAGACACGATTGCCCGTGTTGTGTAGATGAGAAAACAGGGTTGGGGGTGAAGCCGTTGCTCGGGGATGCCCAGAGAACCGGTGGCAGGGCGGCTGGCTGCCTGCTCCACAGCTCTGCCCCAGAGCCCCAGCATTCTCGGGGCCACAGCACCCCGTTTCGTGGGGGCAGGGGGTCCCCAGAAAGGAAACAAAAGCTGAGATAAAGGGCAGGGGAAGGGCTGACTGTATCCTTGTTCGATACTCACGGGCTTGGGGTCTGCTCACTCAAACTGTGCGTGAGCCCCCACCTCTCCCGAGGAAGGCAGCGTGGCCGCGTGCTTAGGGACGATCCAGAGGTGGTCAATGCGCGCTTGACCCACTGAGGGTGTCCAGGGCGCCTACAATCCACGTTCCTAGTGGTTGGGCTTTGGCAAGAGTCGGATGAGGACAATGGGGCTCAGACAGGTTAGGTAACGGGCCCAGAGTCCCTCAGCTCCTAGGACCATGTGCATCCGAAGCCTGGTCTCCTTCCGTGGTGCCGGGCGGGAGGGCTGCAGAGGAAGGGAGGAAGGTACAGCACGTTCTGTAGTGGAGAGGTTCCAGGCTGTTCCTCTGTTTCTGGGTTCGAGGGCCCAAGCCCCTTTGACTTTTTTTGGTCTCCACCAGGCTTAACCTGTGGATCCTTCCCCCTGCTGCCCTCGGCAACCCTGGCCCCCCACTCTCTTCCGAGGCACAGACAAAACTCCTGTGTCTTCTCCAGGTGGACCGTGGAGGATTTGGAATTAATTAACAAGTGGGCCTTCCAGGGGGAGAGAGTGATTCATGGAAACCCCTCCGGAGTGGACAACGCTGTCAGCATCTGGGGTAAGGGCTGCCTCAGGCTTGTTTTCTCTATTTTTAGTATTTTATAAATTCTCAGGACCATTGTAGCTGCTCAGGCTCTGTTTTTGGATGAATGAAATCAGTGGGTTCTGAGGAAAATAGTATTTTCCTTTTCGGGGGTGGGGGGGACGGGAGAAATTTCAGGGCCCTGCCTCACACCTCCCGAATCTAATCTCTGGCGGTATCTGGGGGGCCGGGGTGGGGCCTGGGAAGCTACAGTTTCAGGGAGCCCCCCCACGACGGTCTGTGTGGTAAAGCTGCAGAGCCACACCAGCTGGGCTCCCCTCGGGTGAGGACCCTGGCTTATGGGGCCTGGCCACAGTGCTGGGTCCCCGTTCGCCATGTGGCCTGTGGCGTGAGGCCGGGCAGGCTGGAGGGCGGGCAAGCCTTTGTGCCCCCCAGGACTCTGTGTAACTGGGGCTGGGATGACTAGTGGTTGCGACAGAACTCTCACCCCCACCTCAAGCCCAGCTTCTCAGCCAAGAGGCAAAGATTCGTAGCTTTTCCTACAGCTCTGACCCACTGCTTTTTCTCTTTAGGAGGAGTGCTCCGGTTCCAACAAGGAAAGATCACCTCCCTAAAGAGGTAATTCTGGGGCAGAACAGCAGCTCCGGGCACAGCTGTGGCAACGCATCCAGCTGGGGACGGGGGGGGGGGGCTCTAACCTCGTGGTGAGGGACGTGGGTGGGCCGTGTGTCCCCGGGCTTTCTCTCCCCTCCCCCATGAGGCCTGTTCTCACCTTCTGTGCTGCCTTTCTTAGATCACCGAGAGCTTAGAGGGAGAAGTCATGCATGGCTGTGCCGGTCACCTTCCAGAGAGCGACCGCTCCCCCAGGCCCCTGGCCTCTCAGTCATTTAATCCATGCGCTCGTGTGTTCATTTCGCAAACCAGAACTGATACCTGCCTGTGTTCCTGGGCGACGCTGTACTAGGGTCTCAGGCTATACAACTGAGTCGCAGACACAGTTTTGGCGGGGGTGGGGGGAGAGTGGAGGGCTAGGGGAAGGGCCGGCAGACATGCGCACCAGGGTGCCGCAGGCAAACGTGGGAGTTGCCACCCTGAGGCCCTCAGTGCAGAGCCCGGGCTCGAGCAGGCGGTGACATGTGACAGCTTTTCAGCCCGTTTCACATGTCCCTTGACCCCCTTCCTCTGGAGGGATGGGGACTACAAACGTGCATGTTAGAATAGAACACCCTCTGTTCTCTTCGGACCCAGAGTGGACACGGATGGGGCGCGTGGTAGCAGGTGCTGCTTGGCAGTTCCGTCCTCCATCAAGTCGGGTGGTGGTGTTTGTCCTAGGGCACTTTGCTACCTTGGTGGCCTTTGCACGGGGATGAGGGTGAGGAGGGTCGTCCGCACTGCGGATGGGCAGCAAGTGCTAGCCCGCTGCCCTCGGCCACTGGGCCACTCCTTTAGTGGCTCCCTGACCTGGTGCAACACGGTGCTGTATTCTTGCTTCCACCTGCACCTCTGGGATCTTCCTGCCTCGCCTCTGTTGGTTTCCAAGAGCCAGGCCTGCCTTTCCGAGGCTCAACAGTAGGGTTTCTTTAATTTTGGCACCATCGACATCGTGGCCTGGATAATTGTTTATGGCGGGGGCTGCCCTCTGCAGCGTGCTGAGGAGGTTTAGAAGCATCCCTGAGCTCTACCCGCAAGATGCCAGTAGCACCTCTCCCATGTCCCAGCTGTGACAACTGGAAGTGTCTCCAGACATTGCCTCATGACCCTGGAGGGCAAAACTCGAGATGCTAACCTCCGCTGTGCACCAAGGAGGAAGCAGAGCCATTTAGGAGAGGGACCAGCCCGCCCTATAGCTGCTGCGCACCCGGGGCGCTGGAGCTGGGGGCCCAGGCGGGGCCGGCTCTGCCAGGTAGACTGATGCCCGGTGCAGCGACAGCAGCGGTCAGCGTGGGGCTCCAGATGCCAGAGCTGGGCCTGCCCGCAGGGCTCCCAGTCATCCTCAGACTGGGGCGACTGTCATCCTCAGAACGAAGGCACCCAGAGAGTACTGGAGCTGCTGTGGGTGACAGTGAGGGGTGTCATAATTCGGGCTACAGGTCTGGGGGTGCTTCCTGGGGGCCGTGGCATCTCACTCAGGGTTTCCTGAGAGCTCGTTGTATCTTAAGCACCGAACTGGGCCCTGGGGATAGAAAACCAGCTAAAACGTGGCGTGGGTACGTGCACATTCTACTGGAGGGAAGTCAAGAGATAAGTGATAGAGGGCTTTCCAGGTCGGGGAGGCAGGGGGAGAGGCCCCGAGGCATAGTCGTGGCCAGCTGGTGGTGGTGTGGTGGACAGAGGCTCTGGGGTCCTTAGGCCTTTAATTTGAGCCCAGCTCTGCCCCTCATGAGCAGGGTGCTCTTGACTGAGTCGCTTTTCCTGAGGCAGACTTTCCTGTGTTTATATAATGAGGATCCTGAGCATGAAATCAGAAACCGTATCTGTAGAGTGTTTTGCCCTTTGCCGACCAGATTTAATTCCACAAATACTACTGAGCAGCTACCGTGTGCTGGGTGCTGGGGCCTCAGCAGGGAAGAATAAGGCCTGCCTTCACGGAACTCACATTTCATGGGAGGAGACAGCCGACAAATGGCTCCATAAGAGCATGTCAGGCAGTTGGGTGGATGACCAGGGGAGCCTCTGATGAAATGACATTTGAGCAGGGACCTGAATGAAAACACGAGAGTGAACCCTGGAGCTGTCGAGGACATAGGTGTGTCCCTCCCTGGCAGAGGAAACGCAGGTGCAAAGGCCCTGAGGCCGGGGTGTGCCTGGCAAGCTGAGCGGCAGGTAGGAGGCCAGGATGGCTGAGTGGAGTGAACACCCAGGGAGGGTGGAGAGAAGATAAGACTGAGGGATTGGCCAGGCCTAGCACGGACAGGCGCTCACACAGCAGAGCCTGGGCGGTGGTGTCTGGCTGCCCCAGGAGCCCAGGGTTTTGTGGGGCCGGTGGGTCTGCAGCAAGCCTGTTCACAGCGGACTTGCCTAAGGAAGATGAAGACACAATATTCAGACCCCTCCCACCCCACTGAATGGGAGCACAGAGCAAACCGACCTTCACTGCGGGCCACGGGGCGCCACGGAGAGCAGATGGCGGATTCTCTGAGAAGCCGGGAGGCCAGACTCCGCATTAATCCTGCCGATGGCTTCAAGAGGAACCCTTTCCCCCCAAACCACGCATGGTGCTTCTCCATTAAAAAAAAAAAAAAATGCATTGTTTGCAAAGTGGATCAAGATACGGCCTCCCAGAAGGCTGCCCTTTTGAGGAACAGCTTGTCTTTAAGGGGAAAAGAAAAGCCAAATAGAATGTTCATCTTTTGTAAAGTTTAAAAAAAAAAAAAAAAAAAAACCGGCCTCCAAGGCTGAGAATCGATATTAATTTCATGGGTTTACGGGCGGTGAGATCAAGCAGGTTTCTGGCAGCCTTTTCCAGCCCTATTGGATTTTACAGTCTTGGGCTGTGAAAAGAAAAACGGTAAAGGTATCAAGGGGTCTGCCTGTCTCCAGCTGTCTTGGGCCAGAGCTCATCCAGATGCTCCATCCTCAGTCCCCGCCCCACAGTGCTTGAAAGGCAGCTTGGGGATGACAAGAAACAGTGCCCTGAGTCCCCCAAGACCGCCAGCCATAGCACGATTGGGATTGTGACTTTAGGAGATGTTTGAAAGCTCAGGGGGTTGGCGAGGGCAGCTTACCATGGCTGCCCTCGGCCCTTTGTTCACTTACCTGGGGGAGCCGAGTAGGGACAACTGACTCCCTCCAACCATCTCTGGCTGAGCCAGGGCAGTGGGTCTGAGCGCCATCAAGGCAGGGCAAGGCTGGGCCCCACGTGCTGGGAACCTGACCCCTGCACAAGCCTGCCCTTCCCTGCAGCCCTGGGCTCGCTGTACCAGCCAACCGGGGCATCTTCTCTCCCTGCATGCACCCCTTCTGCGTGATCCGTGCCAGGTCCCATTGCTTTTCTTTCTAAATCTCTAGACCCTTCCACTCCAGCAAGCTGGGGTGGCCCACAGGACAGACCCTCCACCCCTTCTTCCCCCTTCAGCTAGAGTGCCTTTGAACTCCTCTGACCCCGGGGACTTGGCGTGCTCTGCCAGCTCCAGGCTAAGCCAGGCCCCCTCACGTGTGCCCAGCCCATAGTAGGTGCCCCCACTGAAGTCAGGTGGGTGAGTGATGAGCCAAAGGAAAGTGTCCATCTGCCTGGGGGCTGGAGCGGAGACACAGCTGTGACTGGCAGCAGGAGCCCCCTGATGTCCCCTCCCTGGGCCTCCGCTTCCTCCTCCGTGACAGGGTGGGGTGACGTTTGGGATTCCCCCCGGCCCTGACACTGCTCCTCTGTCCTGAGCTCACTGCGGCCCCTCTTCACCCCGCAGGCCACCGGCTCTGAAGATCCTGCTGACCAACACCAAAGTCCCTCACAGCACCAAGGCTCTGGTGGCCAGTGTCAGGAGCAGGCTGCTTAAGGTGCCTCCGGTTCCATTCCTGGGTGGGGTTCTGCTCGGGCCACGGGGAGCCAGGTCTGGGGGCTCGAGCTCGCCCTCTGCCCCATGGGTTAGTGGAGGGCTGGGTTGGATGATGGGGACCGGGGGAGGCAGTTTGGGGCACCCCCCCATCCCCCAGCTGAGAGGCAGGACAGGAAGTGTCAGACATGCTGGCCTGGCCATGAGCATCCCCCACTCATGTCAGGGGGTGCCGGGCAAGGCAGATACCCGGTGGGAAGGAGAGGAGCCGAGTGGGCCGTGGGGACACCTCTCTCTCCTCCCATTGCCCGGCCCTAGGCCTCACGGGCCCTTGCTTCCTCTCCCTGCAGTTCCCGGACATCGTGACGCCCCTGCTGGCCTCCATCAACGCGATTTCGCTGGAGTGCGAGCGGATGCTGGGGGAGATGGCAGCGACCCCGGCCCTGGAGCACTACCTCGTGCTGGAAGTAAGAGCCCGCCTGCAGGCTGCAGGGCCTCACCCACACCGTCGTCAGGCAGGGGCTCCCGATCTGCACTCAGAATCCCCGAGCCAAAGCAGAGAGGCTGGGCCCAGGCCTGAGGTCCCGTGTGTGCAAAGGCCAGCAAGCACGCCTTCTTCTTAAGCCTTTTCCCAGGTCATTCAGAGCCGTGCAGAGAGTACGTGCAAAGCACAGAGCGCAGTGCCCGGCTGTGCTAAGTACCAGGGGCCGGGTTTGGGTTCCTGCCCGTGAGGAGCAGTGGGATGTTGCTGACACTGTCTTCTGTCGGTCCGGGAGCGATTTCTTGCTCGGCCACCTCGTTCCTGCTGTTCTTGCTAACTGCATTTGTTCCTTTGGTAACCTTTTACCTCCGGCATGCTTTGGTTCAGACATTTTTATTTATTTTAGAGAGAGAGAGAGGGAGAGCGGGGGGAGGAGGGGGAGGAGGGGGGACAAGCAGACTCCCTGCTGAGTGTGGAGTCTGTCGTGGGGCTCTATCCCACGACCCTGAGATCATGACCTGAGCCGAAATCAAGAGTCGGACGTTTAACCAACTAAGCCACCCGGGTGCCTTGGTTCGGACATACTCTACCACCATTCTTTCTTTATTGTTCCCCGAGCCGCCACCCTTTGCGTAACTCCCGTGTAGAGGCTGAGACCTCACACCTTGGGTTTGATCCGGTCCCGGTCTGAACCCCAGCTTCACCCCTCCTGGTCTCACCTGAGCGTCCTAAGAATGCAGTAAGGCCCAGTGGGTGATGTGCAGTCACCATGCCTGATGAGCCACCAGCTCAGTAAGCCGGAAGGCACAGGCTCATCCTCAGACATGGTCCGGGTGGCCTGGCAAACATGGATCGACATTAAAGAGCCATGGGGCGCCCCTTGAATCGGGATCAGGCAGGCCCCACGGGCAAGGTGTGTGGCAGCACTTGGCAGGCGGTGCAGAAGGGGCCCCCCGGGAGAGGCCCTGTGGTCTCCATTTCTCCGCAGTCCCCACCACTCCCTAACTGCCACCCCCAGCTGCTGCAGGCTGCCTGTCCCACCGTAGGCATTTGAGTCAGCAGCCCCTGTAGTGAACGGAAGCAGCTCCTAGGCCAAGCCTTTTCACAAGTGACTTCTCCCTTGAGCTCTATAACCACCTGCCTAGGAAGTAGATGTGTTGTGCCCATTTTACAGATCTGAAAACTGAGGCCTAAAGAGCAACTTTCTCCAGGGTTCACTAACCCGTGAGTGGCCGTGCCAGGCGTCAAACTGACTTGCTTGTCTCTTTAGCCAATGGATCTCTAATGCGCACCCACCCGGGGCCAGGGGCAGCGACCCCCCTCCTTTCTGTGCTTTTGCTCCCATTTCCGAAGCTGTCTGCCTCCAGTCCCCTAGCGTTTGCCTTGCTGGCTTCAATTCCTTTCACGCGGAAAGGAGGGAACACAGTCCTCCCGAGTAGGAAATTAATAATGATAGAGTACTGCCTAAAATATACCCCGTTGAGCCCCTGGAGAATGCCACGGAACAGCACGTTGATTATACATCGTGTACGTTTTTGGCTGTGGCAGCCGCTGAAATGTGCAGCTCGGCTCCTGGACGGCTTTGTGCTCAGACCGGCGAGCTGTTCTCCCGTGTCACAACCCGTCATCTGGTCCTTGACAGATTTCGGATCAGAATGTGACAGGTGTCGGAAACCTGCCTTGGCAACGTGACACCTGGCGCTCAGGCGCAGAGAGCAGGCCCCAGAAGTTTTCCCTCACATCCGGCCCCTGGGGCTGGGGAAAGGCACCCGGGGCTGCCACCGGGCCATCATGCCTGTCTGCTTATTTGTCCGAAGGGCTGGCGGGTGTGAGGCGGCCTGCAGGGGAGGGCTGACCCGAGCCCGCCCGACAGCCCGGGGCAGGAGAGCCAGGTGGGCCTCGGCAGACAGCTTGGTGATTGGCAACCCTCCCGGCGCACAGGCGCTCCCCGTTCCCGGGAGCAGAGCCGCGCGCTGCCAAGCCACACGCCACAAGAAGTAGGTGGCCGCTGGAATGCCAAGGGCGCTCTCAGAGACAGGGTAGACGTGAGCTTTGCACCAGGCAGACCCAGCTTCCAGGGCTGGCTCGGTACCTTGCCAGCTCAGCGACCTTAGGCAAGTCACTTTCCTCCCTGAGCCTTAGCATCCCCTGAAATGAAGATGGTGGTGATGTGACCGTAAAAGTATTAATAGCAGCTGACTTTCCCGAAGCCCTCATCTCAGGCCAGGCATCATGCAAAAAACTCACTTCATCCCATCCCCATGGCAACGAGGCAGAACCTCTTACGATGCCAGTTTTACAAGTGGGGAAACTGAGGCATGGGGTGAAGGCCCTCGCGGACCAAGAGGTCACAGAGCTGGGACTCAAACCCAGGCCCCCCCGACTCCAGATCCCACATTCTTAAGCTTGCCCGTGGCAGGGACCGTAGCTGGGTGCTCATTCCTAGAGCCCCAGTGCCTAGCACGGTGCCCGGCATGGTGAAGGTGTTGGGCAAACACTGGTGGAGTAAATGAAATGTTGTAGGGGGCCCCTGGGCTGTGCTAGCTGTCAGTTTTGTTATTTCATCAACCTACGGGCTGTTTGAGCCTCAGAAGAGCTAGAATTTCATGCAGTATCAAAGAAACTGGAACACATTTAGCTCTTTCCCCCACCTGTGACCTTGTTAGGACAATAAACTGGTTCTTATTCTGAAAACATAGGCAGCTGTAGGATGGCATAGTACTTCAGACTTCTGCAAATGATAGAAACCCGTGTCAACCAGGCTTTAACAGAAAGGGAATTTATTGGCTCATAACTGAGAAGACCAGTAAGAACAACGTCAGGCATAGCTGGATCCAGGGGCCGAACCAACTCAGTCTGAAATCTCTCTCCATCTTCCATATAATCTCTGACCATGGGCAGGGCAGATAACTCTGGTGGCTTCTCTCTGAAGTCAACCAGTTTTAGCAGCTCCAGGGCAGAGGCAGAGAAAACCCCGGGAGGGCTGTGGTTGGCCCAGTTTGGGTCACAGGCCCATTCCTGACCAGTCACCATGGCCACAGGCTTCTTTGGCCAGGCATGGGACATGTGTTCGCCACCAGCTCCATCCCAGCCCCATGGGAAGTCCTGCAGGAAGCAGAGGTCCTTTGATCAGTGGAGAGGGACATGGTGCTGGCTTGTCTAAGCCATTTGCCATCCCAAACTGGTGGCCGTCACGTGGATGGGGTGAGCACAGGACCTTGGCTTCAGGCACACCAAGTGGGAACAGATGGAACCTTCTCCTCCAGGAGCTCATCGACATGAACCAGCACCATCTGAATGCCCTTGGCGTGGGCCATGCCTTGCTGGACCAGCTCTGCCAGGTGACCATGGCCCATGGACTGCACAGCAAGCTCACTGGCGCAGGCGGCGGTGGCTGTGGCATCACGCTCCTCAGGCCAGGTACCTGGGGGGTGGGCAGGGTTGCCGGCCAGGGCTCATGCAAACGTTCTACCTGGGCAATTCGCTTGGGAGGAGGAAGACGTCAGAGAACAGCCTCTCCTCTGCTGTGTGGCTTTGGTCGAGTTAATTAACCTCTCTGGGTCTTTGTTGCCGCATCGGTAAAATAAGGATGCTAACGTCTATTTTATAAGATCGTTGTCTAGATTCAAGGAGGAAAGTGCATTTAGAATGCCTGGCCCAGGGCTGGGCTGTGGTATGGGCTCATACTGTGGGCGGCTGTCCTTACCACCTCCTTACCTTCCGAGTCTCCCCCAAGCTCGAGAAATAACCAGGACATTGTCATCACCCCACCGTCACCTCTTGATGTGGCCAAGATGGGGCCTGACCTTGCTACAGAACAAAGGGCTTTCTCTCCCCGTAGTGTTTGGGGAAAGAGCAAGGCTGGGTAATGTGCCCGGGGCCAGCGAGGGGCTCCTGGTGGTGCTCAGTCAACACACCTGCCCTCAGGACCAGGCCCTCAGGGCTCCCGCCTCCGTTGCCTTCCCTTTGCCTCCTCCTTCTGGTCTTTCTCTCCCCTTCTTTACCTTCTCGTCCTTCCTCTTTTTGTCTCACCTTTGCCTGTTGCTTTGCAGTCAGCCCCCAGCGGCCCCAGGCGCTCCCCTCACTCTCAGTGCGCTCCCAGGCGTCAGGAAGGCGGCTTGGCCGACAGCCGACTTTGACTGTTGGCTTCTAGTTCGGGGTCAGTGATGATGATGAGAGAAGGCTCTCTGGGGTGTGTCTGCTGTGCCAGGCGCCTTACCTGCATTCTCCCATGGAAGCCGCACAGTGCCCCTCGAGGGGTAGGTATTATTAGCCCCGTGCCCAGATGAGACTGAGGCTCAGAGAAGGGAAGTCACTTGTCTGAGGTCCCCCGGCTGATCCGTGACAAGGCCAGGCCCATGAGTTTAACTGTTGCTCCACAACCACCCCCCCACCCCCCCTCCCGAGGGTGCAAGGCTTGACATTCCAACAGGAAGACCTGGTTGGCCCCGGGCCTTTTCCAGGATGGACAGTCTCTGCGGGAGCAGACGATTGTTGGGTGACCTGCTGCTTTCCCTCCCCCCCTCCAGATCTGGAGCAGCCGGAGGTAGAGGCCACGAAGCAGGCTCTGACTGACTGCGGGTTTGACTGCTGGGAAACCAGCATCGGGGCCCCCGGCATCTCCGTCCACTCGGCCGCCTCCCTGGACACCCCCGTGCGCCAAGCCCTGGTTGGTCTCTGAGATGAGCCCGCGCCGCTGCAGCCCCACCAAGAAGCGCCTTCCTGGGGTATTCAGTTGGCTTCGGGGCTGGCCAGTGGGCCCCCAGCCCCTGTGCGCCGGCCTTCCCAGCGGCCGCACCCCCCCAGTCCCAGTGGTGCGATATGGAACCTGCAGTGGGCTGGGGACCCCCGAAGACCCGGTCTGTGTCCTGCCTTCTCTTGAGTTGCCCGGGCAGTGGGGCCGTGTGGGGTCCTCTGAGACGCGAGGGGCTTCCTTCCCGTCCTCCCTGAAGCTTCCCCCCCACACACCCATCTGCTTTGGGCCACTGCCACCTTCTCAAACCCTCTGCCCACTTGGCTGGACACTCAGATGCAGTGTGCCTTCTCCCTCCCTCTGCCGCTGCCCTTCCGCCTGTCTCTCCCCGCCCGGCCCCTCCCACCTCCTCCCTGTACGCCCCGTCTGTTTGAACCCCGCAGCACTTCGCGTGCTGTGCTCTTCTCTCCAGCCAGACTGCGGGCCCCCCAGCGGTTGTATGGCGGTGGTCTTTGCCTTCTGCCCTCCTGTCCCAGGGTTGGCCAAAGGCATGGTCGATGTACCCAGTTTCTTCCAGTCTGTACCCACAGGATTTGCAGAAAAGATGGCAGAGGGGAAATAAGCTCTTGAGTAAACCAGGGCTTCCCTTGGAGTCCAGAAAGGATGATGATAGTCTGGTACAGTCTCCAGCCGGCCCCATGCCTGGGTGGGGAAAAAAGATTCAAGTGCTTGTAGCCCAATGCCTGGCACCTACCTGGCCCTATTTGAACTTTATATTACCAGTCAAAGCTCCTTCTGAAATGGCAGAATCCATCAAAAAGCCCCTGTAGCTAGCGCACGGCCACGGGGAGCTCCCGCAGCCCGGGACCTGCCGAGGGGCACACGGGAAGGTGGGGGCTGGGCGGGGAGTTCAGGATGCGGTTAAAACGGCCCTGCGCTTCTGCCCTTGGCCACTAGGGGGCAGCGGGTGCCTTTCCCAGGGTCTTCAGAGGGCGGGTGAGTGGGAGCTGGCCTGAAGAGCAGAATCTGAGCTCTGCACCCCCCACCCCCGCCCGCCATGCCAGGCCTCCCGGGCTGTGCCTGGGCTCCCTGCCAGAGACATGAGGGCAATACGGAGGATGCCTGCCCCAGCATCACTGATGGCGGTTGCCTGCTTCTCTTCAAAACACAAATAATGCATAAAACGATAATGTGAATACTGAGCTCTTACCATGTGCTGGGCACTGTTCTAAGCGCTGTAGATCCATCATCTTTTTTCATCTGCCCGAGGCTTGGAGAACAATTGCTCGTCTCAGCCCCATTGTGTAGATCGGGGAAACTGAAGCTCAGAGAGTTTGAGTAAGTCAGCCAAGGCCACACAGCTAATCCACATCAGAGGCAGGATTCCCAGTCCGACGATGTGACTACAGCACCTGCCCTCAGCTCCTGCGTGCTTCTGCCTGGACACAGGTCAGGGCGATTCGCGCTGCTTTCCACGCTTGGGCTCATTATTCCCTCTGGATTTGGATGTACTTGGTCAGAGTGGGGCCGGGGCCTGGGTATTTTCAAAAGTTGCCCATACCATTTGAACAAGCAGCCGGGACTGAAAGCTGCTTTCTCGGGGATGCTGCTTGACAGCGTTTCCACACTGTAGGAGGGCAGCCTGGGAGCTCCTTGGGGCGCCCAGAGATGCCCATGGCAGGTGTCCAGAGGCTGAGGCCCCCCCCCCCAGAACCTAGCTGCTCCTTGTGACCCTCTTTCTCACTCCCTGGGGGCTGTGTGTATCTTCCAGAGCAGAGGCCAACCCACTGCTTATGCCTCACCCCAGCCATCACAGGGGCCTCAAGGCGCCCACTCCTGGCCACCGATCTCTCACCGATCTCTTCCATTGTGTTTGTAGACAGTTTGCATTTGCAGGGGGCATTCCCCCCTTCCCCTTGTCTGGGGTTCTCCCAGCTGCACGTCAAAACCACCCCAGAATGCCTGCCTCTCCCCCCACCCCCAATATTCTGATTGAACGAATCTCAGCAGGACGCAGTCCTGGGTGGTTTTCAAAAGCTCCCAGGTGATTCCTGTAATGCGGGGCCAAGGCTGAGGACATTGAACGAGATGACCCCAAAGGTCGATTAAGCTCCACCCCGGCTTCCCTTCCCCTCTGCCACCCACTGGCCACGTGACCTCAGGCGAGCCAGTCCCACCTCCTCATCTGGAAGGTGGAAAAACTAGCAGTACCCACCTGAGAGAGGTTTCGAGACGAGGGCGTGAGAAAGTGCACGTAGAACCCGTGGCCCAGTGCCCAGCACAGTAGGTGCTCAGCGTGCTACCTGTCCCGTGCTGGAAGCTAGAGCGCCTCTCGGCGCTCCGAAATTTCGGGGCGGTGCATAGAGCTGGCGAGAAGCCACCAGCCCAGTTTGTCCAAACCGCCTAGATTGTGACCGGGGTGGGGGTGTCACCACCGCTCCAGCCTCCCCCGAGGAACGGGTCACCCAAGCACCTGTGCTTGTTTTGCCAGCCGGAGGCGAACAATTTCCCAAGGCAGCATTTGGACCGCTCCCAGCCTCTGCAGCGTCTTGTGGATTCAATACCCACCGTCACAGCCTCAAGTTGGCAATTTCTGCGGGCTGGCAGAGGTCTCACGTGGCGAGACAGGCGGCAAATATTGCGACTCCCGGCAGACAAGGGTAACTGCTGCGGTTTGCACCCGTGCTGTCTCTGTCGGGGAGGATTTGCTCCCCGTGGCCGGACGGACAGCTGGACGGATGGCTGGCAGCCTGTGGAGGTAGGGAGCTGGCTGCAGGTGCGCGCACGGTCGGGCCCTGCCCTGCCATCCCAGTGTGCTTGGGCCAGTCCCTTTGCCCAGGGCTTAAGCAGCATGCCCTCCAAGATGTTTGCACCCTAATTCCCAGGCCATAGTTACACTTCCCCTAATTGTCACCCAAACGCCCAGAATCCTGCTTAGGACCATACATGTGGCATGTGGCTGTTAACAGCCCTAAATTCTCTCTCTTTTTTAAAGATTGATTTTACTTGTCAGAGGGAGAGCACAAGCAGGGGGAGTAGGAGAGAGAAGCAGGCTTCCCGCGGAGCAGGAAGCCCGATGCGGGGCTCGATCCCAGGACCCTGGGACCATGACCTGAGCCGAAGGCAGACGCTTAACCAACTGAGCCACCCAGGCGTGCATGTATACACACACACACACACACACACCTTTTTTTCTCCATTACACAGCTTGCTCAAGAGACCCTGCCAGTTACCCTGCAGATATGTCCCATGGACTGTGTTCATCGTTCAGTCAATCCCCTTCTGGTGGCTTTGTCAGCTCCTGAATCGCTAACAGCCGACCTCTCAGAGCACCTGCTCCATGCCCAGCGTGGTGCCTAGTGCTCTGTAGGCCTTACCCCCGTGAACTTGCTCGGTTCAGTGAGATAGGTATCGTTCTCCCCGTTCTGTTGATGAGCAAACTGAGGCCCAGAGAAGGGAAGTAACTTGCCCTGGGTCACAAGGCAAGCAAGCGACAGTGGGATTTGAACCCAGGTGTTTGTGACTTCAGAGCCTTGTTCTTGGCGGCTCTTCTGTGCTGTTCTCCAGGAGATGACCAGGGACCTCCCAAAGCCCCCTTTCCAATCCCTGCCTAATCGTTATAGCTGAGATGCCGCTTCCACCCCAGAGGTGCCAGCTCATCTCGCCCCTCCTGCCCCCTTGGCCATCCTTGCTGCCCACACCTTGGCCCCCCATGGTCCTTCCAACGCTGTCTGCTTCTTCCTGTAAACCGAGGAGCGACGGGGCAGGAATTGGGGAGCCACAGCCCAAGGCAGAGAGGAAGACACTTCCTGTCCTCCTGGGCCACCCCCAACGTCCTCTCAGCAGTGGGGAGAAGCGGGGAGGCCCGAATGCTCCATTCTCACCACCCTCGTGGGCGAACAGGGTGGGGAGCAGCCTAACTACCCAGACAGGGGGAGAGACAAGAACTGGACTTTTTTTTCTACAGGCTGCCCTGCCAAACCCCTCCCCAGCTCAGGAGATTAACTGAGTCTGTTCTCATACAATGTTTTAAATCTGATAATGAAAACATACATTTCGAGGCATTTGCATAATGTACTGGATGAGGCCGAGGTACCACCTGAATGCTGATGGGGGCACCTGGGCTGAACCTGGCCTCTAGGGGGCCCCCTGGGTCTCCTCCCTGCCTGGGGACCAGGGGCTGCGCTCCTCCCCACGGGCCCTGGCCCTGAGCTCCCGGATGCTCTCATTCAGCGGATACTAAATGTGCACTTACTACCTGCCAGGAACTGGGCGGAGCTCTGGGGAAGCCAGGTGGCAGGTAGGGCTGCCTCGATGACCGCTAGGCACCCCAGCCTGTGGCTCTGGGTGCCTTCACACCCATGCCCTCCACCTGTGCCCACAGCAAGCCTGTGAGGAAAGTGGGGGGAGCCTCGTTTTACAGAAAACTGAGGCTGCGATTGGGGGCCGTTGGGGGGAGGGGGGCTTCCTGCTCCAAGCCATGAAGTCAGCAAGGGCAGAAGCTATGCCCTGATGGGTCTCTGGATTCCAAATACAGCCCTCTTCCTCTGACGCCCCGGCAATGAGGAAAAAACCCAAAGGCGGCTTGCTGTGGGAACTCAGGCAGGTATCTTACCCTCTCTGGGCCTTGGTTATCCCATCCGTAGAAATAATAGTGCCTTCCTGTGCCAGGATCTCTGTCATCGTGCCCTTGTTTCCTCTTGCCAGCGATCACTATTTTGTGTCTCTGGGGTCAGGCAGGTCTGGCCTTGTCCTGTGGCCGATCACCTGTAGCTGCCGGACTTGGGCGGGCCACATCCCCTCTCTGAGCCCCAGGTTCCTTGCCGGCAGTGTGGAAATGCCGGGCAGCAATGCACGTCACACGGAGCCTGGAGCCTGGAGCCTGGTGCGTGGCGTGGGCTTCCAGTGAGCGGGAGCTGCTGTCATCATCCGAGATGGGGGAAACTGAGGCTCAGAGTAAGGACATGACCGCCCGGAGGCAGCCAAGCTGGGATTGGAACCCAGCAGCCTCTGGCTGCAAAGCCCGGGCTTCCTCCACTTTCCTTGCCAGGCGAGGCCGGGTTTTCCAGTCTCGCCCTGCTTCCAGAGGGACAGGATTGGGACTCGGGGCGAGGAGGCAGGTTTGGCTGAGTGGCCTCACATACTGTGGTCCCCAAGATCAGTGATCATCCTGGGTCTGGGAGTTGGGGATGTGGACTCTGGAGGAAGAGGCTCCCCTCGGACCGAGCACCTGCCTTCTGTCACCAGGACAGTAGCCCCGTCTGCTCTGTGCCCCCCCTTAACTTTCACAGGGTGGGGGCAGCTCCTCACCACAGCCGGGCTGGAGGTGGGGAGCACAGGTAACGGCCCTCTTGTCGGCCCACGTTAGCGCCCCTTGGTGCATGGTGGCTGGCCGTGTCCTTGGTGGGTGTAGACTGGAAGGGCACTTACCCCCAGGTGCCCAGGTCCTGCCACCTGCCTCAGCGAGGCGGGTCCATCGTTTGAGAGGGGATGTCCTTCCATTGAGAGCATTCCCTGATGGAGCTGAAGGACCTACTGTCTGTAGTTGGGCAAACAGAGGTGCAGAAGAACAGTGACCCACCCAGGGTCACACAGTGTGTCTATGGCAGAGCTGGGACCCGAACCCAGGCCTCATGACTGAGGGTGCTGGCTTGAGATGGGGCATTCTAGTGGCCAGGGCTGCGGACGTGTCCTTGCTTGCCCGAGGAGATGCTAGGACCCCAGAGCCAGCTCCCAGGAGGGCTGACAGCGCATGCATAGATATGGGAGTCTTAATGGGCTTTGATGGGGAGCAGAGAGGGGAGGCATGGTGGGCCAGAGTCAGGACCCCCTCTCTCCCCATCTGCCTCATGTGGTTGAGGAACACACTGTCCACAAGTTGGGAGATTTCTGAAATGCTGTGTGACGTTGACAAGTGGCTTCCCCTCTCTGGGCCTTGGTCTCCTCTCATTCCAGAAGATATTCCCAGCCCCATGAAAAGTGCCCTGGAGTTTTCCACATGCCCCTCAGCACCCCTCTGAGGAATCCTACCCGGTGGGAGGCCACACGCCTGCAAACCTCCCGGGCCCAGGCAGGTGACACGGTCAGGTTGGTGGGATCAGCCTGGGTGGGGGTGGAATGTGGCGCCCCCCCACCCCAAGCTCCACCCATTTGTTGCTCTGTGGGTGGTGGACCCACGGTCGTCCAACCTTCCTATCCAGTTTTTAAAGAGAACTCCGAATCTAGATATTTGGATAAAACACCCTGTTTTTAAAAAGACTATCAACCAATAAAGAAAAACCAATTAAAAGACAAACTCAAATGGCCAAATCAGGCTCTTCTTCTGCCGACGGAAAGCTGCCCGGGGTTAAGACCTCTTTCAGAGACGGTCTCCCCATGGCTCTGGAGAGTGAGCTGGGGAGTGGGGGCACCACCTGTGGGAGGGCACCCTGCCTCCGGTGGAATCTGATTACCCCTTGGCGCCCCCATGAAATGGCAGGCGGGGGGGGGAGGCGGGGGGGGCGGGGGCGCCAGAGGTTGGGTTGAGAGCTCTTCCCCGGAGGCGCAGATGGTATTTTTTTTTTTTTTTATCAGAGTCAGCATTGGCTTCTTTCTGCTCTGATGAATAGATTCTAAAGAGGCAGTGACATTATGCGAGATAACAGAGGGAACAGAAAAAGGGTCAGCAATGGAGAGAAAATGGCAGAGCCAGCAGATAAAGGGGAGGCCGGAGGGGGCAGAGTGCCCTGGCTGGGGCACCCCCCCAGTCCCCCTCCCTGCAGTGGGGGGCTGGAGTGCGGCCTGGACAGAGCAGGGGAGACCCAGCCAGCTGCGCCCCCCTGCTCGCCCCGCATCCCGCCTCCGTGGCCCGGCTGCCCATTCCGCCTTTTCAATTCGATTCAATTAGGTCTCCCCGCTCGGAAGCTTGTCTCCTCTGATATCCAGTTTAACTGACAGGGGATTAGAGCCGTTTGTATTAGACACACACTCGGGCCGCTAAACCTCCGGCCGGGCCCAGGGACCTGGGTTATTTATGGAGCCCAAAGTACCATTCCTCTTAGAACTGCTTCCTTCCTTTTAGTGGGGGAGGGGGTTGCTGGGGGCCCCCACCCTGCCCAGACCCCTCCACTCCAGGCCTGGGGCAGTGGAGAGAAAGAGCCCAGACCGAACTGGGTCGGAATCCCAGCTCTGTCCCTTGCTGGCTGTGTGGCCTTGGACAAGCACCTTCCCCTCTCCGAGCCTCAGTGATCACCAGACAACCAGCTCACCAGGTGATTCGTGGGGAGTAAGCCAGGTAACAGGTGTAGGGCGCTTAGCCCAGGGCCTGCCTATTCGCTCTGTGCATTCCTTCCACACTGAGTGACACCTCTGTGCCAGGTGCTGGTCTGGGTGACCAAGGAAGTCATAAGGGGCCAAGCACACCCCGTGCCTACCTTCAGGAAGCTTACATTTCAGTGCAGGAGGCAGGAAATAAACAGATTCATGGGGGCTACGGGAGCCCACATAGGGAATGCCAGGCAGATGACAGCAGAGATGGTGACCATGACGACGATGATGGCAGAATCAAGTGCCACCGCAGGGCCTTTGCCCCTGCTGTTTCCTCTCCGCCTGGAATGCACCGGCCACCTCCCATCTCGGCCTTTGATTAATTTCCAAATTGTGCAGTCATTTGTTGCTACATCACTTGTCACCCAGGAAACCGCCAGCCCCCTGAGGGCAGGAGTCACAGCTGTCTTGCTCACTGCGGTCTCCCAAATCTAACACAGGGTCTGGCACATAAGAGCTCAAGGTTTTCAGAATGAATGAATGAAGGAAGGAAGGAAGGAAAGTAGCCAGGAAGTGGCCCCTCTTGCCTGCAGTATGGATGGCTACCCTGTTCTGCTCGGGGGACTTGGCTGGCCCGGCCCTCCAAAGGGGTTTGCTGGGTTTGGGAATGGGTGGGGGTTGGGATCTTGTCGGGAAGGGGTGGGGCACTCCCTTTCTTCTCTTTTCTTTACTCAAAGGGCCAGAAGGGCCTCCACGGACCCTCCCTCTCCAGCAGCCAGGGCACTGGTGAGGCAAATAGCATTTCTAAAGTCCTTTGAAGTTCTGGGCTGGAAGGCAAAGGAAACGTCCTCATTGTTGGGGAAAGGGATGGTGCTGCCAACACCTGTCTGTGCCCCCTTCCTCACTCCATTTACCAGACTTTGGAAGCTCCTGGCCCTGGGGCAGGGCAGGTCTGGCCTTTTATCAAATTCGGGGCAATAAACTAACACCCATCACTTCCTGCACACATTCCCCATGTCAGGCTTGTGCTTTTCATTCTCAACACGGTTCTCTGCGGTGGGCGTTGTCCCCATTCTCCAGAACAGAAAACTGAGGCTCAGAGTTGTGGTGGGGTGTGCCCACTGTCACCCAACCGGGAAAGATGGGAGCTGGGGTGGAGCCCAAGATTGAGGTTAGACACTTGCTCACCTCTCTAACTGCTGTCTACCAGGCCCCTTCGTGTACATTGACACCTGACGTACTGAGGAGTGGGTATTCTATCCCCCGTTCTGCAGAAGGGAAAACTGAGGCTCAGGCGAAATAGCTGGTCCTCGGCCTCACAGCCTGTTTGAGGCAGAACCAGGTGGAAACAGGTCCACCCGACTCCAAATCCAGTTTGCAGTCTCTGCCCTGCACTTTCCTCCTCGGCTCCGTGCCCAGATTGTTTCAGATTTGTATTGGGCCCTTAGTGAGCAGTGAGGGTTTCAAATCGATCGAGCAGCAGTTGTCGAGTCCCTCAAGAGCCCCTGAAGTATGACATGGTCCATGCTGGTAAGGGAAATGTCATCCAGTTGGGAGGGTAACATATTAATATGTAAAGAGTTACAAGAATTAAATGACAAACAGTTACAAGAAATAAATGACAAACACTCTCACAAGGGTGCATGTATGATTCACGATTCTGAGGAGTTGGTTAGGGAAGCTAGCCTTGAAGGACACACAGATTTTGGAAATGGAAGTCCACATGATATCTTAGAATTACAATGAATCAATCATCATTATAATGATAATACCCATTAATAATCATTATAATTAGGCCCTGAGTTATAGGTCTTACTGTTCCCATTTCACAGGTAAAGATGCTGAGGCTCAGAGAGATGAAGTGATGTGCCCAAGGCCAGCCAGCTGGTAAGTGGGACTCGAGCCCAGAGCCAGTTTCTTTCCCTCAACCCTGGGGAGTCAGGGTCTGACCCCAGTCAGCCTTCTGACCCCAAAGCCAGTTTCTCTCCCTCGACCCTGGGCAATCTCACAGGATGTCACAGGTAGGAGGCTGCCTGGCCCAGGTCTAAATGGCTGGGCCAACATTGCTTCCCAGAGTGAGCTTCTTGGTCAAGGAAGCCAGTGCACATACTACCTAAGTCCAACCAGGTGCTGGGCCCTGGGGTCCCAGGGGTCAATGAGACCCATCCCTGCCTTCCAGGACTCACAGGGCAGAGCCAGAGAAGCAAAATGGCAATGACAGTAAAGAGCAGCAGTTCTGAATTCATCCTGGGAGCCCAGGAAGGGGTGGTACACATCCCAGCTGGTGTGTGGGGAGGGCATCAGGAAGGCTTCCTGGAGGAGGAGGTGCCTGGGCAGAATTTTGGCTGAGCTGGGAAGTGAAGAAGGGTGTTCCTGGCAGCAAAGACACTGAGTCGAGCAGTGCTGGAGCATGCGCAGAGAAGCCACAAGTGGTTTGGTGTTTGGAAGGCACCTGGAGCCAACACGAGGCAAGGTTTATCTTGAGGGCCCTGGGAGCCAGGGTGGGAATTAAGCACAGGAGGGCAGGTCACAGCTGTGCTTTAGAAAGTCCTCTGGCTGTGGCATGATGGATGGAGAGGGGCAGTTGGGGGGGGCGGTGAGAGACGGCAACGTTCGGAAGGGGGCAGTGGCCTTAGGGACGGATGGAGAGGTGACCGATGGGAAGATAACCAGGGTGCCTGCAGAGGATTTTCAGTTTGGGGTCCAATTTGTCTCTCAAGGGAGGTATACTCCTTTTTTGATAGTCTCCTGCCAGGGGTAGGGCCTCAGCTGATTCCCTGGTTGCATGGGTGCCTTTTGTCTTAGTGCCCCAGGGCTGTCACAACAAAGTGCCACAGACTGGGAGGCTGGAAGCAAGACAAATGTATTCTCACACAGTTCTGGAGGCCAGACGTCTGAGAGCAGGTTGTCAGCAGGGCCAGGCTCCCCTAAGACTTTGGGGGGAATCCTTCCTTGCCTCTTCCAGCTCGTGGTGGCCACCAGTCCTTGGCATCCCTCGGCTCACAGCTACATCCCTCTTCCTCTGTCTCTGTGGCCACACGGTGGCTTCTCCCTGTATCTCTGTCTCATGTGGCATTTCCCCTTCTTATAAGGACACCATCACATGGGATCCAGAGCCCACCCTGATGACCTCATCTCAGCTCGATGACATCTGCTAAGATCCTACTTCCAAATAAGGTCACACCCACAGGTACCAGAGTTTAGGGCCTCATTTTGGGGGGGACGCAGTGGAACTCATAACAGCCTTAAGGGCAGGAATTTTCCTGGTTCCCTTCTTCATCTGTCAGCCCTAGCACAGAGCCTGGTGCATGTCAGCGCTTAGAGGGGGGTCGCAGGATGAACAATGAGCTGATGGAGTCAGGGTGTCCAGCCCCTCCTCCATGCTGACCCCCTGCTCCTCTGGGAACGGCGGCAGCCCCAGCCCAGCTGGCATCTGGGCGAGACAGGTCTCCGGGGCCGCCTTTCCCGTGGGTTGTTCTCCGAAAGAAGTGGTGTTGATGTCAGCAGATGCCTGTCACTTTCCTTCCCCGGCAAAATCTCAACTGTCAGCGTAAGTGAAATAGTCATTGCCTATCCCTGCGTTTGAGATTTTATTGACAGTTTCATTGTCACCCAAAAAAACCTCCTTTTCTCCTTTGGTATTTTCATCAGGTGATTCCGGGGGCAGGAGGGGGACACGGGGCTGGCTCCTGAAAACAGGTTTTGGCAGCTGGTGGGGGCTGGTTCCCCTGGCCTGGGGTCGGTAGGGGCAGAGACCCTCATGGTAGGCTCCAGCATGCCTTGGCTCCAGCCAAAGACTGCTTGGTAGCCCCTCCAGCAGGCAGGAGGGAGATGAGAGACCGGAGGGCCCCTGGTCTCTCATCTCCACATCTCAATAGCCACGGTGGCCAGATGGGGCGGCCCAGACCCCGTGGTGGGTCTTTAGTCCCCTCGCCTGCCCTCCCTGGGTCATCCGGGGGCTGGAGTGAGAGCGTGCAGGATCAGACCCCCTAGGTGCAATTCTTAGCTCAGCGGTATGTACTTTAGGGCAAGTACTTTGCCCTACAGATCCTCAGTGGCCCCATCTGTTAAATGGGGGTTAGTAACAGGTAGCTTCCATTGGCTGAGGCTTCATCTGCACCGAGTACCAGCATCTGGTTCGGTCCTCACCAGAACCCTGAGAGCTGGGTGCCATCAGGATCCTCACGTGAATGATGCAGAAAGGTGAGGCGGCCTGGCCAAGGCCACACAGCCAGGAAGTGGCAGACGTGGTGTGAATCCAGGCTTGGAGACTCCTAGCTGGGCTGTGACTCCACCTCATCGGATCTGTAGGAGAGTGCAGGCAGCAGAATGACACGGCGCTAGCACGTAGGAAAAAGCTGTCTGCCCTTTGTATCATCTCGGTCATTGCTGGTGTTAGCATGAGTGGAACTGGCCCCCTGGCAGCCACCCTGTCCCCGGGACCCTCTAGATATCACTGGGTGGTGGTGGCCCAATGGGGCCTGGAGCCAGCTCAGGGGGTGCACGGGGGCTGAGGACACAGCTTAGAGTTGTACCCCGCTCCATGCCAATGACCCCCTCTGTGCACCCCTTCCCTGGCCCCCAGCACGGCTGCAGGTGGGACGGTCAGGGACCAAGCGGGCCGCTGGCCACGGCGTCAGACCCAGGCCGTGCAACGCCGCGTCACCATATCCGAGCCACACCAACGGGAAACGGGGCCCGGAGAGCCACCCCAGCTTCGGGCTGCCAAGCCGGGCAGGTGAATAGAATACAGTTGTTACAACAATGGATTCTGGAGTCAACTGCAGCTGAGTTTGAGTTCTGGCGTGGCCACTGTGGCCGGTGATGAATCACTGAACCTCGGCTTTATGCTCTGTACAGTGGGGTAACAGAAGCGCCCCTCAGAGGGGCAAGGCCTGAATGCTACCGCCCAGAATGCATCAGCCCAAGGCTTGGCACACTGTGGAGAGGAGACACAATCTCAGCACATAAAAGCTCCTTCAAGATCTCAGGCTCCAGACCCCTGCAGGTGCACAGGAGGACACTGAGCTCCGCCCCCGCCCCAAACACACTGCCGAGCTGGGGCTTGCTTCTGGACCTCTGGACTCCTGGTCTACCTCCCCACCCGGCTTCTCAGCTGAGCCCCTTGGGGCCCCGGCCTGCCCTCCTCCCTGGGTCTCCGGCTCCCGCGGCTTCCAGAGCCCAAGCGGCAGGCCTGCAGCGAGGACTGCCGTTCTCCCTCTCCCCAGCACACTGAAGGTTTTGAAAGTTAAAGTATTACCGTCGGCTTTGTTGTTGCCTAACTACGACAGACAAATTGAGAACCAGTTGTCAAAATGTCAGTGCACAACAAATCAACATGCAAACCGAGTCACAGCGCTCTGTGGTGTATAATTAAACAAAAAATCCCTTTTAGAAATTTCAGCGAGCGTTGGTTCCACTTTATATTTGTCTGTGTGATTAATAAAGGCAGCTAATTTTCAGACTTTAAAAACAGCTAGAAAATAGCTCCTAATTACATATTAGGCTCCTAGCGGCCCCCGCTGAGCTCTGCCGGCATTGGTGGGCCGGAGAATTTGGCAGAGCCTTAATTGCATTCTGAGCATCATCTAATTTTAGTTAAATGTAATGTAATCAGCAGCAGATGTCTGAAATAAAATATGAATTATGAATATGATGAAATTTCATTCTTGAATAAAAAAGTAATTTGCTATTTAGTTCATTAAAGTCTTAGAGGTTTATTAGGAACAGGTATATACAGCCCGGCAAGGTGATGTAGTCAGTGATATTTGGGAGAAAGAGAGAAACCCCAAAAGGATGGGAAACTTTATCCAGGAGTGTCCGCTTTGGATCAGTTACAGTGGGGTGTAATTGGGAGGGCGCTGCGTCCACCCCAGGCCTGCGGATGACTCTCTCGGGCCCTTTGAGGTGGGCCCAGGGTTTGGGGGCAAGAAGGCTTGGAGTGGGAAGCCGTGGGTGCCTCTGAGGCCTGTGCCACCCCTGGCATCCCACACCATCTGCTTCCCACCCAGGGCTGGAACCCCCCGGCGTTGGAGATGAGCATGTGGAGGGCTTGCTCCTGGTGACAAGGCCAGGCTTGGCGACATCGTGGAAGGCAGCGGTTGGTGTCCCAGGACAGGCAGGGTCTCAGTCTCAGCCCCTTGCTGTCTGGGCAGCTCTAGGGCCTCAGTTTCCCTTTCTGTAGAATGGGGATGATACCAGCACCTATCGGATGCCGTGAGCACCGCCTGGAATGTTGCCAAGCCCCTGTTTCAGGGTTGGCTGTTGTTATCAGCGTTGTTATTAGTTGTAGAAGTCATAGTCAATCAGTATTAAAACGCCTTCTTTTGTTTTGTCTTTAGAAGCAGCCCGGGAAGCAGAAATGATAAATGCGGTTTTGTTTTTCAGCCAAGGCTCAGAGAAGTTAAATAACCCTCCAGTAATTGCTGGAGCTGGGTTTTGAACCTAGGGCCATCCCAGCTCCCAGTGTTTTCCCCAGCATCCCAGAGCAGTGCTGGGAGAGCGGGCCTAGGGGCCATGGGCTGAAGATTCTGGAAGGGGGCTGGGCAGGAGGCAGGAGGGAACAGGGCTCGTTGCCCCAGATTCGAGGTAGAGAGAGGCCAGTATGGGGTGGGAGGCAGGGCAGAGGGTTGAGGCCAGCATCCTGGGGTCTGCCAGGAGCCACTCTGCAGGGGGGGATGGGGGGTACAAAGGCGGCCTCTCTACCCCCGCTTCACATGAACCAATAATTTTCTGCAATTATCTGGAAAAGATTAATTAGCAAAGTGCACCATATTGACTCAAGGCTGTCCTGGCGATCAATAAACTCGGGAGAGTCTCCCAGGTGCCTGGAGAAAGGACCAGAACTTGAAAGTGGGGAGGAAAACCCGGCTTTGACAGGTCTGAGCCTTGTTTTCCAGCCCTGGGGAAGGCTACTCAGCTTCAGGGGTTGGGGCCTGGCTCTGCGTGACATCCTGTTGGCTTGGAGCAAGTAAGTCCCTTTGGTTCTCTGAGCCTCAGTTTCCCCATGTGTAAAATGGGGGCTGGGTTGCCCTGAGCCAAGGATCTTCCTTCTGTTTCCATAAGTTCTGGGAGGAGAGCAGGCTCCCCAGGGGCAGAGGGGTATAGGGGCCGGGTGGGGCGGCCTCTTCTCTGGGGCTCCACTTCTCTTTGCTGATAGCAGGGACCCCCTAGACCTGAAGGGACAGAAATGGAGCTACCAGAGCCAGTGGTTGGGGAGGCACGGAGGGAGTGCCGCGAGGCAGGAGCCGTGGGCTCCAAGGGACACAGCCTCTGCCGCCTAATGCCTCGCTGCGTGTGGAGGTCAACTTCCCGGGGCACAGCGAAGAAAGTGGGGACAGGTGGAAGGTGGGCAGGTGGGAAAGGGGAAAACCCACCACAGCCCTCATCCTGGGAGTTTGGAAAAGTTTTGGGGGGGGAGTGGGAACAAGGGAGTCCTAAGCAGGCCTGGTCTTCACCCCACGTGGCTGACGCTGGGTCCCACGTACCCTTTCCCCAGGGCTCCCCCACTCTCTCCACAGGGCCTCACCCTGCCCATAAGAATCTCACTTCACATCTAGTGCTCCCCAAACAGTGCTCCGTGGGAGTTGGGAGAGGGTGGCCAGACAGACCTGGGTTCACTAGTGCCCAAAGGACTTGTGTCCTGGGCTTAGCAGCTTCTCCTCTCTGAGGTCAAAGAGGCCATATCAGCAAAGTCAAAGCACAGAGCACAGTGCGTGACACACGGTAGGTGCTCCGGACCCCAGCTGCTTCCTCCCTCTGTCTGCCCTCTTTCCAATAAGCCCCCGTGGCGTCACACGTTTGTCTAATAGCGCCCAGGCTCCCTCCTGCCATGTGCCAGGACTGTGCCAGGCCCCGAACCGAGTGGCAGAGAAACCGAGAATCATTTGTCCTGCAATGAAAACTGACAGAGCATCTCCTACAAGCTCAGCTCTGGGGACACAGCGGTGACAAGACAGCGCTGGACTCTGCCCTCGTGAGGTCCACGGTGTTGCGGGGCGGCAGACTCCAAGCTGGAGTTCCCAGAGTCTGGGTGCTGTGTCGGGGGTGGCCCAGAGGGCTGCAGGGTGGGGGCCCTGGCACCTTCAGCAGCCCCCCCCCGCCCCCCCACCCCACCCCGTACTCTCAGCCCGGGAGATGGGAAGCCATCCCCGGACGGCAGGCACAGTGTGCAAAGCCCCAGGAGGTGGGGCCGGGCACAGAGCGACCCCGGAAGGCTGGATGGCTCACTCAGGTGCCTCCCCCTCCCCTGTCCTCCCCTCACCGGTCTGTCCCCCACCGCCTCACCTCCTTCCAGGCCCAGATGCTGCTGGCCCGCCACCCCCCGGCCACTCCCCGGGCCAGGTCAGCCGCCTGTCCCTGCTCTATTCATCAAGGGCATGACAGCTAAAATTCATTTGAAGATGAAGAAAGTGCCCGCTAATCCGTTCTGTAAGACATTGATAGACTAGCAGCTCAGAGAGAATTGCACAGCAGTAAGGAAATTAGGCTAAAACTGCTGGCGGATTGCAGATAATTGCCCTTGTCTGTCCCTCGGAATAACATCTCCCAGATCCAACACAAGGATTGTTCAACTTGGAGGAATTCCTTTTCTTCCTTCCTTCCTCCCTTTCTTTCTTTCTTCTTCTTCTTCTTTTTTTTTTTTTTAAAAAGAGAGGCTGGAGAGGCAAAGCCAATCCGGGGTTTTGTCTCGACGGTAGCCCCGGGCAGGTGGAGATGGCGTCATGCTGGTGACTGCCTCCCCTGCCCCTGGGGGCCCCGGGAGCCCCGGCCTCAGCCAGAAGGACAAGGGGGCAGGCGAAGGGGGCTGAGCCACAGTCCCAGGGCATTCCCCCCACCTCCTGCCCCGAGCCTTGATCTCTCCTTGATGCCCTAACCCGCCCCCCTCCAGCTGGCAAAACCCTGGGTGGAAAGTGGGGAGCAGGGAAATCTTGCAGAACTGAGGTTACAGCATTGATGATTTTTGGGGGGGGGTGGGGCAGAACCCGGTCGGAAGAACGGTCCCAGGACGTGTGTTAAATTTGCATTTGTCTTATGCCAAGACCACCTCAGTCCTTCAGGAGAAGAGAATGGTCAGACTCTGGGGGACAGGGACAGGTAAAGTGTCCCTAAACCACTCTCTGGTGCCGCCATGGGGATCTAGGTTGCTGGAGAGAAAAGTTCCGAGAAGGGACAGTTTATGGAGTTCAGGGCTGTTGGCGTGACCGGTACGTAGCTGGCCCTCAACCGTGCTTTCTCAGAGTGTTGGATGTCAGGGTAATGTGCCTTTTCGCGCGTTAGCATTAGAAGCTGTTTGATGTCAGTAGCATAGAACATTGGAATGTGAGCATCATGCTACATTGGAATGTCAGTGGCCCAGAAATCTTGAATGTTCCTCTCCTTCAAAGATGAAGTATCAACATCATGGACTGTTAGCCCATGAATATCATTGACCTGTAAAATCTGGGAGCTGTAAGGAGTCTTGGGAACTGGCCCACCACTCTTCATTTGATAGATGAGCAAACTGAGGCCCAGAGAGGTTGAGTGGTTTTCCAATGGTCACACAGCAAGAAGGACCCTACCTAATGTAATTTTCATTAAGGTCACAGTTTTGTCTAGGTCGGTCCTGGGAGAACAGATAACCCCTTCCTCTTGTCGAGGCCCCACCCATACCAGTCCCCTCAGGCTACTGGTCCCTGGTGCTCAGCTCTTGGAGGTATGTGTCTGTTCAGGGATTCATAGCAGTATCTCTCAGAGTCCTCTGGCCTGCTAACCACTGTTAGCCAGAGTCACTAATCTGCCCCAGCCATTGACAGAGCCCCACTTTCTAGCTCATTCCTTTGGATCGACCTGGGTCTGTCAAGGGTCAACTAGGTCTGTGGCAGAATTCGGGGCCTGAGGTGAAGCTGGGAGGGAGATACTAAATGCGTGGGAGGTTCAAGAGGAGGACACATGATCCCCGCCAAGGGCTTGTATTCAGGAAGGCGTCAGGAAGATCTTGACTTTGAGGAGGATTTTGAAAGAGCCAATGGGTTTTCATTAGCAGCCTTAGAATTGGGATTGAGGGAGGAGCTAGGCATGGGGCTAGGGGACACCTGCCCCCAGAATGGGGAGGCAGCCCCTGAGGATGGGGGAGGGATGGTGGTACCTGACGAGGTAGGGCATTTCATTAAGGTCTTTCCAGCCACGTCTTCCAGCACCTTTGGCAGCCCCGAGGCTGGTCACCCTGGATCAGTGGTTCTCAAAGTGTGCTCCACAGACCTCTGGGGGTCTCCAAGAGCCTTTTAGGGTACCCAGGAGATCAAAACCATGTTCGTAATCCTACTGAGACATTATTAGCCTTTCTCACTGTATTCGCATTTGCACTAATGCTGTAAAAACAACGGGTGGATAAACTGCTGGCCTCAAAGCATGAATCATGGCTGAGGCACCAAACTATAAAATTATAATAGAGATCATTGCATTCTTTACCCCAAACACTCTCTCAGTTAAAAACTAAAAAGCCCGTTTCACTTGAGCATGCTACTGATGAAAAGTAAAAGTTAGTAATTTTTTTTTTTTTTACAAAATCTCAACCTTGTAGTTATACATCTTTTGCATATCCAGTGCGACAGAAAGGGAAGCACGCCCATCAAGGCCCTCCGATGTACCATTAGTCGCTCCAGAAAAACGCTGTGTGGTGAGTCTCGAGCTGCACCTGCCACTTTCGTCACAGGACATCATTGTCACATGAAATAATGATGGACTGACAAGCGAGAGCCTTTCAGGCTTGGGCTATCGAGCAGGTGTTCTCTCAAACATGAACAAGGTTGCCTGTCAACTGATTTGTTGCCAAGGATAAAATTTGACTTTCCAGCAAAAATTAGAATTTTGGAGAACTTGCGTCTGCCACTGTGGGTTTGACAGTTTCCTACTTAAAGTCTTTCCTGAAGAGAATGTGACTTTTTTTTTTTTTTTTTTGGATATTGTATAATGAAAGAGGGGCTGCATAATCCTGTAAACCACTATTTTCCCAGTGGCCAATATGTAACCTTACGAAAGGAGCAGAAGATCCATTCGAAGGGCAAAAGTGACGGAGGGGTTTTTATTTTACAGAGTATGAAGGTTAACCCTCAGCCTCAGCCAGCTACCTCATGTGGAGTTGCTTTTTCGTACCAGAGAAGAAGATCCCTCATGATCTGAGATCGATGTTGGAATACTCCCATTTTCAACCTCCCTATCTGTGCGAGGCCTCGTGTTCTGTGGATCCGTCAACCAGAACAACATGTTGCAACAGACTGAATGCAGAAGCAGATGTGAGAATCCAGCTGTCTTCTGTGAAGCCAGACTTCAAAGAGATTTGCAAATATGTAAAAACAAAAACAAAAGAAAAAACAAAACACAATGAATGGATCCCCATTTTACAGATGCAGAAACTGAGGCTCAGAAGGCCTTGGACCAAATCCCTTACCCTGCCTGGGCCCGGATTCCCCATTCTGGTCGCTAACTTGCAAGAATCTGTTGGGCGGGGGTCTCGCCAGAGCTTCTGCCCCCCCCCTCCCCCTCCCCGCTGCTCATCCTGCGGCCCAGGGCGGGTGGGAACCAGGCCTGGGCAGCTGGTAGCTGGCCCCACGGGGCAGGGGAGGGGTGACCAGGGCCGTTTGTGGTAATGGATTGCGGGCGGGTGGTGGCAGGGTGAAGGAGCACGCCGGCCACGGCCCGTAATGCCTCACGAGCCAGCTCTGGCACGGGTAATTTACTGCTGCCGACAATAACATATTTCACTTCCCGTCGCCCCGATGAAGATTAGTTGTGTTTGAAAGTGGCTGAGTACACAGTCAATTCCGCTTAAACGTTTACAGTCAACTGAGCACAGATAATGCCCCCTCTGAACATGTGTCCGGGCCTCCTGCGGCTTGGGAGGGGCTCTGAGTGGAGGCTGGGGGGGTCCCCCGCCCCAGGAAGGGGCTGCAGCTGTGTGGAAGGAGGGCTTCTGGGGCTGGGGGCTGGGCGGGGATCTATGGCTTCCTTCTGTCCCACTTTTCAGATGGTCTCTCCAAACCACTCATTCAACAAATGCTTGCCCGGGACGGGCCAAGGACGTGGAGCAGGCTTTGGGGACAGAGAGAAATCAAAGGCATGATTACATTTGATCCCAACAACATCCCTGGGAGGCAGGTTTTATCTCTACTTTCCCACAGAGTGGAAACTCAGACTCAGAGAGGTTCCGTTTAGGTTTCTGGAGGCCACACACCCAGTACCAGATGGAGTCAGGATTTGAACCCAGACCTGTCAGAATCTCTGAGTCTCGTATTGGTCCTGGTGAGCCTGATTCGGATGGAGCCACACGCTCAGTGCAGCAATGGCACAGGGCTCCTGGACCAGCTCTGGGCTCACATCCTCTGTGCTCCCATGTTTGGGTCGACCAGCCCGCTCCAGGGGTCAGGCCTGAAATCTTTGGTCCTGTGGGTGGGGGATCCCATGACAGAACTGGGATGCCAGGAGCCTAATGGGATTTGAGGTTGGACAGAGGCCCAGGCCCAGAAGGTCGCTTGTCGGGTACAGGACGTTGACCCTGACAAGCAAGCGTCTTGCTGTCTTTGGGACACTGAGTGCTTGGGGGCTGCCATGGCTAGTCCTGGGCCCGGCTCCCCACCAGGCCTGCCCGTGACACTCACTGGGGTCTGGATGAGGGTACAAACGGGGCCCCAGTGCCAGCCCACCGGGCTTCTCTTCCCACTGCGGGCTCAGGCCAGAACTGGAAGGGCCTCACTCGCACACATAGAGACACCAGCACGTCAGGTAGGCCAGGTCCGCACTGACCCCCTCAGATGGCCACGCCTTGACCACCCCTCAGGCCTGAGGGTGCCCACTTGGGGGGCAGGTTTGTCTTGGGAGGGTGGAACTCTGATAAACCGGGAGAAGAGTGTGGTCGGCAGGGGCCCAGGCTCCCGGTGGGCACACCCCCTTGGCCTCTAGATGCCTCATGCTGCAGGGGGGGGGGGGGGAAGGGGGCGGTTGTCGGCCTTCTAAGAGCACATGGCCTAGTCCAAGGTGGTGCTGCCACCAGCCAGCCTTGCTCACAGTGGCCGAGGGGGTGGACTGGGCTCCCTCGGTCCATGCCACTCCCCATCTGAGGCCAGCCCTTGAAATCCTGAGGGGCTCCTACCCCCGAGAGCCGATGGAGCCGCGGCACGTCCATGGCCTGCCACAGAGAGCCAGAGGCTCGTACACCTCACTGCAGGCTAGGCCTTCCACAGCCACAATCACACTGGAAGCAACAGACCTCGACTGAGCACCTGCTGTATGCCAGCCCTCTGCACACTTTCCTCCCCCCCCTCAAGCTTCAAGGTAACTTGGTGGCTGGTGTTCTCTCTCCCTTTTCCAGAGGAGGAGATAAGACACCCGGACTGGGATAGAGGACACACAGAAGGAGGGATGGGGCCAGGATTCCACCCCTGCATTCCTCTGCATTCCTCTGGGAGGTCCTGGCCTCTCGGCTCTGGACATGTGGCATGAATATGTGTGTGGTCGTGGCCGCTCGTGTCCCCGTGTGATGAATAGGGTATGTCCCGTGCTGTGTGTGATGCCGTGTCTGGCAAATCATGCTGGTGGAGGTCATAGGCCCCGCGTCGGCTGGGAGGCCATGGTTCCAGTTACACTGTTTATCCGTGACTCTAGGACATGGCCGTGTGACACCCACTATCTGTGTCTCGTGACACCACTGGGTGACCTTGTCATGTCCAGGTGGCGCTGCTGCCTGGGAGGGGCTAGGACTGTGCATTCTCAGGCTCGAGAATGCCTGCCGGGCCCTGGGTGCTGGCCGAGCTCGGTGACCGCTGGACCCATCTCTGCAGCCCGGGCCACCCTGCCCAGCCGCCCAGCCACGCCCGAGGCTTGAGCCCTGGAGTGGGGCTAGCTGCCACGGAGGCCACGGTCCTCGCCCACACAGACCAGGGTGCCTACCCCTGGGCAGGGCCGACTACTGGTCACCTTGTCATCCCTCCACACAGGGGGATGTGTCTCGCCAACACCTCTTTATCCTCAGGGGCACCAGCAGCAGGACCCTTCATCCCAGGCTGGACCCCAACCCAGCTATTTCTAAGTCCGGTGCCTCTGTGGGGCTCCCAGGACCCTCCATCCATCCACTTATGGATCTCCTCCAGGAAGCGGAGGCTGTTCCAGACCCCAGGGGATTCAATCAGATCAGGCCAGGAATACATCCATTAGACCGCCCTTGGCTGCAGAGCCCCTGCCTAGCCGCCACCCCGCAGCATGGCTGAAGCCTCCTGCGCTGGGGGAGGAGGAACTCGGGACAGGATCTGCGAGCCTGACTGATGGTGACCTCTCGCTGGGTGACTTTAGTTATATTGCTTAACTTCTCTGTGCCGAGCCATGAGATGGCCTAAGAAAGGGCTTGACAGTCGGGAAGTGCGGCGGAAAGAGCGGAATGCCCTGCATGGCACAGAGCTCTGCCATCAGAGAGGGCAAATGACTTGCCCAAGTCCACACAGCAAGAGATTAACAGAGTTAGACCAAATCCATACTCCGAACAACCCCTCCATCCCCTACCATTGGCTACAATATGGATGAGGCATGGCAGGAATTAACATCCCTTTTACAGGTAGGGGAAACTGAGTCTCAGAGATGGGATGTGATGTTCTGGGGTGTCTGGACTCCCAAGCCAGTGTTCTCTCCCACCCCTCCCCAGTCTCCCTCTCCCATCCTGAGCACACATCACCGTGGCTGGTGTGGGGGAGGGTCGGGCCGGCAAAGAGAGAGATTCTGTCAGAGACAAAGGGCCACTGTGGCCGCACAATGGTGACAAGCAAAGCAAGAGGATGGACACTGGGCTTCAGGAGCAGCTTGGAGCCCACCTGCGGCTTCCTCCAGACAATGGGGAGACTGTGCTCCTGGGAGGGGCACAGTAGGCACGCTGTGTTTGGGGCCCTGTCTCTCTGTGCACCACTCTGAGGACAAGGGATGGCCCTAGCAGCCAGCGCCCCACCCAGGAGCAAGGGGAGAGGCGCAGGGCAGCTCACACACGGTGGTGATGGGAGAGAGGAAACGGGCAGCCCACCCACATGATAGGACTTGGAAAGCCTCTCTTTCCTGGCCCAAACACGCCACCAGAAGTGGCCTGTCACCATGCCTGAAAGTAGATAACTTGCTCTCCATTCCCTTGCCTTCAGACAAGCAACACAAACATCTCAGAGCCTCAGCTTCTCCATTTCATCTCCAAAATGAAGATGATAGACTTGGCAGAGGCACTGTGAGAATCAGGTGAGGGAGACACATAGGGTGACACATAGTGAGGGCTTGAGATGTGTTCGTTCCTTTTCATGGTGGATACATGGTGGGTGGAAGGATGGAGATGTGGGTGGGTGGGTAGATGGTAAATGACTGGGTGGGTGGCTGGATGGGTGAATGAATGGATGGATAGATGGATGGAAGAATGGATGGACAGATGGATGGATGGATGGAAGGAAGGATGGATGGATGGATGGATGGTTGGATGGATGGATGGACAGAAGGATGGATGAATGGATGGAAGGAAGGATGGATGAATGGATGGAAGGAAGGGAGGGAGGGAGGGAGGAAGGAAGCAAGGAAGGAAGGAAGGAAAGGATAATAGATGAGTGGAAAGATGGATGGGTGATTAGATGAGTGAAAGGGTGGGGGGTGGATGGCAGGATGAATGGACAGACGGAGGAAAGAATAGCTGAGGGGAAGGATGGATGGGTGGGTGGGTGAATATGAGGTTAGGATCTGAGTAGCAGGTGGAAGGAGGAATGATACCTGAGGTAGTCAGGGAAAGCTTCCAGGAGAAGACAAGCTACACATAAGCAGAAGGGAGGGTGCTGCATGCTCCTCAAGGGCAGGCAATGTTCATCTCTCAGCTCTGAATCCCCAGCTCCTGGCCTGGGTCCCCACAGAGGACAGGCACTCAGAGATCCTTTATTGAATTAAAGTGTGCTGTGCTACCAGCAGGTCAAGGCAGGGCCCTTCTCCCTGGAAACCGGATCTGTGCTGATCCAGGCCCCAGGGGCATTCCATCCCACACCAGGCCCTCCCCACCCTCAGAGGAGGTGGCAAAGGTGGGAGACTTGGAGTCAGGTGGCCCTGGGGCTGAGTTCCATCTCCACCACGTCCTCACTGTGTGACTTTAGGCCCGTTCCTTCCCTTCTCTGAGACTCAGCTTCATCAGCATTCTGACCTCACACTGCGGGTAGCAAGAGAGGCGATGGGGAGGGAAGCTCCCAGAACACGGTGAGATGCACTGGAAGAGTTTGACTGAGGTGTGGGGCAGGGGAGAGCCCCCGCCGGGCCGACCCCGCAGCCTCCTGAACCCTGACACTCCACTGACCCTGCTCCTCCAGCCCCTGAAACTGGAAGGAGCCGACGGGACGTTTCATAATTTAAAGAGAATGAGAAGGAGACTCTTGAACCACTGCTGCCTCTTAATGGAATTACTGAAAAGGGGTTTTTAATTAAAAACAAGAAGTTGGGGACAGGTTCATATCCATAATTCCGGGCCCTGGTGCTGCGGCCGCCCATGGTTCCATTTTCCTCTATGTCTCACTCTTGGCATGATCTATACTGTTAAAATCCTGCCTGGAAAACGGGCCTGGCTTTTCGGGTAGAGTTGTAAATATTTACCCTGCCCAACTCGCTCCCCCTGTTGAGGGAAGCTTAGGGGCTTTTAAATGCAGCTTAAGACATCCCAGAGATATCTTATTAAAATTTAGTCTCGCTCTTTTGTCTGCTGTGATTAGCGCTCCCAGGGCACAGGAGGGGCAGCTGGGAGGGGGGCCTGGAGGCAGAGGAGGTGGGTCAGGGGGCCCTGGCTACGTAGGCTCGGACACCCTCCCTCGGGGGGTTGCAGGCAGGGGAGGTGGCCTGGAGCTGGCTCTACCCCTGAGAAGGGAATCCATAAGAGCCCAGCGTCAGGCTTCTCCATCTCAGCCAGGGGTCCCCCTGAGTCCCTCCCTCCATCCTGCCCTTTCTTCGGAATGTGCCACACCCTCTGGAGCCTCTAGGCTTTCACATCTGCTGTTCCCTCTGCCTGGTATACTTTTCCACTCCTGAGTTGCTTTCTTTCTTCTTCACTCCTTTGGACCTCTGTCTACAAGTTGGTTCCTTGGGAGACCATCCTGGGCAGGGGCTGGGTTAGGGACCCCTCCTCTCTGTGCTTGCCCTGAGTATAGCAATGACACCCTGGGCTGTCACTTCTGCCTCCTGGTCGGCCCCACCCTCCCCCACCTCATCACCACTCATCTGTTGGTCTGTCCCTCGGCTTCCTAGAGAGAGGGCATGTCCCTTACTCCCGACTGAGTCCCCAGCTCCAGTATAGGGCCTGGAATATCGAATGAGTTTTGAATGGCGGACCAGGTTCAGGATTATCTCCAGCCATGGTTCCATTTTCCTCTATGTCTCACTCTCAGTGTGATCTATACATGACTTCCTGGGCTTGCTAGGGGCCCCTACCCAGCTTCTGTGGGGAGTCTGAAGGCCTGGGCTCTCCCCTGAGCACAGTGCAGCAGGGGAATTGCAGAGCCTGGGCAGGGGTCCACTCACCAGTGTATACCGGGTTTTGTTTTTTTGCAACAGCTTTTCACCAAATTCACACATATGAAGTGTATCCGAGCTTTGTAACCAGCACCGCGAAATTTTAGAACATTTCATTATTTCTCTAAAAGGAAACTCCTTCTCATTAGCAGACACACACACGCAGACGCACACACACACACGCAGACACACACACACACACACAGAGCCCCTGGCAACCACTAATCTTTCTGTTTCACGGACTTGCCTATTCGGGGCATATGACTGTAAATCATACACTAAGTGGTCTTTTGTGTCTGGTTTCTCTCACACGGCATAATGTTTGCAAAGTTCATCCATGCTGTGGCACAGACTCGTGCTACATCCCTTTTTAAGGCTGCATAATATTCCACTGAACAGATGTTTTACCCATTCCTCAGGTGGGACATTTGGGTTGTACCCCTTTGGGGCCGTTACAAAGAATGCTGCTATGAATATTCACGTACAAGTCTTCATAGGGACATATGCTTTCACTTCTTGGGGGTAGATGCCGAGGAGGGGAATTGCTGGGTCACATGCTTGGGTTTGCTGATGGTGTTTTGGCAGCTCTCCTGGGGGGTGAGGGAGGGGCCTGGGCTGAGAGGTGGTGGGGAGGGCTGGTGGGGGCAGATGGAGAGCAGAGAGGTTCTGGGCTACCTGCCATAGCCTCTGGGCAAATTGCTCCATCTCAGAGGCTTGGCCTCCCCATCTGCCAAACAGGGACAATCACAGCACCGCCCAGAGTTGGCAGAGGCCACAGGAAATGACAAGGCTGGAGCGAGAAGCCTCCCTGGGAGCCATTTGCCTTCACCGGGTGTAGGAAGGCTCCTGGGAATGCTGTGTCACCTGGAAAGACAGCGGCTCCGGCCGGCAGGGGATGGAGTGGGCAAGAGCCCTGACTATATTGCCCTGGGTGGGGGAGGTGTCTTATGGTGCCCATTTTGCAGATGGGCAAACTGAGGCCTTGGGAAGCGAAATCACTTGCTGAGGTCACAGAGCCAGCCGGCAGTCTGCCAGATTAAGTCCCTGCCCTCAACCTGTTCTCAACCTGTCCTGCCTCTCCTGCTTGTAACCTCTCTCTCTCTAATAAAAAATAAAAAATCTTAAAAAAGAAAAAGAGGGCTGGGACTCTTTATGTCTCGTCCCCTGATGTGGCCCCACGCCCAGGCACAAAGCAGGTACTCGGTAATTTTGCTGAATGGATGCGTGATGTAGTGACTTAGTTTCCTCCCCTGTGAAATGGCAATGACATCTGGCCCTTCTGGCTTGTGAGGCACAGGGCACACGGTCTGAGCTTTGCAGATGGAGTTCCTGCCTCTTCCTGATCCTCCACAGGGAGGGTGTGGGGCGTGCGTGGGACACCAGCCCCCACGTGGGGCGGGGTCTCCTGGGAGAAGACAGCAGTGGCGGTCACCATCCAGGGCAGGTCCTGCCCTAGCAGAGCTTGTGAGGGCACCTGGCACTTCTCCCGCTATCCTGTCTCCCTTCCCCGCATGGGGGCTGTCGATCAGCTCCCGCACAATCTATCTGGGGCCCCACAGGTCTTCCTGTCCCGGGGGTGCTGAACGAGTGTCTCTTCTGTGCAGAGATGCCCTTGCCAATTTTCCAGCCGATGGGACCAGTTAGTGGTGGCAGCGGGTCCTCTCAGCTGTGACTCCCGGATGACAGCCAGATTTGTTTTTTAAGTAATCTGTGTGCCCCACGTGGGGCTTGAACTCATGACCCTGAGATCAAGAGTCACATGTTCTACTGCCTGAGCCTGCCGGATGCCCCGACAGCCAGATTTGAAAAGTCTGGATTATCGGGTGCCCAGCACCAGCCCTCACTCACCCAGAAATGGTAGCAGAGGGAAGGGTGTCCACAGGGTGGTCAGAGGCCTGGCATGGAGGGGACCGTGGCTTCTCTCCGCCCATCTGCAGGTGCTGTTCTGCCAGGGAGTCGGCCCCCCACCCCTGCGGGCTATGGGCTGGTGGGAAGGAGAGGGGGCACGAGGTCTCCCCCTGGTCCAGACTTCCTGTCCCTGCACCAGCTCACATAATCATCATAAAGGCAGAACAGTGGACTGTGGAACCGAAGTCCCCTGGGGCCGAAGACTCAGAGCCCATGCTTTGTCAACCTCAATGACAGGTGGTTGCTGTTATTGTGTTATTATTATTGTCAACATCCACCACAGATGCACTTTGCAAAATGCTGCCTGGGAGGCAGAGTCCTGGACTGGGAGTGAGGTCTTGGCCCCTATCTGTTGCGGGCAGCCCGAATGACCTTGACAAATCCCGCCCCCACCCCACCCCGGGGGCCTTGAGTCACCATCTGTATGGTGGCCGGTAACCCGCAGTGGTCAAGGCTCAGGCTGGGAGCCCTTCACAGGCCGGTGACCTGGCACAGGTAGCTTTGACACGAGAGCCTCCATTTCCTCCTCCGTAAAATGGGAGCATAGTCGTCCCCACCCTCTGGGTCGTGGTGAAGATCTGCTGGGGTTACAGGTGCAATGCCTGGCTCGCGGCAGGACTAGTCGATCTCAGCGAAGATGGGAGCCCCAGGAGGTGACCAGTGGAGGGGTATTTGGGGAGTTGCCCTGCGGTGGACAGAAGCAGGGGCAGCAGGAGTGAAAGCACAGGCAGACCCCTGGCCCCGGAGGTAAGGCGGGCTGGCGGGGCTGGCACTCTTGTGCCCTCGCGGGACCCCTTGCCTGCGGCGACCACACAGGTAGGTGCCAGAGAGGGGCGGTCCGCACGTGTCACACGTGTCACACGTGTCACACGGGGGGCTGCCACCTGTGTCATCTTCCAATCTGCCACAGAGAATCAAAGGCTCTGACGGGCCTGTTAGCGCCCATTCTCCAGGGATCACTCCGACAATTTCCGCAGAGTTCCGTGACAATGGGCCGTAATTAAGGTGTCAGCATATCATTTAGCCCTTTCAGTGCAAAGCCCAGAGACAGGCTGGGCAATCTGCAGCCTCTTTAAAGAGAGATGCACACAGGGAGCAGGAGGGTGGGAGGCAGAGAGGTGTGCGTAGGCGAGAGGGGGTGCACGTCCCCAGAAGCCTTCGCTGGAACCTAGGGCGAGGCCGTCCCATAGGCAAGTGGGTATCATAGCGCCCTTGGAAGTCATGGCCAGGGAGGTGGGCAGGAGATGGGACGGCCTGGGTAAAGAAGCAGAGGTCCGGGGCTAGGGGTGGGGCTGGGGATAGGCTGGCTCAGTGCGTCAGATGTGCCCGCAGACCCCCGAGCCCCCACGAAAGCCCCCGTGTGGATGACGAGCTCCTTGAAGACAGGGCCGGTGCCTGTCCCCTCTGTCTCTGCATCTCTCCAGCACAGAGCCTGGGGGAGGGCGAAGCTCAGTTAATGCTTGAAGGAAGGAAGGAACGAAAGGAAGAAGAGAAAGGAAGAGGGACAAATAGACAAGGTAAGATAACCAAAGAGGCAAATGTTTGATGGCACACAGGGTGGCGTAGGAAGATGATAGAAGCCTGACAGAAAGGTGAAAAGGTGTGTGCGTGTGTGTGAGTGAGTGTGCGCGCGTGCGAGTGTGCGTGTGCATGTGTGTGTGTGTGTGTGTGTTGGGTTGAAGTGTGTCCCCGAAAAGAGATGTGGAGTCCTAACCCCCAGTACCTGTGAATGTGACCTTATCTGGAAATAGATCTTTGCCAATGACATCAAGTTAAGGTGAGGATGTTAGGGTGACCCTAATCCAATATGTCTGGTGTCCTTTTAAGAAGAGGGGAAAAGAGGGGCGCCTGGGTGGCTCAGTCGTTAAGCGTCTGCCTCCGGCTCAGGTCATGATCCCAGGGTCCTGGGATCGAGCCCCGCATCGGGCTCTCTGCTCTGCCGGAAGCCTGCTTCTCCCTCTCCCACTCCCCCTGATTGTGTTCCCTCTCCTGCTGTGTCTCTCTCTGTCAAATAAATAAATAAAATCTTAAAAAAAAAAAAGAAATGGAGAAAAGACACAGAGACACACGGGGGAAATGCCATGTGGTGACAGGGGCAGAGACGGGAGGGATGTAGCTGTGAGCTGAGGGATGTTGTGGATTGGTGGCCACCCCGAGAAGCTTGGGAGAGGCAAGGAAGGATTCCACCTAGCATCTCAGTGGGAGCATGGCTCTGCTGACATCTTGACTTTGGACCTCTGGCCTCCAGAACTGCGAGAGAATACATTTCTGTTGTCTCAGGCACCCAGTTTGTAGTACTCTGTTATGGCAGCCCTAGCAAGTGAATGCAGCGTGCGTGCACAAGTGTGTGTGAGAAAGAGAGGAAAGACGAGAGAAGAGAGGTAGACATGCAGTAACACAGCGGGTGTAGAGCCCTGGAAAATCTGAAGCTTTGGCATAGCCGGGCCTAGCACATTTTCTGTGCTGAGAAATCTCTTAACAGCAGCACCGCCATCCCCATTGTCACTACCACCATCACCACCATCACTGTCACGACTGTCATGACCACTATCACCACCATGACCACCACCACCACCACCACCACCATCATCATCATCACCAGTACCATCATCACCACCATGACCACCACCACCACCAGCCTCATCATGACCGCTATCACCACCACCACCACCATGACCAGCAGCAGCATCATCACCGGTACCATCATCACCACCATGACCACCACCACCACCAGCCTCATCATGACCACCACCACCACCACCACCACCATCATCATCATGACCACTATCACCACCACCACCACCATGACCAGCATCATCATCATCATCACCAGTACCATCATCACCATCATGACCACCACCATCCTCATCATGACCACCACCACCATCATGACCACCACCACCACCATCATCATCATCACCATCACTACCATCAACAACAACACCCCCCACCATCATCATCATCATCACCAGGACCATCATCACCACCATGACCACCACCACCATCATCCTCATCATGACCACTATCACCACCACCACCACCACCATCACCACCACCATCACCACCACCATCACCACCACCATCACCACCACCATGTGTGGAAGGAAAAGAAAAGAGGGAGAAGGGCAGAGCCCTGGGGAACACCTGCATTCAGGAGAGAGGCGGAAGAAGAAGAGGCTGCACATATAGGAAACGGAGCAGACGGGAGGAAAACAAGGGAGAAGCCAGCCCCGACTCGAAGAGAGGGGAGAGTTGCAAGGAAGGGGTTAGAAGAGTGTCTGATGCCCCAGAGAGCTTCTGAGGTGGGCCTGGTGCGTGTCTAGGCTTGAGGGGAACACTTGCAGGGGGTGGGGGCCAGAGCAGATTGCCGGGGAGTGGGTGGGAGATAGGAGCGGAGTGAAACCCCAGGTTGTGAGTTGGAAAGATGCCCCGCTTGCTGGGGGGAGAACGAATGGAGGGGACAAGCCTGGGCCAGGAAGACTCAGGGGTGCTGGTGCGATCCTCCGGGTGGAGGTCGGTGGCAGGCCCACAGAGGGCAGAGGATCAGGAGCATCGGAGGAAGAAGCCTTGGCTGGGCTGGCCAGCTGGACAATCACCCTCATTCCCCCTGGGTTAAGCTCCCTGGGGCTGTCGCCACAGAGCCTCACAAACCACGTGCCTTATGACAACAGAAAGGTGTTCTCTCACAGATACGGAGGCCAGAGTCTGAAATGAAGGTATCGGAAAAGTTGGTTCCTTCTGGAACCAGGTGCTGAGGTTAAAACCATTCCATACCTTTCTCCTAGCTTCTGGTGGGTGTTGGTGGTCCTCGGTGTCCCTCGGCTTGTAGGAATGTCGCTCCAGTCTGCCTGTGCCATCACATGGCGTTCTCCTCTCTGTCTGTGTCCAAATTTCCCCCAATGTACAAGGACATCAGCCATTGGGTTTAGGGCCCGCCCCTAAGCCAGTAGGACCTCATCTTGACTTGAGGACATCTGCAAAGATCCTCTTTCCAAAAACGGTCCCCATCACAAGTACCGGGGGTTCGGACTTCAACATATCTTTTGTGGAGGGTACAATTCTACCCACTACAGCACACCGCCTGTCACCCCATTACTAGAGGCGTTTCAGAAGCACCTCCTTGGCCCGCTGAGTGGCCCAGGCATGCGGCTTCTGGTCTCACGGAGCTTGTAGTCCATGACCAAAACACGTGGCCAAAGCTTCAGGGAGCAGGGCTGGGCTCAGCGGGGCAGGTGACAGGCCAGGCGGCCACTCAGTGGAATGCCGTCCTCCGAGCAGGACTAGGAAAAAGGAGGCCGCCAGGGAAGGGGCTGCAGCCCTGGCCCGCAGCCCGTCCCTCCTTCCTTGGCATTTGGATAACACCACAGAAGAGCCCATGACATCTGGAGCCTGTGTAAACGGAGCATAAATTAGCTCTAACAACCACATCTGCAGCCACCACGTGGCAGTCTGTTTCCTGCCGAACTGGGTGGGCCTGGGGTGGGCGGGAGGGCAGAAGCTGGTCCCATACATGCCTGAAACCCCCACTGCTACTTTCATTGTGTTTAGAAGCTTCTGCTAAAATGCACCGATGCTCGGGACACAGGGGACACAGGATTCTTGTCCTGGGTTGTGGAATCGGGGTACGAACGGATGTGGACTTAGACGGGACAGGCTTCGGAAGGCGGAGGAGTAGGGACGGGACACCTCCGGGGGATGTGTCTAAGAGGACGCTGGGAGGAGGGGTACAACCAACAGCCCCGTGGCCACAGACTCACTGTCACACCCTTCTCCATGCTTCTCCTGTCCCCCACACCAAGTTGGGAGCCCAGAGCCAGCAGGGGAGTGGGGAGCAAGGAGCCACCATGGGCCAGACTATTACATAAATTAACCCATCTCACTTCACCTGATCTTGACCGTGTCCTTGTGAGGGGCGTTTTTACCATCCCCATTTCACAGATGAAGAAACCGAGGCCCTTGCATTAAGGGGTATCTGAGTTAGGACCCAAACCGGTGCTTCGACTCTTCCTCTGCCTTGTTGTCTCACCTCACACCTGACCAAGAAAGGGCATCACGTGTGTGTGCATGCATATGTGAGCATGTGTGCAGATAAGTGTATAAGGGCATATGCATGGGTGTGAGTGTCAGTGTGTGTGAGTGTGTGTCTATGTGTGGGGTCAGCCTCTCTCCCTGACCCCAGGTCAGAGTGTAGGAACCAGGACCGCCTCTTCCCCTCCTGACCCAAGCAGCAGGGCCACCATGGACAGGTGGTGTCCCGTATTAAGCACCTACTGTATATAGGACCAGCACCTCACCCTCATGGCCACGCACCCACTCAATTCCACAGGCCATTTATTGAGCATTTCTTGAGCCAGGCTCTGCCTCAGGCACTGGGGACCCAGGATAAGTGAGACACAGCCCCTGACACTGAGGTACTCACTCTCTGGTGGCGGGGGGAGACAGCCGTAGGATGGCTGAACTTGGCAGCTGACTGTGGTGGGTGCGTCCTGAGATTAAGTGGGTAGGTTTCCAGGAGGTGGCGTTTGGGTTTGCTCCCTGCACAGGGATCATGTCTTTCTGGTTCATGCTGAGCCCCAGCTCCCAACACCGCGCCAGGCACACCACAGTTGTCCCATACACGTTTGTTGAATGATTATTTTGTAATCAAAGTAGAGTTGACACACAGTATCATATTAGTTGCAAGTGTACAATATAATGATTCAATGTTTATATACGTTAGGAAATGCTCACCATGATAAGTGTAGTCACCATCTGTCACTGTACAAAGTTATTACAATATCATTGACTACATTCCCTCCACAGAACTTTTCATCTCCGTGACTTACTAGGCAACTGAAGTTGGCACCTCCTAATCCCCATCACCTATTTTGCCCATCCCCCACCCCCACCCCCACCCCCACCCCTCTGGTGACCACCAGTTAGTGCTCTGTATTGATGAGTCTGTTTCTGATCTGTTTTGTTTGTTTTTGAGATTCCACGTATGACTGAAATCATACAGTAATTGTCTTTCTCTGTCTGACTGATTTCACTTAGCATCATACCCTCCATACCCATCCACGCTGTCACAAATGGCAAGATCTCCTTCCTTTTTAAGGCTGACTAATATTCCAGTGATACAGACCACATCTTCTTTATCCATTCATCTAAGGATGGACACTTAGGTTGCTTCCATGTCTTGGCTACTGTAAATAACGTTGCGATGCTGAGAGGAGTGTGTATATCTTTTTGAGTTAGGGTTTCCATTTCCCTTGGATAAATACCCAGAAGTGGATTGGCTAGATAGTTCTGTTTTTAATTTGTTGAGGAGCCTCCATACCATTTTCCATAGTGGCCACACAAATTTATATTCCCACCAATAGTACAGAAGAGTTCCCTTTGCTTCACATCCTCATCAACACTCATTATTTCTTGTCTTTTTCATACTAGCCATGTTCAATGACTATTGATTGAAAGATGGGCAGGTTCTCAACATGCGTAGCTGGGGATGGGGATGGTCATCCCGGCTGAGGACCCAGGGGACCACAGAGGCGAGGAAGCGTGAGATGTTTGGAGGGACAGCTTTTTGGGGGAGGCTCAGTCAGGAGAAAAACATGTCCCCGAGTATCAGACAGGCCTGGGGGAATCCTGGCCCCAGCGCTTAGGTGCTCATTGGGTGAGTCTAGGCAGATTTCCTAACATCTCTGATCCTCTGTTGTTCTCCACTCCAAAGTGGAGAACCTCAAATAACCTATATTTGCAGGAATTTTTGTTTGTTTTGAGAAATCTTTTCCTTTTTATTATGGAAATTTTATTTATTTTAGAGAATGAGAGAGTGCCAGGGGAGGGACAGAGGGAGAGAGAGAGAGAGAGAGAGAGAATCACAAGCAGACTCCCTGCTAAGTGCAGAGCCCGACATGGGGCTCGATCTCACCACCCTAAGATCATGACCTGCGTTGAAGTCGAGTCACCTGAGCCACCCAGGTGCCCCGGAAACTTGGATTTTTTTTTTAAGATTTTATTTTCTTTAAGTAATCTGTACACCCAACGTGGGGCTTGAACTCACAAACCCAAGATCAAGAGTCACATGCTGTACCAACTGAGCCAGCCAGGTGTCCTGATGGAAACCTTTAAACACATGAAAAAGTGGGAAAAATAGAACAATGAACTCCCATGAACCCATCAGTTAATCTCAAAACTTACCAACGTTTTGCTATTCTGGTCTGAAGATCCTTAAAATGGTGATTATATGATCAGGTACATGAGGGAAGACAACAGAAATAGTTCTCACCCAGTTAGGATCCACAAGTATGAACAACTCTGCTGGGGGGGGGAGAGCAGGACCAGACACCACCGCTGCTACAAGGCACACCCCAACTTCAGAGATGGTCAAATGTGAAGAAATGTGTGTCCTGGAATTGACGAAATGTAGCAGCAGAGAGGCCAGATTGCATTTTACTCGGGAGACCTGTGGTTAGTACCTGAGGGGGAGTCAGGATTTTCCGCACTGGGTGCTTTGGAAGTTTTTCTGTGTATGTTTTTCCATTTCAGCCTCTCCCCAGGATCAAAACACAACCAGAGGGGAGCCCCATGCAGGGTTATCAGGATCAAAGTGACCATGGGGTGTGGGAAGACTGCTGCTTTAGGTGCAGCGAGGGAAGGGTCCGGGAGGAGGTGACCCATGGGCTAAAATCTAATTGACGCTGTAGAACACTCCAGGCAGAGGGACGGGCCAGAGCTGACCCAGGATGTGAATGAACATCAGTGGGGTAGGGCCTACACAGCCATGGAGATACGGGGAGAACCAGGAAATAGGGCTGGGGCAGCAGGGGAAACCCCATGAGAGGCTCTGATGTCATCCCGAGAGCCACAGAACCCTTGGAGGGTCCTAAGCAGAAGAATGGCATGGGAGGGATGGTGGGAGGTAGACCCTGGCCCCACCGAAGATGTCCACGTCCTAATACCCCACACCTGTGAATGTGTTACCTTCCATGGCAAAAGGGACTTTGCAGGTGGGATTAAATTCAGGGCCTCGAGATGGGGAGATTATCTGGGAGGATCCGGATGGACCCAATGTCATCATAAGAGTCCTTAAAAGAGACAGTGTCAGAGAAAGATATTACAACAGAAGCAGTGGTCAGAGTGATTGGGGACCACGAGCCAAAGAAAGCAGGGGGCTTCTAGAAGCTGGAAGAGGCACAGAAATAGATTGTCCTCTAGAGCCACCAAGAAGAATGTAGCTCTGCACCTTGACTTTTGCCACATAAAACCCGCTTTGGACTTCTGACCTCCAGAATTGTAAGATAACAAACGGGCACTGTTTCAAGCCACTAAATGTGTGGTCATTCGTTACAGCAGCAACAGGGATCTCATACATGTGGCACCTCATGTTTTCATTTATTTCCCTTTTTTTTTTTTGAGAGAGAGAGAGAGAGAGAGAGAGTGCAAGAGCATGAGTGGGGGAGGGACAGAGGGAGCGGGAGAAGCAGGCTCCCCTTCTCAGTGAGTGGAGACCCTGGGATCATGACCTGAGCCAAAGGCAGATGCTTAACCAACTGGCGCCAGGTAGAGAGAGAATCTTGGGCAGTCTCCCTGCCCAGCGTGGAGCCAGCTCAGGGCTCGATCTCACAACCCAGAGATCATGACCTGAGCTGAAACCAAGAGTCGGCTACTCAACAGACTGAGCCACCCAGGCCCCCCTCAGATTTTCATCTTTAAGAGTCAGGGCTCCCCCTTTCTAGAGGTAGAGTCACCTGCCACGGACGGGACATCCTGGGCTGGGCTTTTGCCTCCTCTGTCCCCCTCACTCTGCCTCGATGGGTCCCTAGGATCTCATCCCATCTCATGCTTTAACCTCCATCCATGTGCCCGGTGCCCCTCACCCCCAAGTGCCAGGACCATGTGTCTAGCTGGTCTCTCGACCTCTCCTGTGGGCATCGCAAGTTGACCTCCGGACACCTCTCAGTCAGCAGCATCTCCACGCCTCCCGGCAGCAGCCATTCTCCCAGGCCCAAACCTCAGGGTCATCCTTGACTTCCCTCTGTGTCTCACACTGCATAGCCAATCCACCTGTAAGTCCTGTCCTCCTGGCTCTGGTCACTGGCCTTCCTGCTCCCACCGGCCCCCCTCTCCCAATTCTATTGTCAGCACAACCTGCCGGAGGTAGGGGAGCATGCCACTCTTCTGCTCAAAACCCACCTTGGCTCCCATCTCCCTCAGTGAGAAGCTGGAGTCCACCCAGTGGCCCTCAGAGCCTCCTGCCCTGGCCACACCCACCCCCTCTGCCCTTGCTCACGCTCCCTTAGATTGTCTTGTCCCTTCATAATCTGTGACTTTAAACATTTTCTACAATTGAGATATGACTGGGGCGCCTGGGTGGCTCAGTCGGTTAAGCGTCCAACTCCTGATTTTGGCTCAGGTCATGATCTCAGTGTCGTGGGATTGAACGCCAAGCCGGGCTCTGGACTCAGCAAGGAGCCTGCTCCACATTCTCTCTCTCTCTCTCCCTCTCCCTCTGCCCCTCCCCCGGCCCTCTGTCTCTGTCTCTAAAGTAAAGAAATGAAATCTTTTTAAAAATTGAGATATAATTGACATATCATAAAATTCACCCTTCTAAAGTATACAATTCCATGATTTTAGTATAGTCACCAAGTTTTGCAAGCATCACCAATGTCTAATTCCAGAACATCATCATCACCCCCAAAAGAAACTCTGCACCCATTATCGCCCACTCCCCATCCTGCCTCCCCCCCCCCAGCCTATGGCAACTGCTATATCCCCACCCAAAATAAGAGATTCATGGAGTGGATACTTCGAAAGATCTTCCAGCCTCCAAAGAGCTCTCCTTCCCTCATATGGTGCCTGGGATCCCCCAGAGCATCAGTCTGCAGGTAAGTGTGGTGACCCAGAAGGCCCCGTGGGAAGATGTGGTGGGCCCACCGTGCCTGGCCCCAGGGGTTTGAGTGTGTGGACAGAGCGCAGGCGGCCTCTTGTCCCCTTGAACTCTGGGAGGCAACCACAGTGGGTTTGCCGCTATGCCCACGTTTCAGATTGGGAGACCGAGGCTTGTTTGTCAAGGACGGGATCACCACACTGAGCAACTGAGTGGCTTGCCTAAGACTTCCGTGCTGCTTCTGAGAGGAGCCCAGACTCAAACCCAGGGGGCTTCTGACCTCAAACCCCATTCTCTTCATCCTACATCACTTTTGGGACCACGTTGGGGGCCTGGCCCAGCTATACTAGATTCACGGAAGGAACTGGTGTGAAAAGGCAGAATGCCGGGCATCACTCCGGGGATTTCTGTTTCAGCGGATCCGGGTGTGGACCCAGGACCCTGCCTTTTTAGCCAGCTCCCCAGGCGATTCTGACACGTTCAGACTGAACGAGTCTGAGACCCACTGTCTACACTCTGCTGCTTGGCAGGCTGTGAGACATGGGATGCAAAAGTTTGAAAGCAAGAGTGACCGGGTCTCCGCCTCGCTGAAAGCGGCCGGTTCCCGCCTCCACGTCCCTGGGAACCCTGCTTGATGGGGCCTCGGGCTTCTCTGCCTCTGCCCGCCTCCCTCCACAGGGGTTGCTGCCAGCACGGATGGCTCTGCTGGTAAAGTCTTTATCGGGAATGTCGCCTAATGCATTCATATCAAACAATAGCGCCTCATACATCATCCCTGCCAGAGGCCACCTCCGCTAGGACAAGCACAGTCCATTACCCTGACGGGCGCAGGCCGTGCACAAAACAGATAACGGTCCCGGCTGGGCGGGGGCGGGGGGTGGGGGCGGGCGGGGAGTTGTCGTGGGCCCCAGCGAGCACCGAGGGGGCCCTGAGCAGTTGCGAGCCCGGGGAAGTTGGGACACGGGGCATCTGAGGCCCCAGCCTTACATGGCGGTAGATAGAGTGTTGGTTGCGAACCCAGCTCTGCATCCTCAGGGAAGTGAGACTTCTCTGAGCCTCGTTTTCCCCATCTGTAAAAGGGGGCTAAGAATAGAACTTGCACCACGTGGAGCTGATGTGGGTTTATGAGGAGGAGGCTGGTAGAGCGTTAGGCACAGTGCCTGGGGGGGGGGGGAAGGAGACACGCTGTAAATGGAGGCTCTGGCTGGTACTTTAGGCCCAGGGCCCCGTTCGCTCTGCCTGCCACTTTCCGGGGACAGTCCTCAGCAGCGCTCACTATCCCCAAACTCCCAGGGGCCTGGAGGGACAAGCCACCGGCTCCGCCTGAGACAGGGGTGTGACCGCAAGTCTGTTTTGGAGATGAAGCTCACCCCAGGAAGCAGCCAGGAAAAGGTGCGTGACGCCCCCCGGGGACTCTGGAACGCAGCGTGGAGCACCCACACTCCTCAAGGAGCCGGGAGCCGGGACTATTTACAGGTATTTACAAATCGACCCGCATTACCACTGGGGGGAAGGGGAGGGCGTGAATTTCCCAGTACTTCCAGCTTGGCTTACAAGTGACAAGACCGGCTTCCGAGAAGGCCTTCGGGCTGAGAAATGTAAGTGCTGCGAGCTGGAGGCTGGGCCGATGGGCACCCCGTCGAATAGGGTGAGAGGATGTGGGTGGGACACTGCTAGGGGCCGAACTGCTCCCCGCTCCACCCCAGGTCATATGTTCAAGCCCGAACCCCCAGGATCTCAGTATGTGACTCTGTTTGGAGATAGACCCTTTACATAGGTAACCAAGGTAAAGTGAGGTCATGTGGGTTGGACCTGCTCCTATATGACTGGTGTCCTTATAAGAAGTGATTACGACACAGACACGCACCGGGGGATCCAGGTGAAGACACAGAGAGGGGAAGAGAGCCATGTCTACAGGCCAAGGAGAGAGGACCCAAAAAACGAAACCTGCCGGCACCTGGCTCTGGGGCTTCCCGCCTCCAGGACTGCGAGAGAATGAATTTCCATTGTGCAAGCCCCTCGGTGTGTGGTTCTTTTGTTACAGAGGCTGAGCTGACTGCTACAGGCTGGGTAGAGTGGACCACGCCACCCACCCCTCCTCCCTCACTGCTGGCCATTTGCCCTTTTCTGGCCAAGAGTCACAGGGTCAGTCCGAGGGACAATGGGTGGTGCTGTCCCCTGCCCTTGATCCTGCCCCTCAGCCCTCTCTTGATTCCCCAAGCATCCTGTTTCTTTCCACCTCCAGACCATTGCCTTTGCTGTTCCCCCCACCCGGAATACTGATCCCCCAGCTCTTCACGGGGCTGGCTTCCAATCCTCCTGACTCAGCCCCTGGCCTGCTCCTCACAGAGGCCCTTCCTGACTCCTTGATCACTCTCTTTCCCATCCCCCTGTTTTATTTTCTTCCCTGCACTGCACTGGCCCCTCCCTATTAGTTTGTGTGCCGTCCTCTCCACGGAAAGCAGGCCGGAACCCCATCTGTCTTGTTCTCAGTGACCACAGTGGTGCCACATTCGTATCGGGGGCTCTGCAAATTTTTGGTGAGTCAACATGAGTCCAGGAGTGGAACCCGCCCACCCAGTTCCCCATGTGAAAGTTTTGTCTCCCCAGCACATGGGGCTATGGACTGAATTGGGCCTCTCCCCCCCCCCCCCCCCCCAATTCCCATGCTGAAGCTCCACCTCCCGGTGTGATGGTATTCAGAGATGGCTTCTTTGGGAGGTGACTAGGTTCAGATGAGGTCATTAGGGTGGGGCCCTCATGATGGAATTAGTGCTCTTCTAAGAAGAGACACCAGAATTTACATGTTCTCTCATTCTCTCTGCCAGAAAGGGGTGACCAGGTGGGTACCCGAGGGGTGAGGAAGCAGATTCCCACAGCTCAGAACCAGGAAATACGAAAGGCCATTAGATTCTATCAGAGGGTTTGGGGGAAGAAAAATAGGCTAGATTAGCCACTGAGGATCATGAGCGCTGATGCTTCTAAGGGAGAGTTGGTGATATTGGTGCCCAGGGCCGGGGTGGAAGGACCTCCGCACCTGCTCGTTCTCATTAGGTCTTCCCTCTAGCTCCGGCAGGCAGCCTGGGCTGGTGGCTAAAGCAGGGACTCTGGAGCCCCATCTCCTGGACTCAAATCCCAGCCCAGCAATTTACCGGCTGTGTGTCTTTGGGCAGTTTTGTGAAACTCTCTGGGCCTCGGCCTACCTCGTCTGTGACGTGGGGTAATGGCAACAATCTCAGATGGTTGTTTCAAGGACCACGTGTCCATGCTCACAGTGTGAGTTTGATTATACTCAGATTTGTTCCCCAAGTCTTCCTGTTGGCTGGCTCTAGTCATTTGGTTGGCATCCCATGTGACTTTGTACTTTGCAATTGAATACTTCGGCCCCACATTTCAATATTATGGCAGCAGTTTTGCTGCATATAAAACGTTTGCACAGAACTCTGCAAGTGCTAGCTATTATTATCATTAATCTCACTTGGAAGATGACAAACCTGCTGGCACTGGCAGAAGTCCAAGGGCAGGAGAGAGCCTTTGGGTGCCCCCTGAAATATGAGGACCCGGTGGCTTTGGATACCCCAGCCCTCCCCAGGGGCTGCTAGCAGGGCCCAAGGGGCAACAGCTTCGTGCCATGCCCCGATCTCCCCGCACCAGCTGAGCTGGCTGAAGGGATACACAATCGTAAACCAGAGTTTCATTAGCTGCCCAAGTGGGGGCTGGGCTGGGCTGGGCTGGATCTCCTCCCTCTGGGCCCAGAAGCGGAGGGTCGGAGCAATGGCCACTACCCATGCAGCCCCCTCTGCCCCAGAATAATCCAGGAGGGCACACCTAGAGCAGACAGCAATGGAGGTTGGCTTTGGGGTTGCATAGTGGCCCCAAGAGTAGGGAAGTAGTGGGCCAGGCTCTTAACAGCATGTGATTAAAGACCCCAGTAATCGTGTCTGATGGGAGACTCATCCCCAGGGCTGAACAGGAGGGGGACCCCGAAGCCCAGATGTGGCCCAGGGTCAGAGGCTGACAGGGGTGGGGGAGCACTCCCTCGGAGGCCCTGAGCAGTGAGTCCTGTGGTTCTAGAAGATGGTGCCATATATCACGCGACACGCCTTTCTGTAGGACTGGCCTGGCTGACAGCAGCCATTTATCTGAATGTCATTGGCAGTAAACTGGTGCAGGGGAGGGCGGTGAGGAAGGAGGGTACCACGGAAGACTGAGGGGCTCCTTGGGAATCTCCTAGAGGCTGGTCCACGGCTCCAGCCTGGTGGGGGGGGGGAGGGTGACTCCGTCTGCGGGACTGAATCCTATCTGGCCCCTTTCTCACTGGTGATACTGGGGGTGAGGGTGGGGAGGGCTGGCAAACTTAGCATTTCCTTGGAAGCCAGACAGGATCTGGGGGCAGCTCCAGTGGTGAGACACCCTGGCAGGAGGCGGAGGTGACAGTCATAGACCCTTGTGGTCATGGGCATGGAATTTGGAGCCATAATCCTGGTGTGTTCATTCATTTAAAGCGTATTTATTTATCAAGAGCAGGCCCCCCCCCCCCGAGGCATAGTCCCATAGTCACACAGCCCAAGGTAAAAATTTCAACACTAGCTGTGTGACCTTGGGCAAGTTACTTAACCTCTCTGTGCCTCCATCTGTAAAAGGAGGGCAATAATTGCAGCCACTTCCGAGGGTGAGATAATATAATCAAACTGCTTAGAACAGTGCCTGGCTCATGGAAAGTGCTCAGTAAGTCTTAGCAGGCGTTGCTATCACTATTAATACTACAAAGAGTACAGGGAACTCTAGGAGACAAGACCAGGAGGAGCCAGGGAAGATGATGAAGGCTTACGTACGGGAGGGTGTAGAGCAGTCCAGGAAAAGGGGACAGCATGAGCAAAGGCCCTGAGGTAGGAAGGGGGGGGGCAGGCCATCAAACAGTTAAAAGGAAGACAGAGGTATGGGGCTGTGGAGGATGGTGGAAGGGCCTCCGTTTCCTGATCTGTTAAACCTCCTGCAGAGCCATGAGGGTGAAAAGAGATGGTGTTCAAAGTTGCCAGCACAGAGCCTGACCACTGGTTAGATTCCTGGTTCTAACCCCAGGGAGCCCAAATTCCAATTGCCACACTCCTCATTAAAGCTTGAGAGGACATCCAAGGCCATTTATTTTCACAAGGACGCCAAGGACTTAGGGACCCGGTGCAAAGGGAGGCCGCTGGGGCTGTCTGTTCTGGGTGGGAGAGAGTCGGGGCGGGGGGGTGGAAACAGGAGGGGTTTGGGGGACCAGGGGCTGGGGTTAAATCCTGCCCCCAGTGCTTACCTGTTGTGGGATTTGGTGTGATGGGTGTAACCTGGAGGTCCTCAGTTTCTTTATCTATAAAATGAGAATTAATAACACCTCCCCAGAAGGCATTTATGGTTATAAGAGGGGGTGAGCACTCGGGGTGGCCACGGGGACCAGGCAGGAAATGTAAGGGAGACAACAGGGCTGGGGGGGATCTGGGTGGGGAGCAGGCAAGGGGAAGCAAGCTCCACCTAAGCACCCAGCAATCCTGTGGGGAAGGGGGCTCACCAGTGCCTGGTGGTCTGACTTCTGAACAGAACCCTAAATCCTGATTTTCTGTACGATTTCCCTATTTGTAAGTGTCAGAAAAAAAAAACGAATTTGAGCTTTTTCAAAGCACACCATGGGCTAGAGAAACCATGTTTGTGGCCTGAATTTGATGCGTGGACTGACAGTTTGCAGCCTCCAGTGGAAAATAATGCACTTAGTAGGTGCTCCATAAACGTGGTCCCTTTCGCCTGCAGTGGCGCTCCCTGCCCCCAGTCTCCAGCGCCTATCAGTCTAGGGTGCCAACTGCCTGCTGGAAGCCCAGACCTTCCGAGACCAGGCTGGGGCCCCGGGACCCTAGACCCAGAGCCCTTGAGTTCGGGAAGGGACAGAGCCCCACCCAGATCTCAGCCTCTCCCCATCCTCACCCTGCCTCCTTCCCCATCCTGGGAGTTCCTGTCTTGCCAGGAAGGTGCTGCCTGCCGGGGGACCCAGGCTCACGGAGCGCGCAGGTGGCTGCTGTGGGAGACGCCTGTCACAGCCCTGTCACCACCACGGGGGCTCCCTCCTCCTGTCGGTGGCATCAGGAAAGCCTGGGAACCAGGTGACACAACTCCCCAGGGTCTGCACCTGCCTCAGGGAGTGGTGACTGTGGCTCAGATGCTGACGGATGCACTGGGAAAACGGGCAGAAACAGTGAGGTGAGGTCAGAGCTGCGTGGGGCCTTGGAGGATGGCCCAACGGTGTTCAGTGGGGGAAACTGAGGCCCAGAGAGAGAGTCATGCAGCAAGGTGGTGGGGACCATGTCCACCGACTCGTGATCAGATGCTCTTTCTTGACACTTTCCTGCCAGACCAAGATGCAGAACAGGGACGTTGGAGCCTGGGGCAGGGCCACACTCTCTGGCCTTCTGTCTCCCCTGGGTCGTGGGAGGAGCTTGGGCCTGGGGGCTGCACACTCTGTTCCAGTCCTGGTTCTGCCACTTACTGTGTGTCCTTGGGCAAGTCACATAGTCTCTCTGGACCTCGGTTTCATCATCTGTGAAGTGGGAATAAACCTCTTGCCAAGGTTAAATGAGAACTTGCATAAAATCAACACTTCATAATGGAGGCTTAAAAGCCTTTTTTCAAAGGTGCTTATAGCTGGCCTCATTGCAGAAAGGCTTAGAAGTGGTTTGTAAATACACACGCCACACCCAAACAGGAAAGGCCCCGGTGAGTGGACCAGGATGGCAACGTGACGGGGTAATTTCCTGTACGGCTGTGAGCAGTGGGCTCAGAGTTTCCTGGCAGCCAAAGCAAAGAGAGAAATGTGACCACGATATGACTCAGTGTCCAGGAGCCGAGAAACTCCCAGTTGCTTAGGGGGGAAAAAAGGGCTTTTATGAGTAATGAGAAGTGAACCATTTCTCATGTGAACCTTCAGTAAAGGGCCCTGTGGGAAGAAGTGTTCATTCTCTCTCCTTCCCACTCCCTCAGGCCCTTCTCTGGCTATTCCTTGGGGTCACCCAAACCCTACCACCCTAGCTGATAGCATAATGGTTGAGAGGCCGGGTCCTGAAAACAAACCAGTCTCTACCACTGTGCGGCCTTGGGCTAGAGACCTCCCCTCTCTGAGCCTCGGTTTCCTGTTCTTAAAACCACCCCACCACCAGCTGGTCCTGAAGATAGAGGAGGGATCTTCTGTGAAGACCCTAGTGGTGCCTGGCACACAGTAGGTGCTCAATAAGTGGTGGTCGTTCTTCTTACAGCAGGGGCTCAATAAATGTTTAGGGGATGAAGATCCCGGGGCAGCCAAAGCATTTTATCTCCCAGACCGTTCTTGAAGTGCTTCTCGGCAGCAGGCTTTCTCCCCGAACCAAATTGAAACTGTGTGTGTGTTTTAATCAATGCCACGGTTTGTGGGAGCCAAAAAGCCCAGGTTAATGGAAGCCGGCTGAATCCCCCCGTGAATTTCAAGACCTCCTTGAAAGGCCTTTGCTTTTTTCCTGCTCAGCCACTGGGAAGCCGCTGCCTCCACTCCGGGAGGAGAAATTGAATAATTGATGCAATTTGAATAACACTAGGATTTGTAATGATATTGAAATGTAAAGATAAAAAAGGGGCGTGAATGGGTGCTGATAGCGGAAGCGAGACGTTGTTAATAGGCACTTAGGGGCTCGTGTGGGGGAAGGCTCCACTGGAGGCGCGCGCTGGAAAGGCATTTAAGAGAGGAGGCCCTGGGAGGGGGTGTCTGGGAAATCTCCACCCAACGATGGGGAGAAACCATATTCATAAATAAGATGCGGAAATTTCTCCCGACTCAGCAGCACTAACAGAGAGTGGATAATTATTTAAATGCCAAATCATTCCGTTCATTAGAATCCCAAATCATATCCGAAGAACCTGATTGCCCAGGGCAGGCCTGGGAGGGGGTGGGGGAGGAGGGAGGTGGCTAGGAGCGTCTCCCCCAACTTGTGGTCCTGGCCGAGGGGAAGATGGGGCAGGATCGGGGGTGGAGTAGCAGGGAGGGTGGGCACCTGGGCTCAGGGAAAGTCGGACAGACCCGTGTTCAAGTGCAGGATCTGATAACTTCCTGGCTGTGGGCCCTGAACATGTTACCTTACCTCTCGGAGCCTCGGTTTGCCTAGCTGAAAAATGGGGCTCATGCCAAGACGTACTTTGCAGGCAGCGAACATTGGCTGCTGTGGGAGCCTTAGGAGGCAGGCCTGAGAATGGTTGGGGAAGTGGGCTAGAGCTGGGGGACATGGGAGAGGAGCCTCAAATGAGCCCCCAAGTTGGGCTCCTTTCTTCTCCCCCACCTCCCACCCTCAGACACAGACACAGGAGTTGACTTGAGGGACAGAGACAGCCCCAGAGAGGGTAAGGGTCTTAACCAAGGTGACACAGCAAGTCGGTGCCAGAGGCAGGGACCCCGGGGTACACACACGTCCTATAATCCCCTCGGGCCCCCAACTTCCCGGCCTGATCGGGCCACCTTCCAGGCTGCCAGGAGGTCTCTGAGGTGGGAGCCAGGTCAGCCCCTGGGAGCGTTATCATGTATGTGGGCCAGAGTCACCAGGGCACGTCGGTAACAATTCAATTATGCCGAGCGGTTCTGGGCTGGCTGGCGCCCCCTCCCACGGGATGACCGGGCCAACCCCTCAGACACAAGCAAGTGGGAATCCTGGAGCTGGGAGCGCCACACGGACCACTGGCTGCGCTCAGCTGGGACAGGAAACCCTGAAACGGGCAAGCAACATGGGCTCCCAATAGGATCATCGGAATGGCAATGCTAAGACAACCCCACACCTGTCAGTGCCGTTGTTTCTGTGCTAAGGACAGGCCCTGGGCTAAGCTTTTTATATCATGTAATTACCACAAGAACCCCGTGAGCTGGGACAATGGGGAAACAGGCCCAGCCACGTGGGGCACCTGGTTCACGCAGCTACCGTTTGAACCTGTCTGCCTGAAACTCCAGCCTCTCAGAGTAACCCCGGGCTGCACTTAAGCCTCCGTGCACAGCCAGGGCCTCGTTTTCTCCTCACCACGGCCATGGGAGGCCCCTTCGGGGCCTGGTTTCCGGGTGAGACCCCCCGCCCAGCCCCACAGAGAGTTGGCGAGGGAACTGGGATTCAGACATCCCTTGCTCCAAGTTCAGTCTCTCGCAGCCTGGGGCGCCTGGGTGGGGTCTGTTGGTTGAGCATCTGACTCTTGATTTCGGCTCAGGTCATGATGTCGGGGTCCAGGGATGGAGCCCCACATTGGGCTCTGTGCTCATCGGGGAATCTGCTTGTCTCTCTCCTTCTGCCCCTCTCTCTCAAAGAAATAAAATCTTAAAAAAAACTAAATCTCTCACAGCCTTCTGTCTTCCCCTCCCTGGAGCCTCAGAGCCATGTCCCAGCCCACCTTGCTGGCCACCCTCCACCCTACCCTCATGGCCTCCTGGTCAATGTGGAGAGCTGTCCAGCAGCCACGTCCCCCCCACCCCGTCGAATAGGACTTTAGACAGCTACTTGCCCGGTCCGAGAAGCCTGGGGAACCAGCCACAGGCTCCTAGGTGGGCTCCCCACACACTTGTATAAAGTCCCCCTGGTACTCACATTCAGCTGAGGTTAGGGACCAGGCCTGCCAAGATGTCCCAAGTAGTAATTGAAACATTAGCCCTATTAATATTTCAGTGACCCAGTCCTGGCAAGTGATTCCTGCAGCGGCAAGCCAGGTCCTCTCCCCTTCCCAGGGGGCCAGGTGGAGACAGCTGGGAAGCCCTGAGGCCAGGGGCAGTCAGAGGATCTGGGTTGGAGCCCGCCTGCCTCACTGTGTGGCTTTGATCAAGTCTCTTTCCCTCTCTGGGCCGTGTCTGTAAAATGAAGACGTCCACCCTTCCAGCCTAAGTGTTACTGGAATTAGCCTGGGGCCTGGCATACAGCAGGTGCTCAGGAAGCGTTTGACAGTATTCCCGAGACCAGTGTTTTCCAAGGTGAGAGACCCAATCTACCCACTCCAGAATCACATGGGGCTCTTGTTACCAATACAGACTCCTGGGCCCCACTCCAGGGTGCTGGGGCCCTGGAATCTGCATTTGTGACAGGCACCCCAGTGACTCCCCATCTGGCACTGCCCGGCACCCCTGATTCCTAGTGAGGGAGGAGGAGTCTAGGTTCTGAGCCAGGCAGCTGAGCCCTGATTTCCTTGTGTGTAAATTGGTTTCCTTGTATGGAAATGGGAACAGAGACATTCACCTCTTGAGGCTTCTGGGAAGAACAAATGAAATAGAGAGCCTGGCACATAATAGGTCTTCAATAAATGAAATTCAGCCTCCTACCACCCAAAACCCTTTGGTAGAGGACTGGGCGCCAGCCCCCTAGAGAGGGGACGAGGGGGTGTCCTGCCCCTCGGGAGCCTCGTCAGCAGGGCCTGTTCCAAATCGATCTTTATTCCCCCCGTGTTTTCGAACACGGTGTCAGCATCTCTTGGGGCCGGCGAAGAAAATGCCAGCATCAGCACACCACGTGCCCCAGCCAGACACCGCTGCTCTTTATTAATTAACCGCCAGATGTTAGTTTTGCATCTTTTATCAGAGGGAGGTTTATCACTGGGACCCTATATGTCAGGCCATTAGGGAGACGCAAGAAAACATCCCTTGGGGGGGGGGGCCCTGGGGTTGGCAGGGTACCAGGCGTCCAGCCCCCTCCCCTCTGGGGCACACAGCCCCCAGCCCAGACCACCCCTCTGCCTCTCTGGTCTCATCCACAGCCCCTTCAAAGGGCATCGGCAAAGCGGCTACTCCGGTGACACACCAGATCGCCGGGACCACCGTGGTGAGCAAAACAGATACGGGCCCCGCTCTCCGAAGCTCACGGTCTCTTGGAGATGCAGCCAAAATCCAGTAAACCCAAATAAATAAAGGACAAATCGTGATCGGTGTCATGAAGGAAACTGACAAGTTTCCGAGAGAGGGCGAATCGCTGGCAGGGGACCTAATTTAGATGGAGCAGTTTCCCCGGGGAGGTGACATTGCAGTAGCATCATGGGAAAGGAGTCAGGGGCAGAAGTTTCCAGGCAAAGGGCACAGCAAGGACAAAGGCCCTGGGGCAGGATCTGGCTTGGCATGTTTTGGGACCTGAATAAAGATCTGAGACGCTGAAGCCTGGTGAAGGAGGAAGTCGCCAGGCTGCTGAGGTCTGGACCTGGGCTCCTTGTGGGGCACGGGGAACAGTGTGTATTTCTCTGTCTTGAGGGCACTGAGGAACCACAGCTGGTCGTGGAGCAGGAGACCGATGTGATGGTGGGATTTTCCCATTAGAAAGAGCCCTCTCTGCTCCCAAGGGTGAGGAACGAGAAAAGACAGCGAAGCCCACGAGATGTCCATCTGCGAGAGATGGGGAGACCTGAAGCATAGCAGAGCAAGGACAGTATTCAGCAGGCATTTCCAGGGACCAGGCCGTGCTCACATTCAGGAAGGAGTTAGGAAGCAGAAATGGGAAGTGAGGAAGAGAGAAAGGTCTAGGGTGACCCCAAGTGCTTCGCTCCAGACACGCCTGAACCTTCCCATGCTCCCAATGCCCTACAAGACTGGAATTATGATTGTCATCATGTAACAGTGGAAGAAATGGAGACCCAGAGAAGTGCAGCAGTGTGCTCAAGGTCACACATGGATGAGCGGCAGGCAGATCCTGCCCTTAAACCAGGTCAGCCTGCCGTTCAAGGTCTTGTCCGCAAACCCTGTCCAAGCTCAGGCAGACAGTGGGTCTTCACCCTGCTCCTTCCTGGGTGCAAACACCACTAGGCAGACCTGAACAGGCAGGGGGGCGGTGGGTCCCAAGGCCAGCCCCCGACGTGTCCAGGGTATGGCAAATCCAGAGCCAGGTCTGTCATCTTCCGACAAATAGACACACAGCACCATTACCCCAGCTTATTTTCCGCCCAATCTGCACGCCATCTGATAAACAGGTGATTACTTCTCCTCCCAGTTCAGTTTCTGATTTGCATACAATAAATATCATTCCCGGGAAGTGTGCGTGTGTGTGTGTGTGTGTGCGCACGCGCGTGTGTGTTGGGGGTTGGAAAACAGGGCTCATGTCTTATTTATGAGAAATAAACAAGAGCGCAGGCTCACATAATCAACACATATTTAATCTGGCCCCTACTCGCCCTTTTGACTCTAATCAGGCCGGGTGTGTGAGTAGCTGTGGGGTGTGTGTGTGTGTGTGTGTGTGTGTGTGTGTGTGTACGTGCATATACTCACAGGCTGCAGGGGGCTGCCCTTGCTAAGATCCTCATTCCATCCTGATCGGGGCTGGATGGTTCGTGCATAGGCTGCCCCTGGTTCTACAAACCCACCCTGTCTGCATGCTTCTCAGGGAGTAGTTTGGCAATCCAGGCTCAAGCAAGGAGGGTGTCATTTGCTCCCCACAACAACTTCACCGCAGAAGGAAAAAAAAATTTTTTTTAAAGATTTTATTTATTTAGGGTGCCTTGGTGGCTCAGTTGGTTAAGCAACTGCCTTCGGCTCAGGTCATGATCCTGGAGTCCTGGGATCAAGTCCCACATCGGGCTCCCTGCTCAGCGGGGAGTCTGCTTCTCCCTCTGACCCTCTTCCCTCTCGTGCTCTCTATCTCTCATTCTCTCTCTCTCAAATAAATAAGATCTAAAAAAAAAAAAAGATTTTATTTATTTATTTGAGAGACAGAATGAGATAGAGAGAGAGAGAGCATGAGAGGGGGGAAGGTCAGAGGGAGAAGCAGACTCCCCGCTGAGCAGGGAGCCCGATGCGGGACTCGATCCCGGGACTCCAGGATCATGACCTGAGCCGAAGGCAGTCGCCTAACCAACTGAGCCACCCAGGCACCCCGGAAAAATTTTTTTAATGTTGCCGAAACATGGTCAAAGCATCAAGAGTACCAGCAATATAAACTGTGCTGCGTTAGCCACGATCCCATTTGCAATGACATCTAACATCACATATTTTTCATCAAGATAGAAAAGAAAAACTGACCAAAAAAAAAAAAAAAAAGCCAAGCATTGCATGGGGAATCAAGGTCACATGCCCACAGATGCCACAGCCAAGGCTTAAAACTTGGGACCCTGACTCCAAAGCCCAGATTATACTTCCCATGACTTTGCCTTCCCGATAGGGCGGCTAAGAGATCTGGGGGAAACCAGCAGTGTGATCACCTACTGTCATCTGACTCCTGATAGAGAAAGTGAGACCAGAAAAGTAAAGGGATCTGCCCATGGTCCTACGCAAACTGCATGAGCGTGTGTGTGCGTGCGCATGTGCGTGTGAACAGTTTTTTTGCGGACGTCAACCAAGACAGGGCACAGCAGGGACCGCTTATGTTCGCCCCCTGATGACTGGGTCCTAATTTGGGGTCCCTTGAATGACTAGAAATGTGTCTGGGGTCTCAGTGGCTGGGCCCTGGAGCTGGCAGGGCATCTGCCCCCTCTCTCTGCAGCCTCTCCACTTAGGTAGCTTGGGCTTCCTCACAGCATGGTGCCCTCTGAGTAGTCTGACTTCTTAGGTAGCCACTGACTAGCACCCGGGTGAGCATTCTGAAATGTTGGCTTGTGTTTTTTATTTTGGTATGCTTGTTTGTTTTTATGAATGCATTGTTTTTACACAAACACCTGTGATGGATATGTGGTATACAAATTCAAACAATACAGAAAAGTGCAAAGATTCAAGAAGGGAATCACTCACAATTCCCCTACCCAGAAATTAACCTTTGGTGAACGTTAATCAAGGGTTCTTTCTACCACAGAAGATAAAGAGAAGGATGGATGGATGGATGGATGGATGGATGGATGGATGGATGGATGGACGAGCAATGGGTGGATGGATTGATGGATGAATGGATGGATAGACGGGTGGATGGATGGATGGATGGATGGACAGATGGATACATGAGTGATGGATGGATGGATAGTTGGATGGATGGATGGATGGATAGATGGGTGAGTGATGGGTAGTGGGTGAATAGATGGAGAAAACAAAAGATAGAAGAAAATAATTCTGACTGTTGGGGGTTCTAAGAGTTAGAGAGAGAGACAATTAAGTTTCTGGATGCTGGAAAAGTGGCATTGGAGAGGCCCGTTTCTCCAGACCCTCACTCCAACCACACAGCAGCCATGACTGAATCTTACCGACTGCAAAGTCTAGCTGCTGATGGGGTGGTGGTATATTCTGGAAATGGACCACTTCACTCAGGTGAATTATATAAGAGGAGATGATCAGGAACAGGGACCCAGCAGCACCTCATAGAGCTAGGACAGGCTAGCTCAGCCCTGCCTCCACACTAGTCACCTTCCTGAGTCTTCTAGAACTCAAACTGTCATTCTTCCCTTCTCTTCAGTGGGCAGTCCCTACCAGGTCCCCATTCCTCAGTGGGGTCTGCTGGGTCCTCGGTGGAGGGCCACTGGTCCCCTTCCCATCCCATGTCCTCTCTGTGCATGTGTGTTCCAGTCAAATCAGACCGCTAATGCCCCCAGGCCCACCTGCCCTCCCTCCTCTTGCCTCTGAGCCTTGGCATGCGCTGTTCCTTCCAGAAAGGTCCACAGGACCTTTCTCCTATACTCTGTCTGGTTTATCCCCATGTTCCCTGGGCCCTGTCACCCTGTCCCTGTGGTGAGTTCCTGTTTACCTGTCTGGCTTCATCATGCAGAAAGCAGGGACCATGCTGAACCACCTCTAGGTGCCCAGCGCAGGCCTGCCCCACAACAGGAGCCTCCATGTGTGTTGGGTGATAAACGAGTGAAGGGTTTTCTAGAAGAGGTGGCATTCGAGCCATGCTCTCACAGTGGTATTGGAGAAGAAAGCAGTGAGGGGTGTAGGTCTGAACATCATTCTCTGCACCAAATGATGCGTTTTCTGCATCAACTTCTGACCTGAGCCGGCACACAGGTCCAAGAGCCCCACGCCTGCAAACACCCCAGCCTCCCGGGGGTGTGTTTGAGAAAGCCAGGCAGCTCCCGCCCTGTCCACACCACTAAACAGACAAGCTCAGATGCAATGAGCAGGGATCCTCTGCGTGCTATTGATTTTTCATAACCGGCCGCTGACAGACAAGGTGAACAGTTCACTTTTATGAATCCTTGTTAACAGTGTGTCCAGAGATATTTCACTTTAAGTGCCCCCTTTTTCCTGAAAAAGAGAAATAACAGAAAATGTAAATTTATCTCATCGTAGGGAGACATTGAGGGCTCTGAGCTGGGCCTTCGGAGACGACAGAGCAGAGACTGGCTGGAACATGAGGAGAGGAGGCCCCCCGCAAGGGGTCCCCCAAGCAGAGGTTGGTGAGGATGCCAAACCTGGCACGGGGAGTGTGGCCATGTAGCTGAGGGCTATGTGGCAGGTGGTTCCAGCCTAGAATAGACTTGGTGCATCCAAACAGGCAAATAGAAAATACAGGGGTATTCATGGCGATCTTAAGTAAACAAACAAAAAAACAAAGCATAAAACTGGAAACAACCTAAGTGTCCATCAACAGGGGATTTGTGTTAAATGTAAATCATAGTGCAGCCATGTAAGTGGAGTACTACGCAGCTAGGAAAAAGAATGAGCTAGTTCCGTGCGGACCAGTAGAGGAGGAAGTATGTGAGCTATTACCGAGCGGAAAACACCAACTACAGGAGTTTCTAGTGTGCTACCATTTACGTAAAAGGAAGCATACATGGGCTTGATGTGCATGAAAAATATATGCAAAGAGCAATGCAAGCATCTATTCACAGTGATTCTCTCTAGAAAGTGAGACTGAAGAATGGGGAATGGGGACAGCTTTGGGGTTTCATTCCATATATTTATGTGCTGGTTTAATTTACTTTGTACTGGGTGCAGTATGACTCTTGCAATTTTATAAGTTTTAAAATCCTTTAAAATGTTCAGTGTAAGGGGGTAGTTTTAATTTTTTCCTTTATATCTTTCCCTATTGTTTGAGTTGGGTTTGGGTTTTTTTTTTTTTCCTCCGCAACAACCAACCATTATATCCATACATACAAAAATATAAATTTTCGAACAAAGAACCTGTTGGCTTTGATGTCAGGCTGACTTGGCTCTTCTTCCCAGTCTTCCCTTTACCAGCTGAGTGATATTAGGCAAGTCACTTAGCCTCTTTGAGTGTCAACTTCTTGTAGCAATATCAGATACTAACGGTATGTACACAGCAAGTATGCGGTGACCAATAACTTTATCATGATATTGTTATCATCCTCGAGAGAGCGACGGCAAACCCTCATATGCTGTCCCAGTTGCTGAATTAATGCCCATCTTCATTACAGACACTATGAAGCTATTTAAAATGTTATAGGCCAGTGGTCCTTCATTAGGCTTTAGGTATGTAATTCATTGACAAAATCTTTTTTTTTTTGAAGATTTTATTTATTTATTTGACAGAGAGAGAGAGCACAAGCAGGGGGAGCAGCAGGCAGAGGGAGAAGCAGGCTCCCCGCGGAGCAGGGAGCCCGACGCAGGGCTCGATCCCAGGACCCCGGGATCATGACCTGAGCCGAAGGCAGACGCTTAACCGACTGAGCCACCCAGGCGTCCCATTGACAAGTAAAATCTTAAGTGGAAACCCAGTATGTATAAAACAGGAACTAAAACACGTGGGTAGCATTCAAAGTGTGACATTTATACCCAGTGGATGTTTGTAGCATCCTGTCTCCTTTTGGTGACAACACCCCGATCTTCCTTTGAGGGGATTGTTTCACCCCTCTCTCGGCCCCCTGAACACCAGAGGTGGGCATGCACCCAATGCCCAAGGCATCTCCCTGCCACAAAGAAGGGTTCAGGGACCAGACTGTGACCAGCGTGGGCCGGTCAGTCTTGTGACTTCCACACAGACTGGAGAGGGAGAGAAGGTCTTTCTCTTCTGGTTTTGAGCCCAAGGTTGGGGATGAGGTAAACCTAGAGCCACCAGAGCTCACCGTCAGAGTCTAAGAATGAAGCCAATACTGTGAAAGGCTGAGAGATGGCAAAAACTTGAGCCTTCCGGACATCACAAGAGCCCCTGAATCACACCGTGCCTGAAGCCAGCCCCACCCCTGGAGGTTTTTGCTGCGGGAGCCGTTATGCTCCAGCTAGTTGGATTTTCTGTCACAACCAAAAGTGTGCTAAATGATATATTTATTCATAAAGCCAGTTAGGAAGAACAATGAAGCTGCTTTGATAGACATAAACTTGAAATCGGGAGTCAAGGATGACAGCCACTGTCTTGTCTCAACCCCGCATCCAATTTATTTCTGCATCTGGTTTGAGTTGCCCAGTATCAAGAAAATCCTGATTCACAAGTAAATATGGCTGGAGTTTAGTGTAAGACTTAGGTGCCCAGACTCTGGAGCAAAGACCCTCTGGGCTCAGATCCCTACCCTGATCACTCTGCAGCTGTGGGATCTCAGGCAAGTCACTTGACCTCTCTGAATCTCCGTTCCCTAGCACCTCCCTCCCTGGAGGGCTGGGAGCAGTCGATGAGGCAATACAGGTGAGAACATTTAAATAGTGCCTGGCACCTGGCTCGGGCTGAGCTCCTGTTACAATCCTGCCGCATTCCCACACAGGAGCACCTGCGTGCTGCATTGGGCTGACAGCTTCACTGGAATGAAACTTCGCCTGCTATGTCGGTTTCATTGATAAACACTCTGACATGGCAAGGCAAGCTTCTGCAAAACTTACTGGCAACGGCTTCTCTGTGATTTAGGATTTTGGCCTCCGAGCCCTGCTGCAGGAGCAAGGCGATCCCTAGAGAAGTTTCAGGGAAGTGAGTTGGAGCTCGACATGTGCAATACGTTTCAGTGCGTGGAGTTGTCTAGAGACGGACCAGGCTGCCCTCTAGGCAATGAGTTTCTCGTGTTGGGAAAGAGTTTGCACCGAGGCTGGACTCCCGTGCGGTGAACATCCCCAGAGCGATGCCGGTGCCAGACGGCGTTCAGGCTTCATTCACTCATGCATTCATTCATCAAATATTTACCACAACCCCGGCACTAGGATGAACATCCCCACTAACTCTCAGATTAGGTCTTTTCGTCAATGATTTCTTGCTAAAGGTAGAAGGGGACTCCCTCGGCCAGCCTTTTGGGGGCTGTTTTCAGTTTAAAAGATCAAGCATCAATGCTAATGCCAACAAATGGGTTCCTAATGGTGGACTCTGGCGCTTTGGCAGCTCACGCGGGTGTAGAGATAGGAGGTGGCCCCCACATTTGGCCTCACACCTTACCTGGCCAAGGTGGGCAGAGTAAGGGAGAGGGACACGCCCCACAACTCCCAGGTGGGGTTTCGGATCATAATGGTATTAACACATGTGATATCTCATTTCATCTCAGCTGCGCTGGGCAGTTGTGGGGTTCCCCGGGCGGGCAGTTTGGCATGGGACAGTCCTCTCCCTCACCCCCATCCCCAGCCACGAAGTCCTCGATCTCCTCCAGCGCTGGGGGAGCAAACAGGCTGGCTGGAGATCGGACAGTGGTGGCAACAGCAGATCCATCAAATTGTCTTCCCCGGAGAGCCCAGGTTCTGTGCATCAGGCAAGGGGTGGAGCACGGACTCTGAGACCGTGGGAAGAAGGCGTAGAGAAAAGGCAGGGGAGGGGAGCCCAGGAGGCCCTGGAGAGTCCTGGCTCCCTGGCATTGAAGTGCCCACCCGGCTGAGGCCTTGTGGCACCTGTGAGCTGGCACTCTTACCTTCCCATTTTCAGAGGAGGCTGAAAAGGAAAAGGTAGTGTCCAGAGAGCAGGCCTGCCTGGCTTCAGAGCTCCTGCCCCACCCACTCTACTACTCCCCTTCCCTTAATCCTCTCAAACCGCCATGGGTTTTATGTCCATTTCACAGGTGCAGAAACAGAGGCCCCAAGAGGCAAAGTCACTTGCCCGAAGTCTCAGGTGAGCCGAGCCAGCCCTCCTTGGCCCAGTCCCATTGGACATCCAATCCTGGGCTTCCTCTTTCCTTGTGGTCTCCATGAGCAAGACCCCAAAGGAGATGGGGTGGGGTGCACAGGCGCACTTCTGGCTCAGGGGACAGTGTGTCTAGTGGTTTGGGCCTCCGGGACAGTGGTGAGAAACCATTGACCCTCTTCCTCTGCAGCCCGAAGAGTATCTCACCCCCGACAGAGGCTGCTAGTAGAGCTAATAAATCTTTATGTTTCTCCCTCTAAATGTAAATGACAGGTGAGTGGGATGTTATGTGGGTTTTGGAAAAAGAAAAAGCAACAGAAAAGTAATTTGCATTAGATATACGTGCAGCTCTTGACACAATCTCAGGAGACAAGGATTTCCCAGCTCTAGGTTAAATTCAGGGCCCCCACCTGGGAGGGCGGTGAGGGAGCATTCTGCAGAGGAATGATCAGGCCCTCACTTCCCACCACTTAGAAGGCCCCCCTCTCTCCTCTCCTTCTGTCCCTCTCCCTCCCTAACCTCTCCTCCCTTCCCCAGCTCCCTGCTTTTCTCCCCAACCCCCAAGAACCCCGCTGGTGCACTGCACTGAGAGGCAATTTATAAAGCAGATGTTTATTGCAAGGTTTCACACGAGCTTGGTGCCTCGCCAAACGTTATAGTAATTGGAGGCTGCGTTTAATTACTGATCAATGTAAAGTTGGGACGAGACAGGCCTGGAAACTGCCTTTGGTCTAGACTCTCTTCTCTGCTTCAGAGAAGGCAGGAGCTCCTAGCCCTCCGTGGCTTCAGCTCGCCCTGTGCCAAAGCCTGGGCAGTGGCAAGGAAGGGGGATGTGGGTTGCAAGTAGCCACTGGCCCACTGACCTCTAGGAAACCGCTCTGCAGAGAGGGTACCAGATTCTGCTACAGTCTTTTTCTCACCATCCCATTATCTGTTGATGCCTAGTCTGTGCCACACACTGTGCTGGTCACTGGGGTCAAAGGGATTAATGAATATCTCCCAGTGCCTGGGGTGAGAGCTTTGCATGCACTATCATTCAAGCCAACACAAGACAGGGGTGGGAGCCAGGCTCCAAGTTAGCCCCGAGTGATCCCTGCATCCCGGTATCCCCCTGTTGTGCTCAGCTACTAAAGACGTTATAACCCTTGCTCTGCTCTCTTAGCTCACTTGCTCTAGGGGAAGCCAGTTGCCATATCATGAGGACACTCAAGCAGCCCCATGGGGGGATCCACACAGGGAACTGAGCAGCCACCTTGGGGAGTGGAACTGCAGTCCAATCAAGGGTTCGGATGAGACTACAACCTTGGCCAACATCACAGCTGCAACTTCTTGAAAGACCATGAATCAGAACCACCTTAAGCCGCTCCCAGGTTTCTGACCCATGGAAACTATCAGATGCTCAGTGGTAATTGTGGTAAGTCACTAAGTTTTGGAGTAAGAGATGACTAACACAACAGCCAATGGAAAGAAAGCAACATTAGGGAGACTAATAAATAGGAAACATGAACAAATGTGGCAAGAAAAAGGTCCTCCATAAAACACATAATTATATAATCACTATATATAGATATAGATTTTTTAATGTATTGATATATATTTTATATATGATATTATAATATAATCACAATAAACGTGAATGAGTTAAATTCACCAATTAAAAGAAAAATCTTATTTCATTCTTTCCTCAAAATAAGCCTATGCAATAGGCACTCTTATACCCACTTTACAGATAAAGGAGCTGAGGCTCAGAATAGGGAAGAAACTTGCCCAAGATCTCCCAGCTCAAGAGCGATAGGATGGGGCTGAAACCGGGTCCTTCTGACTGCAAAGCCCTAAGCTGTATTGTCTTGTTTTGTTTTGTTAGCTCTTGTATCGTTAGTGTCTTTGGATAGAAGAGAAAACCAAGACTAGGAAAGGGTGAGTAACTTGTCCAGGGTCACGCAGCAAATTATTTCAAAACAAGAGCCAGAAGCAGGCATCTGACTCATTGTCTGATGTCTGCCCCATGACCTTTGGAGCTCTGTCATCAAAGCCCAAGAATCCCAGCGGTTTCTGTCTTCATACCTGCTTAAGACAGCTGGAGACGTTTGGCTGTGGTCTGAAAGACCCTCTGGGGTCAGGTGGATGAGCGTCCTCAGTGAGGAGAACACCAGCACAAAGCAACACATTGGGGCACAGGGTGGCTCGATGGATGCATCAAGCTAAACTCCGGTAATTACATCAGGGCCGGCAGCATAATTTGTATCTGGGTGATGAATGTCTGTGTTTTCGGGCCTGACTGCCCTATTTACATTTGGAATTTGCTGATCTATTATTAATGTGTCCTGGAGGCCAGGGCGATGGGCGTGAGCACCTGGGGAGTTCCCTCCCCTGCCAATCCAGGGAGCACTAGCTCTTAGGCCCTAGCTACCCAAAGCCCCACCTGAGCCCCCTTTGTGTGACCCCAGCTATGGGCAGAGGGGCTGACCTGAGCTGAAGTTCCCCAACCTCTTATAGACCCGTGTACACATGCTCAGATGTACGCATGTGCAGGCTTGCATGCACCTACATGCACACACTTACACATGTATATACATCTACATCCTTATATACCCACAGGTACTTTCATACGAACATGCACATGGAAAAGCAAATACATTTGTGTGCGCACGCATCCTCATGTGTGTACGTGTGCACACGTGTACAGCATGCATACTGTGATGGACTGACTGTGTCTCCCTCCCCCGACTCCATATGTTGAAGCTCTAACCCCAAATTGTGATTGTATTTGGAGATGGTGCCTTTGGGAGGTATTAAGGGCTAAATGTGGTCATGACGCTGTGGCCGTCATGAAGGGATTGTGCCCTTATTAGAAGAGACACCAGAGACTGAGCTCTCTCTCTGCATGCATGCAAACCATGAAAAGACCATGTGAGTCCATGGCATGAAGGCAGCTGTCTACAAGCCAGGAAGAGATCTCATCAGTAACTGAATCAGGTAGCACCTTGATCTTGAACTTCCTGGACTCTAAACTGCGAGAAAAGCAATTTCTGTTGTTTAAGCCACCCAGTCTATGGTATTTTATTGTTGCAGCCCGAGCTAAGACACACCTGCACACCATCACGTGTCCTATCATGCTGGGAGCAGCACAACTTGAGAGTGGTATGGTTGGAGCCATGAACCATGGGCCTCAATGGCCTGGGTTTGAATCCCACCTCTGCCACTTACCAGCTGTGTGACCTTGAGCAAGTTACTTCACCTCTCTGTGCTTCGGTTTCCCTATCTGTGAAAGGGGACCAATAAAGGTTGCCATCCCCCAGGGTTGTCATGAGGATTAAATACAGTAATAGAACTCACCTGCCTGGTGTGCCTTGCGCACTGGATACGTGTTTGCTATGCCATTTATTGTTGTTGTTTATGTGCCTGTCACATAAGAGGCTGAGTCATTGTGTCGGAAGATGATTAAACACACCCTTCTATGCCCATACACTTGTAACACACACGCACAAAGGGAACCTTCTGGGGCTCTATGGTTTCTCCCTGAAGCCCCTCCCGATGGCTCACTCCTCTGTGTCCACCTCAAGGCTTGCAGGCAGAGTGGAATTGGGGAAAGACCGCTGGATGTGGCTTCTCTGACCAAGCATCAGATCCTGGCTTTGCTACTTGCTGGCAGCATGACCTTGGCCCAGAAATTCTAAACCTCAGTTTCGTGATCTACACAGTGGATCAGCTCATGGAGACTGCACCTCTGGATAGCTGATGGGTGGAATTATAGGGTGGTATAGGAACCAGCACGCTGTTTTCCCTGCCCAGGCCCTGCTGAGGGAGTGACTGCACTGGCATGCAAATCAGTATGCAAATTAAACTCGTTCCCTAAGACTGTGGGAAGCCAGGCACGCTCCAAGCTGAAAGGCTCCATTTCCAACCGGCTCTTTGTGGAATGGCACCGGGTCGGGCCGAAAGAGCACTGGACAGGGAGTCAGAACCAGTGCTCCAGGAATGATATGTGCAGGCAGGACATGCGTGTGCAGGTGGCATGCCCATCTCCTTATATCGGCACCTCCACACAAACATGCACAGACCCGAGAAGGCATGTCAAGTGTGAGAACATGCAAATACTCATGGTGCATCGACGTGGGGAAGGGTCTGGACCTGGAGGCTGGTGGTGCTGTATGGCCTTCCCCGGCGAGTCTCTGTACTTCCCTGGGCCTCTGTATTCCTCCTTTGTAAATGCAGTCCGTCATACCTAGCCCCATATTTGGTGGTGATGAGGACTGAATGAGACAAATAGAGGGCCAGCTATGACCGCAGTGCCTGATATACAGTAAGCACTTAATATATGGTGACCATGTTATGAGCGTCCTCACCTGTGAAGTGTGTGGCTGGAGGAGGTGCTCTCTGAGCTCCTGGTCAGCTCTAAGGTCCTGTGGTTCAGTGAGTTGCACCCATACCCCACTCAGAGCCTGTCAGCCACCTAGGCTGGGGGGTCTTGCGTAGGTTCCAGAAACTGGCCCCCCCAAAAAGGTGATTCCGCCTTTCCTCAATTATGCTGGAACATCTGGCCCATGGCAACTATGAGTGCTATGCCGGCAGGCCCTGTGACAAATAGGGAAACTGAGGGCGGGGTGGGGGTCACCAAGGCCAGCTTAGAGTTGGAGGTGGGACCAGTGCTGGAACCAGGCTCCCAGTTGCTCAGGGCTGGGCTCATGCAGCCAGCAATTTCTGTAACCTTCTCTGCTCAGAGCAGAAGCAGGGCCTGGTGGCCAAATCTGGGTGTCCTTCTACTTTAAGATGTGGCCCATTCCAGGGTCACCAGGCCCCAAGCAGTGGCTCCAAAAGACAAATAAGTCAATAAAATCGGATATGAACACCCCAGAGCAGCAATAACCACTAGCCTATATTGAGTATTTATTACACACAGAACATTTGCAGCTGTTTAACCTCATCTAGGAGGCGGGGAAAGAGAAGCACGCATGCGTAAGGTCATATGGCTCAAAAGTAGCAGACCCGGACTTGAACCAGGGTCTTTCGGACTCCAGAGGCCCTGCCCTTAGCTCACGCTCCGTCACCTCCCCGAAGAAGCAAAGCAAAGAAAACCGGGTTTGCAAATTGCAACAGGCCAGAGGCCTTGATCTCTCCTGCGGGTGACAAGAGAGGACACGAAGCCCAGCAGCTAGGGCAGCAAGAGTGCCCCACCGCGCCCTCCAGAAAGGCCCCTCCTCCCCCACCCTGGTTTCCCTGCCATTCCAGGGAAGGTCAGCAGCGAGCATGTTAAATAAGGACATAAATTTGTCATGAAGTCCTGGAAATGAACGAGGCTTATCATTTATGGATGGAATAATTAAGCCACTGTGCTCAGTGGTTCCCTGAGACCCGTGCCCAGGGACCAGCTGGGGGACTTCTCTGGCACCATCCCCACCCCTCGGCCTCTCGATCCAGACCCTGAGACACGCAGACTCCACTAGCAGCCAGGGCTGTTGCCTACAAGTATGTCCTAGCGATAGTCCCTGCCTCGTGATGTCATAACAGCCCTGGCTAATCCCAGGGAGACTTCTCTGGAAGGTTCGCCTTTGGGGTGTCCCAGCCCCTTAGGTGGAGGTGGTGGTCCTGGCTTCTTGGGATGTAAAGAGTCTTCCTCATATGGTAGAGAGTGTAAGAAATTTAGATTCAAATCCCGACTCTCTCACTCCAGCTGTGTGCGTCTGGGCTAGTCACTCCACCTTCCTGGGCCTTTGGTTTCTCCTCTCAAAAATGGGTAAAATAGGGGTGCCTGCCTGGCTCAGTCAGTAGAACATGTGGCTTTTGATCTCAAGGTTTTACGTTGGATGTAGAGATTACTTAAAAGTAAAAAATCTTGGGACGCCTGGGTGGCTCCGTCGGTTTACTGTCTGCCTTCAGCTCAGGTCCTTGATCCCGGGGTCCTGGGATCGAGTCGGGCATCAGGCTCCTTGCTCGGCAGGGAACCTGATTCTCCCTCTGTCTGCCACTCCCCCTGCTTATTCTCTCTCTTTCTCTGACAAATAAATAAATAAAATCTTTAAAAAAATAAGATCTTTTTAAAAAATGGACCAAATAATTATTTTATGGGTTATGTGGAGAATCGAATTAAATAATAGTTATAAAGTACCAAGTGAGGGTCTGGCACATACTAAGTGTGCCACAAATCCAGCATTTTATTCCTTTCTCCCAACAGAACAGGCAGGCATCCTTGACCAAGGTTGCGCAGCAGGTGAGCAAAACGTGTGCGCTTACTGTCTTCACCTAGAGTTCCTGTCACCTGTCACGTGTGGGAAGGCTCAGCCCGTTCCCCCAAAAAAGGCTGAGGCCCCCGACCCCTCCCTGGCCCCAGCTACGCCAGGTCGGGGGAAAGACGAGGTATTTATAAAGGCGACCGTAACCACTAACATTTAGAGAGTTCTTGCAGTGGCCAGGCATCGTCCTAGGGGCTCTGCAGTTATGACCTCACTTCTTTCTCCAGATGACCCTTGGAAGCAGGAACCATTGTTCTCCCCATTTTAGAGGTGAGGAAGTGGAGGCTCACGCTCAGACCCCTGACTCTGAGTCACTCAGCCAAGAAGTGGAATTTGTGTGTGGTTTCCTAGGTCCCAGCAGTGCCAGGCTTGGGAGGAAGGTGGCAGATTAAGTTTATTTGGAGTCTGAAAGAGATGTCACGGGACTAGACCAGCGCTCTCCAGAATTCCAGCTTTGATATTCCATGTTCTTGAATGGGTTCGAGCCCTCATGTTACAGATGGGAAGACTGAGGCCCAGCCATCAGAGGCAGAACCTTGGCGCTTGCCCCCCAGTTCTCCTGGGCCTGTCCCATCAGTCGTGGACACCAAGACTGGCACCACTAGAGAGGTCTCTGGCACCTGCCTTGGGGAGGAGTCTGGACCGTCCTCCCCTCCCTACCCCACCCACCCTCCGTCACCGTGGCAACCATGCAGGTGAGCCTCATCACCGCTAATCCTCTAATTACCAGCCACCTCTTCAATCGGCTGTAATTACTTTGGGGACACAGTTAACCTCTCATTAGGAACGCACGGCCGCTTTCTCCAAAAGCGCAGCGGTGACATGCCTAGTAATTTACCGCCCCGGCTTGCGGGGCCGCTTTGTGTTTAACTCGGGCGCCATCGCATCCCTGTCATTACTCCAGCCCGGTTGTCATGACGATTAATCATTCAATCCCTCACCAGCAACTTTTGCCAAATGTCACCCCGCTCTTGATCAAAATCCATCCTGCAGCCCGACACTGGGGGACTAATGACTTGGAAATAGGCTTCTCCATTCCCAAGAGCTTTTCCCCAAGACTCCTTCTCAGCTCCCTCCAGAAGGGAAGAGGAGGGTCTGAGCTGAGCATGGTGGTGGTGGTGATGATGATGGCATGTGTTGGGTGCTTATCCTGCGCTAGGCACCTGAGGGGCATTGATGCATTTAACCCTCATGACAAAGCACTCCCTGGAAGGGGGAAGGGAGGCTCGGAGAAGCTGGTGGTTTGACAGCAAGGAATATGGAGAGACTCTAACTCAGACCTGTCTGACTCCAAAGCTGAGCTCTTTTTACCAAACCTCAAGGGTAGTAAAAATCACTTACTTGCAAGATCCTGGAATGTCCATTTGGGCAGCTTTGTAGAAATTAGCTGGCCCGTGAAACTCAAGGCAGAAAACCTTAAGAGACAACTCTGGGCACTTTATGATAAGGAGCCCAATCTGGAGTGAGCAGCTAACTGTCATGAATACCTATGTCTCAAACAACATGCAGCAACATCCAGCAGATAGTGACCTCACAACGCAGATGGAGAAATAGGCTGAAACATATCGGTAATGGGTCCATGAAATGATCTAGACTGAGATTCTTGGCCTGGGGTCACTGGCGCTTTATCATGGACTTCAGTGGCCCGTGAGCCCCCTGAAAATGCAGGATACATTGTGATTGGATGTATGTGCATTTTTCTAGGGAGATGCTACAAAAGAAAAAAAAAAACGTTAAGAACTACTGCTCTAGTACATTTCTCTTACCTCTCCCCACATCCTTATTTTACAGAAGGGGGTACTGAGGCCCAGAGAGGAACCAAGACTTGCCCAAAGTTCCATAACAATTCCGGGTGGGAACTGCTGGTCCAAGCCTGTGTGGACTCTTTCTCAAGTGCTCAGGGCGTCCAAGTACGTCTGCACCAGGGGAGGAGCTCCTCCTTCTTCAGAGTGGCTTCCAATCCCCCTAGCCCCCAGCCTCCTGAGAAAGCCCAACCCCCCATCCTGCTAAAGGAATCTTTCTGAGGCCCCTCCCAGGGAATGTTCCTGCTGGCTGGGCCGCCAGCATGTGTGAGACATAATTACAGCACGTTGTAAATGGCATTAACAGACTGTTGCAGCAGCCACATGGTATTAGCAAACTGCTCCGTCTTCATCATGCAGTCCCCGTAGCCTCTGGGCTAGAGCACTTCCCAAGGGGTCTTCCAGGTCCAAGTTGCAGAAGTCTCCTGGCAGGGGACTGTGGGCACGGGCAGTGATTCAGCTCACAGAGGCCTGGAGATCCGCCACCCCACCCCCCCCCACCCCCCCGCCAAGACTTTCTGAGGTCTCTGCAAAGAGCCAAGTAGAAACTTAGGAAATCTGATTTGTAAACCCTGTTCAGCCTTGAAGAACTAGCCTTTATCAGGAAGCTGCTTATGAGCCAGGCACTGTGGAATGTGATCTCATGTATACCTTTATAAAGCACAACCGAAAAGATCGTATTCTTCACTCTGCTCTAGAGATCAGTTAACTGAGGATCAGAAGGAAAGGTGACAGGCCCAAGTCCCTTCAGCTAACAAGCAGCAGCTGTAGGATCCGAACCAAGCTCTGATACCTCTGGTACTTCTGCTTTTCCCTACATCCTGTTGTCTCCTTGGAAGGGTCTCTGATCAGTTTTCTGCCAACGGATACTATAGCCTTGAAGGTAATTCCCTAAAACTACCAGCCCACCAGAAACTTAACAGCCCCTGAGCTCTGCTCACTGGGGTTTCCACGAGAGCAACATAGTAACAACACGGTAGTAGTCAAGATTATAACAAATATGGTGTATTTCCATACCGTTTCTTCTATGTTCTTTGTAGCAAATCCATGAAGGAAAGAACACATCTTATTTGAGAGAGTTGAGAACTAAGGCCCAGAGGGGCAAAGTGACTTGCCCAAGGCTCCACAGCAAGTTTGTGGTGGAGGTAGAATGAACTCCCCTTGTCTCCTGATTCCAGGTCCTGGTTCTTTTCCAAGCCACTGAGAAAGTATTCATAGGCCTGCGGCCGGGGACTGAGCAGGGACATTTACTCTTCCGGGTGCCTCCTGCCCTCCCACCTGCCCTGTGGGTACCGGTGATTTATGCTTTATCCAGGAGGCCCCCAGGCTGCAGGCAGCAGGATGGGCTGCCTCCCGACTGGTAAGCAAATCCCCTGCTGAGCAGGTCATATTTTATCCGGGCCGCCACCTGCCAGCTCATTTGCTTACAGATACAGGTGCTTCATCAGGGAGGAATTAGCGATTACTTAGCCCAGAGACCCTGGCAGACAGAAGGGCAAGCCAGGGCCATAGCTGGGGTGGGAAGTCAGGAGCCTATCTGTGAGGTCTCTATCTCCTCCCAGGCCCCTTAGCCTTGCTCTGGAACCAAAGGGTAAGAGTTAGGGATAGAAGAAGAAAAGACTTCTCTGCTTGGAGGGAAACTGACCTCCCACTCCCACCCCCATCCATATTTTACCCGTCCTCCAAGGGTGGGTGCCAATATCCCTATTCCCTGCAGCCTCCCCAGATCCTCCACTTAACTGCGAATAAAATAAGAAGATAGTAAATCTAACAGTCTCACAACGTTTATTGGTGGCTGGTACTCTAGATGCATTGCCTCCTTTAATCCAAATCAATTAATAGTCGGCATTTTAAAATCCCCATTTTACAGATGAAGAAATGAGCTCAGAACAATTAAGTAGTTTGCTCAAGGTCACACAGTAGGTGAGCTACAGAACTCAGGTTTCTCTGATTTCAGATCTCCTCTCCCAACCAGGACATAGTGTCCTCAGGCTGTTCTGTACTTTGCTTGTTAAATTTTATTTACTCATTTCTCTATTTACTATTTTTTTAAATAATTTTTTAAAGATTTTATTTATTTATTTTAGAGAGAGAGTGTGCACGCAGGGAGGGGGGCAGAGGGAGAGACAGAGGGACAAGCAGACTCCGCACTCAGCACAGAGCCTGTTGTGGGGCTTGGTCCCACAGCCCTGAGATCACGACCTGAGCCGAAACCAAGAGTCAGCTGCCCAACCAACTGAGCCACCCAGATGCCCCTAAAATAATTTTTAATCTCGGAACAATTTGAGACTTACAGAAAAATTACACAGATAATACAAAGATTCCCCATATACCCCACACCCAGTTTCCCTTACTATCAACATCCTACAATGAACTAATATTGATACATTATTATTAACTACAGTCCATTCTTTATTCTGATTTCTTTAGTTTCTACCTAATGTCCTTTTTCTGTTCCAGGATCCCACCCACGGTACCACAGTGCATTCAGTTGTTGCTTCTTCTTAGGGTCTTCTTGGCTGTGACAGTTTCTCGGATTTTCCTTGTTTTTGGTGACTTTGACAAATCTTGAGGAGTACCGTTCAGGTATTTTGTGGAATGTACCACAACTGAGATTTGTCTGATATTTTTCTCATAGTTTGACTGAGGTTAATGTGTTTTAGGAAGACCACAGAGGTCAAGTGCCGCTCTCATCATGTCAAGGGTATGCACTATGAATTTGAAATATCACTATTGATCTTTTTTTAAAAAGATTTTATTTATTTATTTGCAAGAGAGAGAATGAGAGATAGAGAGCACGAGAGGGAAGAAGGTCAGAGGGAGAAGCAGACTCCCCGCCGAGCAGGGAGCCCGACATGGGACTCGATCCCGGGACTCCAGGATCATGACCTGAGCCGAAGGCAGCCGCTTAACCAACTGAGCCACCCAGGCGCCCATCACTATTGATCTTAATCATGCTCATGTGGCTGGAGTAGCATTTGTCTGGCTTCTTCACAGGAAAGTGACTTTTCCCCTTCTGTGCATACTGTTCTCTTTAGACTTGAGGACTGGGGAGTTATGTTCCCACTCCTGGAGGGCAGAGTATCTACATAAATTATTTGGAATTCTTCTGCACAGGGGATTTGTATATTCTCCCTTTTGTTTATTGATTCAGTCATTTATTTATACCAGTTTGGACTCATGGATGTTTATTTTATACTTTGGGTTATAATCCAATACTACTCTGTGGTTTTTAAGTGACACTTGGTTCATTCTTCCTTGGTTTATCAGCATTTCCCAAAATCTATTCTGAGACAATCTCATTCCATGGGATTTTTAATAGGCAATCCTCTTAAAATAGGTTCTAGAGACAAGTCATTTGGGGTAATCGTGGTTGAAAAGGGTTGAAAAGAGATCTTGACTGTAGGACTTGTCAGATCTTTTAATGTGCTAATAATGTGAGTAGTGAATCACCCAGAGGGGGATCTAATAGGCAATATTTCCCACATTTCTTTTCCTGACACCCTGGGGTAGGGCGGGGAAGACACATATGAGAAAATAATCTTAACTATGTATCTCATCTTCCCCTGGAGACCAGAAATTCTTGAAAGCAAAGATGATGCTTTCTTCTTATCTTTATCTATAGAAATTCACACCAAGGAGGTGCTAAGGGAACATAGTTGAATATGGAAAGATGGATGATGGATGGATGGGTGGATGGATGGATGGATGAGATGGATACATGGATAGATGAACAGACAAAGGATTTGTAGTTGGTAGATGGATGGATGAGCAGGTTAGTAGGTGGACTGGTAGGTGGGTGGAAGGATGGATGGGTGGATGGATGGATGGATGAGCAGGTTGGTAGGTGGATGGATGGATGGATGGATGGATGGATGGATGGATGGATGGTTGGATGGATGGATAGATAGATGGATGAGCAGGTTGGTAGGTGGATGGATGGATGGATGGATGGATGGATGGATGGGTGGATAAATGGATGAATGCACAGGTGAGCTGGATACATGGATAGATGAACAGACAGAAGGAGCAGGAAAACCAGGCTTTTGACTCCCTTCTTTCTCCCTGCAAAGGCATAACCAGGGCATTTGCCCACAAGGAAAAAGCCTCCACCTTGACTAGAACAGCTTTGATATCAGACAACCAAGATGCAGGTCCTAGCCCTGTCACTGGCTGTATGAGCTTGGACAAGTCTCTTGGACTCTTTGGGACAGGTTCTTCATCTGTCATAAGGGACTAGTTACTATACCTCAGGGTTGCTGACAGCCTTCGATGAATTAATACATGTAAAGTCAGCTCATTAAATGCCAATTTCCTTCCTTCCTTCTTCTCTTCTGGCTCTGGGGAAGAATCCAGTGCCCTGATAACCCCTCTGGAGGGAGGGGCAGCAGAACCTGCAGCTTGTAGGGTGGGAGTTCTTTGGGGTCCATGGATAGGTTTTACTGTGTTCATAAGCCCTTGAAATAATATAGCAAAACTGTGTGTGTGCAGATGCATTTTTCTGGATCGAGAGTCTATAGCTTCTATCAAATGCCCAAAGGGGTCCATGACCCCCAAAAAGCCAAGGACTTTGAGGGCCTGGTCCAGACTATCATTGCGTGCTATCCAGCCCCAGACTCCAGGCTCCGTCCTCAGGCCATTTACCAGCTTTACTAGTCATCAGACCCCAGCCCAGTTCTTCACCTGCCACAGAGAGAGAGACAGGCAGACCCAGTTCTCAGGAGGTTGCAGGCCAGGATCTGAGCTGGTGCCAGGGAATTCAGGCCCAAAGATGTATGGGGGGCCCCACGTGTCATCTCCTTCAATTGTCCCCAAGCCCTGGGACAGAAGAGCTGTTAGCAGCCCCATTTTAGAGATGAGGCAGTCGAGGTCGGGGCAGAGGAGTGGGAGAGCAAACAGAGCTAGAGGCAGCGCTGGGATTCAGATCCAGTGCTAGCTGATTCTGGAACCATGCTCTCTCCATGGTGTTGCGGGGGCCCAAGGCAATGCCTGGGGGTCCTAAGGTGGGAACAGGGCTGCAGGCTACACTTGTTCAGTTCTGTACCCAGAGGCACCTGGTTGAGGCAGCGAGATTGGAGGTGAAATGTACCTGAAATTCAGCTCGATGTCCACTAGCTGAGTGGACTTTCTTGTACCAAGAGCCTTCAAGAGCCTAAAGAAAATGCAGCCTTTTGGTAATTCTTGTACCCAGAAGGGTGATTTTTCCTAATCGGTCTGCCCAGACAGGATGCTTTTTCCTAATGCCAACAAAGCCCTCACATGAGCTTCCTGAACTCCTGATGGAAACACATCAGCAGGTGCTGAGAACCTCTGCCCAGCTTCTAAGATGACACTTTCGAGGTGGGGTCCCAGGGGGTCTCCGTACCAGGAACAGCCAGCCCAGCCTCAGCAGATGGGAGACAGTTGCTGACATTCTCCCAGGAAAGCTGGGGCAGGGCGAGGAGGGGGATGGGACTTCGTCTGCTCCACTCAGCTGCACTAGATCATCCCCTCCTACCCCACTTAGCCTGTCTTCCACCCTCCTCTACCCTCCAGGCATGGAAGGCAGGACCTCATCTGTGGTCATTTCCTGAGCCACCTGGATCTGAAACCCAGTACCATCTTTCTAGGGAAGGGCGGGCAGGCCCCCCTGATCCCCCAGAATATGCCTTCAGCAGCCCCCCCCCCCACCGCCAGCATCTCCTCCCCAGGCAGGCCCAATGGCCACTTCTAAGGAATGATCACTCAGGTCCTCCAGCACTCAGCACCCATGGCCCCCTTTCCCCTCACCTTCCGATCCCCCCCTTCCCCACCACCACCTCTGGCCTGATTAATTCCCCCAAATCTGCCATGCCACAGGGACTAATCAGGCTCATGGCCCACTAATTGGCACTCAGAGATCTGCCAAATGGCTGTTTGTGAGATTCCCAGGCTGGGCTGGGTTAACTTCGCACACCCCAACCACTCCACAGGTTTGCCCCTGAAATGTGAGCTGGAGCCCTGGGCGGGAGGGGAAGCAGAGAACCCAGAACCAAGGGAGGGCCCCAATATTGGCCCTCGGATTAACTCAGCTCTGCCACTTCCTGGCTGTGGGACTCAGATTAGGTTATCTCCTTGAGCCGGCCATTCAGGCCTCTGCCACTGTCTGAACTGCACCTAGTCTCTCCAACCTTAGCTCCTCAGGCATGCCGGCCCTTCTGCCCCAGCCAACCTACTGGATCACAGTGGCTTACTCCTAGCTCTCTGGGGGGAAAAAAGTGTCTGCATGATGCATGTATGTGCATAAATATAACTACTACTGATATATATTATATTGATATTGACGTGTGGCACACAATCTTAATAGCAAAATATACAATCGTCTTTATTATAAATTCCTAGAACCAGCTGATTCTCGTAAAATGCTTTCATTGATTTTTGCCAAACTCTGGTATCAATAGCCAACCTATGGTGGGAAGTGATGAACAAGTGTAGCTCAGACTTGAATTTGGGTTGATATTTTCACTTCAGTGTGTTAAGGGGCAGGCCGATAGTGGGACGGCGAAGGTGAACGTCAAAACTTCATTCACGTGTCAGTGATATGAGCAACTCCTTTGCGGAATTGCCTAATGATTTTTGAATACTGAAAGAACATCTCCTCGGTTTCTTTTTTTTTTTAAGGATTTTTTATTTATTTATTCATGAAAGACAGAGAGAGAGAGGCAGAGGGAGAAGCAGGCTCCCAAGGAGCAGGGAGCCCGATGCAGGACTCGATCCCAGGACCCTGGGATCATGACCTGAGTCGAAGACAGATGCTTAACCATCTGAGCCACCCAGACGCCCCATCTCCTCAGTTTCTCGTGCTATTCCTGGGTAATGGCTATAAACACAGCACGCTTTCAGGTTTCCTCCATGTTAATATTTTCTCCATTGCTAAGTGTAGATGATCAACGCAGAGTTAAGCCCAGATTCACAACACTTGCCAATGACCAATTATCAATCGTCAGATGCTCAGATTTCAAACCTACCAACTTGTTGGTGAAGTGTGGGCTTGGGGAGGGAGGCACAGATCTTACTGTGTAGTATTTTCTCCAAGGAGATGCAGTGGGTAAAAATAACTTCAAGGGCATAGACAGTAGCAAAATGTTGTAAAACATTGAGATGATGAGTTTTGAGTATTTACTACTGTTTATAAAATTATTGATTTAGCTGTAAGTTTATGTAATTTAAATGTCAATAATCACTGTGTGTTGTGTAAAAAGAATGTGGCTGGCCTTTGTCCCTGGTTCCCAGGAAGAAGACTAAATCCTCGGACTTTCTGAAGTGATAGAACTGTCTGTTATTTGTGAGCCGCTTGGATCACCCTTGAGTTTATGCTAAGAGATGGGGTGACTCGGGATGGGGCCAGTCACCAGAAAGACTGACCATGTGATCAGAAGGTTAGGGCTTTCAAGTACGGGGGGAGGCCTGGAGATTGAGTTCAATCATGTGGCCAAGGATTCGGTCAACCATGTCTAGGTAATGGAACCCCAATAAAAACTCCAGATCCCGAAGCTCACTACTGCTCCCTGGATGGTAAACACACAGATGTGCTGGGAGGGTGAAGAGCCCAGATTCCACGGGGAGAGGGCATGGAAGCTTTGAGTTGGGGACCCTCCCAGGACCCACCCTTCATTTGGCTGGTCCAGATTTTATCCTTTATAACAAAACTATAATCTCGAGTATAGTGCTTTCCTGAGTTCTCTGATCTGTTCCAGCAACGTATCAGACATGAAGGGGGTTCTGGGACTCCCCTGAATTTGTACCCATTTGGTCATGAGTGTAGGGGCCCCTGAACTTGCAGTCTTGTTGGGATACATGGGCCCTTCACAGGTGGAGTCTGAGACTCTCTGGGATGTTAAGCATCAGAACTGGATTGAATTACAATGTGGCAGCTGGTGTCAGAAATACTGTGTTTCACACCAGGCTCACACAATTCCTAACAATGTAACAGTTAGTTCTCCTTGGACTGATTCGAGCACCACTGCCCATTTCCACTTCTGAGCCTTCGCTTATGCCTTCGCTGAGGCTGTTCCTTCTGAATAAACTCACATGTATTCCTTTATGCATTGGCTTATTGACCAAGTCTTTCTGGAGTGCATGCTCTGTGCCAAGCACTATACGAGGTGCTTGGGATAGTGAAGAAAATAGACGTCACGTGCAAAGGGTACAATCAGTGCCCTGCTCAGGTCCCCTAGGGTCCCTTTGGTCATTTCTGTGTGCCTCTCCACCAGCTTCTGTGTGCTTTTCTTCCATTTGCCTACTTCATTTGTGGCTCCTTTAAAGAACTAGCCTCTGGCTGCTGGAGCCACTTTGCTGGCACGTGCAGAGAGCCAAGGGGGCTATATCGGCCCCTCACGCCCGTGCTGGGGCAGGTCTTAGTCAATGGCAGGCCATGGGTGAAGTCCAGCTCCCTTGCCTCCGGTCAAAACTGTGTGGTGTCTGTCACTCACACTCCCAAGCTTCTGGGTGAGATCAGGCTGAAGCTACCCTCCATGGGGCTTTGCCTAAAATTGTACCCTACCCGGCTTTCTCCCATTCCCTGTCCTTCCCCCACCCTCCTCTTCATCCCTCATGGGATTGCTTCCTTAATCACTTGCACACCAATCATTTGCGTACCAGTGTCTAACCCAAGACCTGCTCTGTGAGGCTCATAGTCTACTGGGGAGACAGGTATTATTCACAGGGTCTTAGGAAAACAAATTTCTGGGGTGCCTTAGAAAAACAAATTTTCTGGGGCTCAGGTGGTTAAGTATCTGACTTCTGCTCAGGTCATGATCCCAGGGTCCTGGGATCAATCCCCATGTTGGGCTCCCTGCTCTGTGGGGGGCCTGCTTCTCCCTCTCCCCTCTGCTCATGCTCTCTCTCGCTATCTCTTTCTCTCTCTCTCTCTCTCTCAAATAAATAAATAAAATTTTAAAGAAAAAAAATTTCTTTTCCTCCTCCCTGGAGGAAGTAGTGCTTCCTTCCTGTAGGAAGGTGAAAGGGACGGAGGGAGGGAGGAAGCTTTGCAGGCAGATGGCATAGCAGGTGCAAAGGCCCTGTGGTAGGAGTGAGAGATCAGCATGGCTGGAGCACAGAGTGAGATGAAGTTGGAGGAACTGATAGGGGCAGGACTGTGCAGCTTGTCGGCATGAGTGGATGTTTGGGTTCATTTTCTAAGAGAAGTGGAAACACACCTAAATGTCAAGTAGAGGGCTGACTTGAGAGATTTAAATTTTGAATTTTTTCAAGTTTTAAAATGTAAAGATTCTTTGACCCCCCCAGGAGTTTGCCCTGTGAATAAGGCCACCTTCTTGTACAAGGAAGTTCACTACACTGCTGTATATGAAACAGTGCTGTATATATAAGAAAATGAAACACAGAATCTACTGAATTGTCAAGAAAAGACAGGTTTAGAGGCACCTGGCCAGCTCAGTCTAGCATGCAATTCTTGATATTGGGGTTGTGAGTTTGAGCCCCGCATTGAGTGTAGAGATTACTTAAAAATAAAATCTTTTAAAAAATGGGACAGGTTTAATAAATTTGGTTCATCCATTCAATGGACCCCCACACAGCCTTTAGAAAGCACGAGGGAGATGTGAATATGTTCATGAAGAACTTTCTCTAGGCTGGGCTGTGGGATGAGCAAAATGTGCAAAATAGACTGTTGTCTGTTCACATTCACCTGAAAGCAAAGTTATACCCAAAAAGTGTTTCCAGAAAGTCACACACACACATACATACCTACAATTATTAAGAGTAACTACAGTGGTGCTTAGCACGTAGTAGATAGTCAATCAATATTAGTTGGGTGACTTAATGAATGGATGCATTGTTGCTTCTGGGGAGAAGAGTTGAAGGTAGGAGAGAGTTTTACTTGTTTACTTTTTAATTTTCTTCTGCAACGAGTAGTTTTCTTATTTGCTTGTGGGTTTTTCTACTTTATTTAGCTTCAGTGAAGTGTAATTTACACACAACAAAATTCGCTGATGGTAAGCGAGCAACTGGATGAGTATACAAATGTACACAAATGCATACAATTTGTACACAAATGAATACAGTCATGTAAGCAACGCCATAATCAAGGTATAGAACATCTCCATCACCCCCAGAATTTCCCTGTTGCCCCTTTGTGGTCCATTCCTATCCCTACACTTTGCGCCTCCCTCCCCCACCCCGGCCACCCTCAATCTACTTTCTGTCACTATTTTTTTGCCTTTTCTGGAATTTCGTACACATGAAATCATACAGTACATGGGCTTTTGAGTCTGACTCTAAAGGTTGAGGGGGAGTTTAGCCATGTAAAGGGGAAGGGGGTGGGGTGGGGGCTAAGGGAAGCAGCTTTGCAGGCAGCTGGCTTAGCAGGTGCAAATATACTGTGGTTTGGTTTGGTTTGGTTTCTGAGATTCAGGCATGTTGCTGCTTATGTCAGGAGTTTGTTCCTTTGTATCTCTGAGTAGTGCTCCAGGTATGAGTGGACCACAGTTTCTCTATTTGTTCACCAGTCCCTTCTCCTCACATACCTGGTCACTTACCTGCTCACGTGGCCCCACCTCCAGCACCCTGGTTTCCCACAGCGCTTCTCCCGGCTCCCTCACCCTCATGCACTCAGCCCCCTGCCCTGCACACACCCGCTGCCACGTTGTTGCCTTCCCCCCACGGACAGAGGAGCCACATTCCCTCCTCCGTGACCTTTAAAAGCTTTTAGGTAAAGGTGGTGGCGGTGAGGCCACCATGGAAGTCATGGCCGCTGCCTCCTCCACCAGCTGAGGCCAGGCCTTGGGTCTGGGAGAAAGCTGGGCAGAGAGCCAGACAGAGGGCTTTCGCTGAAGATTCTCTTTGTTGGGGCCCCAGCTTCGCTCTCTCTGGGTCTGAAGAAGGAAGAGAGGACTGGTTCTTTCCAGGGCTACCAAGCATCCCCCATGTTCCTGGGAATGACCTTGTATGAAGCCCCCCACTTTGGAAATAGGGCAAAGGCAGCTCAGAGAGGGCAAGGGCTTGCCTGAGCTCACACAGCTCAGAGCGGGGACAAGCTGCGATTTCACCTCCTCGCTGGCTCGCTACTGAGGTGCTTGGAGGTCCCGCAAGATCCAGGGAGGGAGAGAGAGAGAGGGAAAAAAAAGTCCTAGACACACTCAGGCCACTGGGAATGTTTGACTGAACCCTGGCCGGGTCATCTTGTTCCTCCCTCTGGCAAGCAGGCGGGGAGCAGGGAACACGCTGCTTCTCTAGACTGGCCCCTGGGGTCCCTCTCTCCCCTGCCCCCCTGCCCTGAACTAGCCTAAACTACCCCAGCTGTCACCTGACTGAAGAGAAAGGGAGAAACAAATGAGGGGCCCCTCTCTAGCAGGCAGGGGAGAAGGTTCCACCCCAGGGCTAGGCGGGAGCGGATAACCACGGCCTCACTGAGAGCTGTTCTTTCTCCCCTACCTGCCTATTTATATTCCCTGCCCCCCTCCCTCCTAATAAGCCAGTAATAATAATCCATTTTTTTTTTAAACCCCCACAGTCCCTACTCCTGGGCTCAGGGATGTGAGAGAGCAGCCTCTGGCTGTCCATAAACGTGAGAGACAGATGTTGCCAACATCTGGAGATCAGGAAGGCACAGTCCTGACTGGAACTGGGAACAGTGCCCAGTTGGGTGGAGTGCTCCGGGGATGGGGAGGGGACCCCCTACCTGTCAGTCATCCGGACAGGGGACCACTTCCACCCCAAAGGAGGGCCCCCAGGCCCTGGCCAGGGCTCCCAGGCTGAGAGGCTCTTTGGAGGGAAAACTGGGCGGGTGCTGCCTGCAGGGAGGAAACTTCAAAGGCTCCCTAATCCCTGGTGACATTTTCAGACACAGGAGTTTGCTTTTTTATGCTGCGGATCAAAGCCCAGAGCTTTATAAATAACCCTCATAAAAGCCAAGGAGCTTGTAAAGTTAAACAATAAGTCACAAACAGTGTGAGCATTCAGGGGCAGGACGGAGGCTGGGGGGGCATCAGGCCCCTACCCCTGTTCTGCCACCGGATGGCCACCCACCTCCACCCTGTGGGAGGCAAGGCCCCGTGGGAGGTCAGGAGGGGCCTGGGTTGGACTTGGAGTTTCCTCTCCAGCCTCTGCCAGCCCCCGGTGGGCATCCTAAAGCTGGCCATTCAGTCATTAAATCATTCCTTCCTTCAGTCAATTAGTCAGTCAGTCAGTCAACAAACGTTTCCTGATTATCTCCAGACAATGCCCCTGGCCAAGAAGCATAAGCTTGGACATTACTGGGATTCAAATCCCAGCACTGCCACTTCCAAGCAGGGTGCCTTCCAAAAAACCACCTCACCTTCCTGAGCCTCAGTTTCCTTATCTGTAAAATGGAGCTACATTTTGAACCCGTCCTAAGACAGGTGTTGGGAGGCCTTGGTGGGCTCAAAACCTCTCCTGGGTGATTATTACTGTTAATCAGACTGTAATAATCCTAATCATCGGTCTCTCCAGGAGGCTGCTTTTCTTTGTCTGGCTCTCACTCCCCCAAAAATAACCTCCCCTTCTGCTCTCATGTCCCAGGGCCCCAGTTGGGAGGGGGGTTTTGATTTATATTTTCTGTGATGTCAGAGGGGCCACAGAGCCATCACTCAAAGTGATGCTGTTTCCAGAGGTGGGGTGGGGAGGATGTGAGTTCAAGTTCTGGGTCCAGTACTTCACAGCTGCATGTTTTGGGGCCTCTGTTCTCCCTCCCTGAGTCTCAGTTTGCTTACCTGTAAAACGGGGGGCAGTGGGACAGACCGCATGAGGGCAGGAACAGCCAGAGCCTGGTCCATAGTAGGTGCTCCGTAAATGACCGTGGATACTCTCGGCTCTTCTCCCAGTGGAAATTTCCATAGGGAGAGTGGAGCACCGTGAAGAAGGGATAGGCTTGGCAGATGATGAGGGTCCCTGGAGTCTGCACACTGGAAGCTGATGCCAGGGCCCTCCCTTGGGTGAGGAGGCACAGCTGTGGGACAGACCATACCTGCATGTATCCCCCTGCCCCATCCTAGCGTCGTCCGTAAGTACGCACGGAAGCTTCAGGAGCCAGTCAGCTCCCAGAGCTGAGAACCTGGCTTTACATCCATGCGGCATCTGAGACGGGGATTCGAGTTGAGCTGCTGTCATTCCAGCTGCCAGCTTCCTGGTTCTCTGCCAAGAGGGGATCCAGGTTGAACTGGGAGAGGTGGGCACGTGTCTTACTCTGCTCAGGCTGCTATTAGCAGCGCTTCGGGGCTTATAAACAACAGAAACTTGTTTCTTATAGTTTTGGAGGCTTGATGTCCGATATCAGGGGACCAGCGCGGTCGGGCGAGGGCCCTCTTTCAGGTCAGACTTCTCACTGTGTCCTCATGTGGCTAAAGGGGTGAGGGAGCTCTTGGGGCCTCTTTTCTAAGGGCACAGATCTCATTCCCAAGGGCTCGGCCCTCAGGACCTTGTCACTTCCCAAAGGCCCCACCTCCCACTACTACCAGGACCTTGGGCATTAGGTTTTCAACATATGAATTTTAGGGGGACACACACACAAACGTTTATGAGCACCTACCATGTGCCAGGCCCCATGCTGGACACCAGGGCTGCAGTGTAAACCACATAATTGGGGTCCCTGACCCCCCAAAAACTGATGGCGAGGAAGCAGGTGACACAGTCCAATGTGATCAAGGAGAGGCCAGGGAGCACAGAAGTGAAACTCAACCCATATGTGGAGGAGGGGCAGTGAGAGAGCTTCCTGGTGGAGGTGACAGTTGGGCTGGGACCCAAACAATGAGGAGAAGTTAGGGAAAGGCATTTCAGGCAGAGGGAACAGCCTGGGAAAAGTGAGAAGGGACAGGGTATAGACACAGAAGGGACCTCCCCCACAAAACTCCTTTGTTCCGTTTCAAAATCAGAATCCTCTGAGCAGCAGGGTGCTTCTCACACCCACCATGCCCCCATGCCCATCCCCAGGTGGGTTGTATTCCCATTATGGCACCTGAGGCCAGAGAGGATCAGAGAGGTTGAGTAACTTGCCCAAGGCCACACAGGAAAGACTACTTTGGATCTGGAGCAACTTGGTGGATACGGGCATCAGGGATCTGTGTATCAGGAGCCCTCCCACGGCCTCCTGGGTTTACAACCTGTGCCCCCACCTCAGCAAGTCACCTGTCTTTGCTGAGTCTCAATTTCCTCAACTGCAAAATGAGACCCAGGTGCAGCCCCCCCCCACACACACACATACCTGTTACAGCCACATGTCTCACTGACCTCATTAGGGCAGTTAGCCTGGAAGCAGCGGTCCCTGGCGGAAGCTCGGCCGCAAACCCCGTCTCAACTAGGCCAGCAACAACAGGATCCCCCTGTGGGCATTTGGCCTAATTGGCATCGGACCCCCGGGAGCTGTGCCAACTTCGCTGTGATCATTTTACACACCCAGCAAACACTCGCCTGGAGCACCTCTGAGCCAACCCTAGGACTCAGCTCCTCTGTGGCTGGAATACGAGCTTCACACCCCAGACCAGGCTTCTCTCCCTGCCAGGCCCATGCTGGGTGCCTCCCGTAGATGCCTTTGCTTGATTCCCAAAGCACCCGGTGAGGTTAGTACCTCTGTCCCCACCTTCCAGAAGAGTCCCAGGGCAAAGCCAGGGAGGTGACCATCCACAGAGCCCTCACCATGCTGGATGCAGCCTGTGAGGGGCTCCCTGGTGTTCCAGACCCTGGTCCCCCCACCCCCCGCTGTAAAATGAGGACGATGAAGGCCGTCTCGTGGGTAAGGCACTGGTCACTGGCCTTGTTTTTCTCATCTGTAAAATGGTGTGGACCTGACTTGCCAGGTTAGTGTAATAATTAACCCCCCAAATAATAACAAGAGTGCACAATTACTGAGCACCTGTGTGTCGGGTACTTTTTAAGGGCTCTGAGTGTATTTACTCTTAACCTTCATAGCAGTCACAGGAGGTAGCTCCTGCTGTTATCCCCATTTTGCGGTTGAGCAAATAGAGGCACCAAGAGGTTAAGAAACTCACCCAAACTTAGCACAGGAGGCCAAGTCAATAAAGGCGAGCTTTTATTTCTGTTCCACTCCCTTTAGCGTCCAAAGAACCCCTGCCCACATTCCCCAACCTTCCTGTATCTTCTGCCTCCTCCTAGCCAGCGACAGAGGGTGGCCTTCATGGGATCACCTGGGGGACAGAGTTGCAGATGCTTTTACCTTGACTCAAGTTGGACAGCAGAAGGAACTTCTGAGCCACGGGGGCTGCGAGGAGAAGAGTGTGTTCCTCATCGTCAAGGCCAAGAGATGCCGAGGTAAAAATGTGAACCAAGCCAGCAATAGGGAGACACACGCCAGCCCCCCAGAGCAGCTGGGCAGCATTGCTGCTGTCTGCGGGCTCATTTATCATTCCGAGGGGGGCATTGCCGCCGTGAGGTCCCCTGGGACAGCTCTGCCATGGCCCCATCTGATTGAAATCCAGGCCCCGTGCACACCCGGCCCAGGGAAGGGGCCGCCCAAACCCGAAATAAATAATACCACAGGCAGGAGGCACAAATCTGCCGCTAATTACGGCATATCCTGATTAAATGGGGTGCATAAATAAATATTTCAGCTTGGAAGATGAATCAGTCAGGAGGACTGCCATACCAGCCCCACTCTGAGCCTCTCTTGTTCTGCTGCTTCCCCAGAGGGGCAGACAAAGACAGAGCCTTGCCCCCCCCCCGCCCCCACCGTGCGGCTCAGGATCCGTCACCACCCACCCCACCCCACCCCCCAGCTTGGCCTCGATTTCCTTATCCATCAGATGGGGTGTCAATGATCACCCCTCAGCCAAGCCACAGGGAGAATCTGAAAGAGCATTTGGGGTGATCGGGTTTTGACAGAACCAAGGAGGCAGTGATTATAGATAGTAGAGAACAAAGAATTCGGGGCCAGGCGGTCGTGTGTTTGAATCCCAGGTCTGGGACCATCCCTGTGCCTCGGTTTCCCCTTCTGTAGATTAGGTGGGTGTGACCAGCCACATGCTCTGAGCCACACCTAGCACACAGCTTAAGAGGGAGCTGCTGTGAGGAGGAGGAACACCACACGCTCAAATCCTGGCAGTCACTGTCATTAACTGGGGAGGTCCCCAGAAGACCCAGCCCCAGGCATGGTCCACACTCTTCACACCTGCTTGGAGGCCCTGCCTAGAGACCTGTGCCTGTCCTCACAGACGCCACCTACTCATTTCCGAGAGGCAGAGCGATAATAGAATCGGGGGCCCAGGGGAGGGGGGAGGAGGGAGATCATCCTGGAAAAGTTTAAATCAATTAACTCCCTTCCAGAAAACAGCCTGAGAAATGTAATGGAGAAATAATGACTTTTCTCCACAGGATTAAATGACATAGACCAGGGCCCAGTGAGGAATCAGGAAGGCGGGCACAGGAGCCATGTCTGTGACTTTCTGTGTGGCCTTGAGCAAGTCTTATTTTCTTCTCTGAGCCTTAGTTTCCCCACCTGTACAAGGGGAGGGCTTGGGCCAGCACAGGAACGGCTAATAGAAGGCATGCCTTTTGTCACTCTCCCCACCCTCGCCCACGGCAGGCATTGCTAATCGATTGTAGTACTGTTCTCATTGAGCCTGGAGGGGAGAGCAAAGCCAATCCAAGCCAGAGCTCTGGGCATTCCCTCCGGATGGGCCAGACCTGACACACAGGCACCAGGTTAGGTTTAGATGGTCTGAAAGGTGTCCCCTCTAACACTAGGTTGATATTCGCCAATAGTGTTATTACTGCTGTGATCGACTCAGAGTCTCCTTCTCTTCCTCCGTCTCCCTCTCTCTCTGTGTAAGTATGCATATATATTAAAAAAAAAATTTTTTTTTAAGTAGGCTCCACACCCAACGTGGGGCTCAAACTCACGACCCCGAGATCAACAGTGGCACGTTCCACTGACTGAGCCAGCCCGGTGCTCCTATGCTTTCATATGCTAACTCGTTGAAACCTCACAACCATCAGATAAGGAAGTTACTATTATTACTGTGCTTATCTTACAGAAGAGAAAACCAAGGTCCAGAGAGGGGAAATGATTTGGCCCAAGGTCACAGAGCTACTATGTGGAGTCAAGATTTGAACCCATACCCATCTTCCCTGGAAACAGTCCAGATGGGGTAACGTGACCCTTCTCTTCTGATCGGCAGTCTGGGGAGGAGGGTTGCCATTTCTCTGCACCGAGCTCTGTGCCCCATGCGTCACACACACTGTCGGTTTGGAACTACAGTTATCTTCATTCTCTAAACGGAGGAAACTGAAGCTCTGAGGGATGATGGGACCTGCCCAAGGACATGTGACCGATCATTCGCTGGGGCAGGGTGAGGTGGCACTGTTCATTGTCCTGCTGCCCCTCTCCCTGCAGGAAAGGTGCCTATTTCTCCTGGAATTCCAGTGCCCAGCCGAAGCCTGGCACGCTGGAATAGAATCAATGAATGAATGAATGAATGAATGAGTGAATGAGTGAATGAATGAATATGACAGCTGGTACTAGAAGAGTTCCAGAGTTAGGGTATACCCCACCCCTTCCATTACTAGCCCTCAGACTCCCAAGCTGACTCCCTGGCCCTGGCCCTTACTGATCCACCTGCCCTGGCTGGCTGACCTCTCACCTCTGCCCGTGGCCCTGGATGACCCTGGGGGCTTCTGGTCAGGGCCCAAATTCATCATTCCTGAGTGGTCTGTCCCAGCCCTGCCTCCCCCCATCCATCTTCTCCCCATAGTTAGAGAGAAGGGGGTGGTGTGGGGATGGAGGGGGAGGGTCCCACTCCAGGACACTCCTGGTCCCACTGAAGTCTTCTCCAGGGCCCCCCTCCACCACCTCCCAGGCGGTCACTCCCCACCTGCAGAACGCTTAGGTCAAATACCTTGGATCCCAACATAGAAGACAGCCAAAGGCCAAAAGGGCTCTAGCTGGAGGGTGCAGGATATGAAGGAGCCCTGTCTGGTGCCACACCCACCCTCTTTGCCTCCAAGCAGCCCCCAGGGTGAAGACCCCCCGGAGAACCTCCAGAAAGCCATGGAGAATGACTGTCCTGGGAACCAGAAGACCTGGGTGTGAATTTCTGCCCAGCCACTGGCTCACCGTGCAACCTGGTGCAAGTCTCTTCCCGCTCTGAACCTCACATTCCCCATCGATCACCCCCAGAGGATTGAACTCAGTGGCTTTCAGGCTTTTATTGTCAGAGCAGTGGAAACCTTTTCTCAAATTAAAATCACATGCAGAACTCCAATATGAAAAAGCAAGGAAATGGACCACGCTCTAGTTGAAGTGGGTGGGGCAGAGGGTGATAGTGGGGACCCCAGAGCTCTCCCTTTTCCAGCTTCCTCTGCCCACCCCCACCATAACCAGTGGTCCCTGACACATCTTCCTAAAGCCCTAAGGTTCCTTGGAAGATTTTGAAACTATCAGAATAGATATTTTTTTCAATCATTTTATTATGAAACATTTCAAACATACAGCAAAGTTGGAAGACATTTACAATGAACACATATATCCACTACGTGGATTCTCCCATTCGTGTACTTGCTTTATTAAATAAGGGTCTCCTCTCAGCTCTGTAAAATTTCATGGCTTGGAGAGGACTGCGCTGGTGTGTGTGTGTTTGGGGGCAGCAGGGAGAGGGGGGCGGTGCTCTGAGTCCCTTCTGGGCAGCCCTGTGATTTTGTAACAGCACCAGGATTGCTGTAACAAACAATCCCTGGCATCTTACTGGCGCAACTCAACAGACGTTCATCTCTCATATAACAGTCCAAAGCCTGTGCTGTTGGTCAACAGGTGGGCATATTTCCTCCACGAGTGATTTAAGGACCCAGGCTCCATCCATCTTTTGGTTCTGCTCTATGCCAGAAAGGTCAGTCGTCTGCCCTGGGGCAGAAGAGAAAACTTGTGTACGAGAGGCATAATCACTTCTTACACTGTGCTTGCTCGCATTTCAGTGGCAAAAGCTACTCATTCCGCCCTGCCTAGAAATGTGGCGGCGAGCTACATACTCCCGCTGAGCTCTGCTTCCCAGTACCCATTTCATCCCATGGAAGGAGGTATGAATTTCAGCAGTTGAGTGGGTTGTCTGTGCCAGACCCAGTGTGGCGAGAAGCACCCCCAAACCCATCCCAAATCATCCTAACCATCCCGCTGTCTCCATGCTATCCCATGCCAGATGGAGAAGTCCTAGTCAGCTCTCCAGATGAGTTTAACTTTGTTCAACAAACACGCACGGAGATCTTACTGTAGACCTGGGCTTTGCACCAAACATTGACCACGCAAAGAGGAACAAACATTGGCCCCTGTCCTTAAGAACCTTCCAGATAACTCTTTCCTCTGGAAGCTTTCCTTTCCTGAGAGAAATCCCATGCAAGCTTCTGTTCTCTGAGGGTGGGTTGATCTGATGTTGGAACACTGGAGGAAGGATCTGATTTGATGACTCTTTACTGGTCACTTTCTGCATGCCCACAACAGTGAGCTCGTTTTGTTCTTCTTTACTCTTGTGAAGGCACTTTTTCTCTACTATACAAGGGAATGAATGCCCAGGCTCAGAGTGGTCAAGTGACTTGCCTAAGGTCCCACAGCTGGCAGAGGAGCTGGGATCTGAGCCTTGATATCACTTCCTCATTCCCTGTTTCTTTCTGCCCCATCTAGGTGTCTGCTGGAATGTGTAGTAAAGAGAGACACAGAGGGTTAGCTTCCTGACACGGGCCCTAAGTGAGCAGCTTCACATGTGTCCCCTCACTTCTTCCTCCCTGCCCCCATGAAGTTGGTGCTGTTACTCTTAGAAAACAGGAAGCCAGGGCTCAGAGAGGTGAAGTGACTTATCCCAGGTCGCCCAGCCAGTGTGGTTTCATATCCTGATCCATTTGACCTGATTGGGGCACATCTTGACAGATGGGTGGTTTTTTATGGCTAAACGTAGAGACAATGGGATCGTCCCTTGTCAGAAGGATGGCTCAAAGGCAGAGGGATGCTTTTTCTATTAACAATGGGGTGAACTTATTTTAAGGCAATGGAATGGCATCTCTGAACCATAGAATGGTTTACAAAACAGCAGCAGACAGCTTAGCAGATCCCCTCCCTGCTGGATCCCAGCCAGAAAGGGGCTCCGGGACCAGGGCGGAGGCACCTTTTCTCTCTGGGTCTGAGCCAGGGGCTGGGGCTGCGGGATGGAGCTCAAGGCAACCGGGCAGGAAGCGGGGACTTGGCCTATCGACAGCATAGGGCCCAATCAATGCTATCTCCCCAGGCCATGCCTGGCCAGACATTGATTTCTGCCGCTGTTGTTAACTCCCTGTTTATGTAACGCCTGAACTTTGCACAACTGAACAGTTTCATGTGCAGAAGGGAGCCTGAGAAGAGAGCCTGTTGCCATGAAAACCAGGCCGCGCATGACAGCCGGGATGCGGCGGTATCCCTGTTTTATTGGCCTGCGCTGAATGTATTTTAACCTTGATAAGTCAATAACTTTTTGTACAAAAGGAGATCTGCCAGGCGGGCCTGGGAGGGCCTGTTGGCCTTTCCAGGCCAGGGCGGGGAGGCAGGGTGGGCTGGGTTTAATCCTCTGGAAATCTCCCTGCCACTCAGAGCCTGGGAGAACCAGGCCCAGCGGGGCCAGAAAAGCAGAGATCAACCTTGTAGGGGTGTCATGGGGACCACCCCCCACATCCGGTCACTGTTTCCTGTGTGTTAAGGCCTCCAGCTAAATCGGAAACCTATCAGGGAGACCCATCAGTGTTCACATCCAGGTGCCGCCCACCCAGGAGCTCCGTGCCACCTCAAGCAAGGCCACGGACGTCAGCCTCAGGGTCCACATGTGTAACACAGGCCAGTGGTTCCCCTCCGTGGGCTTGCTGCGAGGTTTACAGATCACAGAGCAGAAGTACCTGGGGTGGTGCCAGGCCCGTAGTGGGGCCTCGCTAGATGCATATTCCTATTACTGTTGCCACTTTATTTTACCCTAGTTATCTTTGATTACCTTTTGTAGAGCCTGTTCGATGCTTTTGGAAATGTTATCCCCGTTTTCTCATTATAGTCCTTCCTTGTAATAGGCAGGGCCAGGGTAAGTAGTCCCAACTTTCGGTTGAGGAAACTGAAGCCCAGGGGAGCTGCCTGGCTTATCTAGAGGGGTCCCAAGATAAGAGGGTGGTGCTGATTGAAGGAAAGAAATCCCAGACTCCCAGTCCAGTGCTCTTTCAAACTCCTGTTCACAGGAATAGCCTCTGTGCAGCTACTGACTCAGCAGACATCACTAATCGATGGCAGCACAGCACTTGTTCCCTTCGGAGCCTGGGTCTGGCCTCAGAATCCCCCTTGACACAGAGCTGGTATGTGAGATGAGACTCAGATGAAACTCTGTGCCCCAAGAGGGCTCTGGGCTCAAGTCCCACCTCTGGCCCACACTTACCACATGACTTTGAGCAAGTGCCTTCCCCTCTCTGGGCCTCCTGATCCCCAGGGATGAAATAAAGGGATTTAACAATTCCTAGATTGTCTCGGGTTCTCCCAGGCAGAAGGGACCCCACTACCTTCTGGTTGCTATCCCAACTCCCCAGACATCTTGAACCTTCTCCAATTCCATAAACAAGTATTGACCTAGAACCTACTGTGTGCACATGATCACGTGAGGTGGTAGCAATACAGCACCGCCGAAGATGATGACCAGGAGTCCTCCCCACACCCCGCCCCCCGCCCGCAGAGCTGACCGCAGAGACAGGGAGACAGAAAATAAGCAAGTCAATCCACAAGTGCACAGGGAGTTGCCGACAATAATAAGCACTGCAGAGGACAGGCAAAGGAGGGGCCTCTGGGGAGAATAACTGTAGATGGGGTGGTCAGGAAGGGCTTCTCAGAGGAGGTAACATTGGAGCTGAGACCTAAAGTATGATAATGAGTCAGCTGTGCAAAGAGCAGAAGGAAGAGTGTTCCGGGCAGAGCGAACAGCTTGGCCAAAGGGCTCAGGGGGAAACAGTTTGGCATCTGCCAGCAATTAAGAGGAGGCCAAAGTGGCTAGAGGTGAGTGTGGCAGGGGCCAGTCCCTGAGGCTATGTGGGCCTCCTTGGCCCTCCCTCCCCTGGGCTCCTGGCCCCATCTCCCTGGGCCTGCCCTAGAGAGAGGCTCCAGGTACTGGGGGGCAGGGCTGGGTGAATAACAAGGTTACACGTGCTTCTTCTTTCCCCTTTTCTCCAGGAGGAGCATAAAGAGCTCTTTCTTTTCTGCTTATTAATAGCTCTGATTAAATTATCTCTGAAAAACCTACATGGTGTGCACCAATGGGGGCTCGGCTCCCTCCAGGCTCTGGCCTAGATTATGGCAACAAGGGCAGGTGAGGCAGGTGGGGGCTGGGGAGGGAGGCTGGGACAGGCCTGCTCCCCCCACCAGGACAAAGACTCAGTCTCTGCCTCCCCACCCCACTCCCCAGCCCAGCTCAGACTCTGACCACCTCTACTCTTGGGACATTCACAGCCCCCTCACTTGGGACACTAGGCCTTACGTTGGCGATTCCCTCTGCCAAGACCACTCTTCCCCTCACCCCTCCCCTTGGCTACCTTCTACTCACTTCTCACAGGGCCACTGATCAGCCTTTCCACCATCACCAGCCCACCGGCTAGGTCAGGTGCCTGGCTCTGTGCTTTTCCCTTCCCCGTTACCATTTTAATTACTATGTGTCTTGGTGTGGACCTCCTTGGGTTGAATTTGTTGGGTGATCTCTTTCCCTCCCCAGATATGGGATGTTTTCAGCTAGCCGATAACTGCTAGTTGTCTTATCTGTCCCCCCATGAAACTTGAGCCCCCCAAGGTCAAGGACTGTGTTTGGATCACTGCTGAATCCCTAGTGGCTGGCACAAAGCAGGTACTTAGGAAATGTTGAATGAATGAATGAACGAATGAGCAGATTTAAAGAGGGAACGGGCATGACTCGCCTTACACACATGGGAGGGTGGAAGCAAAAGTTTCAGGGTCCAGACCCCTTGAGCAGTGCCTCTGTGACAATTAACCCCATTTCGAAGATGGGGAAAACCAAGGCACAGAGCAGATGAGTCACATGGCTAACAACCTGAAGAGTCAGGATTCAAACCCAGTCGGTCTGATTCCACTCCTCCTCTCCCTGTTTTTCCACTACAAAGAAAACCTGGGCCATATTTATTCATTGATTCAGAGATTAATTCAACAAAACTGAATATTGAGTGCTGACTGTATACCAGGCTTGTGCTAGGGCTAACACAGTTCAAATGCAGCCCCTGCCCTCTCAGAGTCCTCAGGTTGGTGGGGAAGACTGTCCAATAAGTGGGCCCTTATAAGACAGACCAGGCACATCTATGAAGGGGGAAGGACTCCAGCCTAGAGGGCAGTAGTCAGGGAGGGCTTCCCGGAGGAGGTGGCACCCTAGCTTAAAATCTGAAGGAGGAGCAAGAGTTAACTACCCGGAGGGAGGCTATTCTCGTTGGAACGGACAGAATGGGTAAAGAACTGGAAGTCAGAGAGACACCTGGGAGGATGTGCAGGCATTTCAGCAAGGCTGAAATATAGGCGATATACACGGACAGTGAGGACTGAGGTTCTCTCTGTTCCCCAACCCCCTCAGGGCCTCTTGAACCCCTGGCTGGAGCCAGCATTCGAGCGCTGGCCGGCCTGGTGGTTCTGCGGACCGTGGCAAATCTATCTTGACACTGTTTCCATTCACATAATGCAGAGTTATTGCACATGACCATAGCAAGGGGAGGCTGTATCAAGGCTGGGAACTGGGGGGCCGGTGGGGGGGCATGGACAGGAGGGCCTGACCTCAGGGAGGGTGTAAGTGAAGGCCTGCGGCGGAGCATCTATGAGGCTGTTCCCCTTCCCGGACCGGTAGGAGAGGAAGACTCAGCTCTCCGCTTCTATAGCTGCCTTCCAGCCCGCTGCTGCCTGAAATCCCACCATTAGCTCATCATGAGCTCACAGGCCTTCAGAGATGGAGGGGATTTTTGAGACCTTCTAAACCCCTGGCCGTACATTGGAACCACAGTGGGACCTTTGGAAGCTACCGGGTCAGGGGAGGGGTGCCAGTCCACGAGAGCCTGATTGGTTGGGCTGGGTCATAAGTCCCACCCTCCATTTTACAACAGAGGAAACTGAGGTCCAAAGAGGAGAGGAAATCTGCCCTCAAGGCCACACCCAGTCAATTAGTGGCTGGCACAGGGTGCAATAAATCAAGATCAGGGGCTCTGGCATTTGGGCCCTGGTTCTGTCATTGTGTGACCTTGTGCGAGTCACGTGGCCTTCCTCAGCTGTAAGATGTGGACAGTAATCGAATAGACCTCCCAGGGGGTGCTGTGAAGGTAAAAGGAGATAGAAATAGGTGATATAAACAGCACCGAGCATGTGCCCTGAACATAGTAGGTGTCAAGTCATGGTAACCGACGATGGAAAAAAATCCCAAATCGGAAAATAGATGGTGTGGCCACACAGCCTTCTTCTCTACTTCCTGCCCTCTCTTTCTTCCCAGGGTTTTGGTGGTCGCCGTCCCTCTCCCTGCACCTGGCTTGAGCCCTGCACCATATTTTCCCCACCTGTCCACACCCTGGGTCCACCCAGTGCATTGCCTGGGCAGCCTGCCCTGATGTCACTAGCAGCTCTGGCTGCTTGGCCCCTGGAGCAGAGCGAGAGGAAGCAGCTGGGAGTTGGATCAAGTTCCCAGGTAAATCCCCACCCCCATCCCAACTCCAAGAGGGTTGGGTGGAACAGCCCGGGAGAACTAGAGCAGGGCACTGAAGCCAGGGGCTGCTGGATATGGCACTCATGGCAGCTGCTCCAGGGCCTGAAACAGGACCTGCTCCTGCCCTAGATAAGACGATGGGTGGCCTACTTGGTTGGCCCTGGAGCTCCCCTGCGGGCGCCTCTCCCAGGCTCTGGGTAGGGGTGGGTTGGCTCCTAAAAGTAGGCTAGCCAACCCCCCTCTCACCTGCCCCTATAAGCAGCCCATCACACTGGGTACACTCACCAGGGTCTTCAAAGCCTTCCGGGTCTGGATGACTACAGTTGGCATTTATTAAGCACTTAGTGTGTTCTGAATCCTTTCCAGCAACTTTTTGTCCACACAACAACCCCCTCGGATAGGAATTATGATACACAGACAGGAAACTGAGGCACAGAGCCATGAAGGTAAATGTCCAAAGCCAACAGCCAACGAGGACAAGGTTGGAATCGCACACAAGTTCCATGGGATTCCACAGGGTCACACAGACATAGCCTGAGAGTGGTCAGAGGAGTTCTGGCTGCGGCTTTGCATTTCTGTAGGGATCGTGAAGTCTTTCCTGCAAAGCTCCCTACCCAACTTGCTGTGGGATGGACACATGGCAACTGAGGGAACTATCCCTCCCAGGACTCAATTTCTCCAGCTGTAAAATGGGACTGCTAAGCAGGCCACTCATGGGCTATCAGAGAGACCTATTGAGAACCTATGAAGCTACTTAGAAGGTAAAAGGCAAGGTGCAGTACAGTTTGATGGATTCAAAATTTGGGCACCAGGTGATACTGTGCCTCAGTTTCCCCGTTTGTTAAGTGGAGGAGAATACCAGGACCTGCCTCCCATATATGTGGTGTGGATACCATGCGGTGGACTTTGTAAAAAGCTCAGCACAGTGCCTGGGTATATAGTTAGTGGTCCACAGATCTCAAATGTGATCCCAAAAGTCATTCACTTCCAAAAATATGCCTTGGGGCAAAACACTCCGGACAGAGTGTCACTTCATATCTCTTAACCTCAATTTCCTCTATAAGCTGGGAATATAATAATAATACCTACCATATCGGTTTTCTCATCTGTAAAATAGGGGTGATAATACATACCTTACAGGGTTGTTGTGAGCATTAGGCAGAGTACTTCATTACGTGTTAGCTTTCTATTATTTTTAACAAATTCCTCATAGGGTTCTTTTCAAGATTAAATGAAACGATGCAGGTAATGCTCTTAGCATAGTGCCTTGCCCCAGATATGTGTTCAATAAAGGATACTGGTTTTTCCACCTCTGGGTCCCGACAAAGGGACTACAAATACCAGCATGCTCTGCGCCTCAAGTCGGGGCCCCTCCGCCCGGCGTCGGCGCGCTGCATGCCGGGAGTTGCAGTCCCCGCGAGGCCGGTCCCGCCTCGCCCCAGCTTGGGGGAGGAGGTTGGAGAGCCGCCCTGCCGGCCTTTGAATTTTGCCGCGAAAAGCGCGCGTGGCGGCCCCCGGCCCCGCCCCCCGCAGGATGCGGCGCCGCGTCACCCTGGTAACCGCCTCTCGGCCGCCGCTGATTGGGCAGAACCTTAGGGGGCGGGCGGGGGGCGAGACGCCGCAGCCGCTGCCGGCGCTCGCGCCTGTCAGTCGGGCCGGAGCGGAGCAGCGGGCAGGAGGGCCGGGCCGGCAGCTCCGCTGAAAGGCTGCGTGCTCCAGCCGAGGGAGGTGAAGAGCCGGGCCCGCCGCCTGCGGGACGCGGCACGCGGCACCTGGGCCTGAGGCGAGGCGAGGCGCCGGCGCGCGCCAGGCGGCGCGAGGCTGAGCCCCGGGAGCCCCTGCGCGCCGCCAGGGGCCATGGGCGCGTGAGAGCCCGGCGCGCGCCGCCCCTGCTGCAGCTCGAGAGCTCGCACGCCCGGTGTACCGTGCTCCAGGCCCTTCCCACGTCCGCCCTGCGCCACCCGGACCGGTTATTTTTCGCGGCGCCGAGGCCCCTGGGGCTGCATCCGAGCCTCCGCCGCCCGCCGCCGCCGCCGCGGCTGCCGCTGCTCTCCAGCTTCCCCTCCCCCCACACCCAGGGCTCGGAGGAGGAGGAGGAGGGGCCGGTGCCTTCTCGCCGCCTCTCTTTTGCAACCTGCGGGGGCCGGTGCATGCCCGGCGAGGAGCCGGGGCCGCTGCAGGTGCGTGCAACCCCGGAGGAGACGACCCCCTCCCACCCCCAGGCGGACCCGGGGGCTGCGAGCCGCGGGCGGGAGGTCGAGCGAGAGGAAGCAACAAAGACAGGCTGCAGCTGGGGCCGGCGAGAGGGGCCGCGGCCGCCGGGCTCCTGGCGCGGGCGGAGAGGGCGCCCCGGGGAGCGGCGCGGGCCGAGCTGCAGCCCTGAGCGGGACCCCGAGGGGAGGCGCAGCGCCGCCCGCCGGACGCGGTGAGCACAGGCCCCGGCGAGGATGCGCCGCCTGAGCGCCCGCACGGCCCAGGTCCCGGGCGGGCACGACCCACGCTGAGCGGACAGACCTGCCATCCCCGACTTCGGACGGCGCGGGTCAGTGCCTGGATCACCCTCACCGACAGCGTCTCTTTCCACCCGGAGAGAGGCATCGGCCCCCAAGGGGGGCTCCCTCAGGCAGCCTCTGCCACCTCTGCATGGCTGCGACCCGGCGAGCGGAGAGTCGTCGCCGCTGAGACCTGGTGCCCTTCAACGGCCTGGCTGATCTGGTGAGTTCCGCGGGGCGGGGTTCCGGGCTGGAGCTGGGGGCACTCCTTGGCGTCGGGGCGGCCGGATCGGAAATAAAGGGGCCCTGAGCTGTTGGGAATCCTGAAGCAGCCGTGCTCCTCGTCTCCCCCCAACCGTTTCCCTTTCACACACAACTTGTCTAGACCGGCCAAGCGGCCGGAGTGGAGGTTGGGGGCCCGTTGGGGAACTCCACGGAGCCCCGGGCGAGGCTGAGGCATATGCCTGAGAGGAAAGGTCACCCCACCCCTAAAGCCAACAAAGGTAGCAGCTCCGTCATCCGAAATTTCCCTGGGAACTCCCGCGTCTTGGAGGGCCAAGGAGGAGGGCACCCAAGATGGAACCCTTGGGGTGCTCCCAAGCAGCCTGTGAGATCCTCAGGGGACATCAGCTCCGAGGTGGATTGTGGAGTCCCAGCCATGCAGGTGGCTGCGTTTGAGGATTGGGTCCTCCAAGGCTAGATCTGAGCAGGGTGTCCCGTACAGCCCCCATTCCTCAAAAAAGCTCGCAGGGATGGTGGGTTCCCCAGAGGGGCCACAGCGTGACGTCACTTCCAGGCCTCTGACGTCACTGGGGTTGCAGTGGTGATGCGACTCTCTTTGACCCAGGGCCGGAGGTGGTGGGGTCGTGGTAACCAGGGGCGAGACTGGAAGTCTTTGGGTAATGGAGGGGTGAAGGCAGATTCCGCGCCCCCCCCCACCCTCAACTGCAGTCCTCTGACCTAAATCCCCAGCTCTTCCATGAGGTGGGGGAGGGAAGCAGGGCCAGCTGTCCCTGCTGATGCTCCTCCCCCCAAGGACAGGTGTTCAGCTTTGCCCAAATAGCCTGGCACTGCCTGGGGGCTCAGGACTGCCAAACAGAGCAACTTTATGCTTTCAAAAGGGATGCTACGGAGAACACTTCCTTGAATCCCGCTATACACCCAACCAGCAGACTGAAGTTCCCAGGGTCCCTAGAGAGGTGTGCCCCCACTCTCCCCCCACCCCACCCCTGCACGCCCTTCCCACCCCCGCACCTTAAAAGAGGCCACTTCTGCTCAGGAAACAGTGTGTGCTCCCCCAGCCAGGGAAGGTGCAGAGGAGCTGCTGCCTGCTACCCCTCAAGTCCAGGGGTTCCCCCTGCTGCACAACCCCAGGATGAAGGGCCTTGGCCAAGCCTGGACTCCTATCTGCCCCACTCTCTTCCTTTTGCTGTTTAAGATGATTTTGACAGGCACAGTGTGGTGCTCATTAAGCGAACGGAGGGCAAGTCAGGCCCGTCAGTGCCAAGGTCTGAAAAAAGTGTGTCCTTGCCAGGGGCCAGCTTTGATGGGAGTCAGGCACCAGCCCTCTCTTCCCCACACCCCCACCAGTACTGGCCCTGTGCCTTGTGAAGGGCCAGAGAACCCCCAGCCAGCATCCTGCTGCTGCATTCTTTGATTCCTCTTCTGAGTTCCTTCCAGCGATTGGTACTATTGTCGGATGTGGGTGAAAGTGCTGTGACCACATTTGGAGGTAAAGGTTAGAGAACTGTGGCGCTGCTTCGTTGTGGGGCGGGCTGGGAGCAGAGGGAAGTGTGTGGGGGGTCATTATGAGAAGCCAGGCCCCAGTCTCTATGCAGCCAGCATTTTTTCTCTTCTCCTACCAGGCTCTCTAGCTAGATTAACAGGTCAATAAATATCAGTGGAGCTGCTTTTGGGGGCTTGGCAGGGAGATGATATTTCCAGCTGAAATGGTGTCGTTAAACACACAGGCTTCCAAGGACAGAGCAACAGCAGATGGGGGGAGAAGTGGGAGAGGTGGGCAGAAGGGCTGTTTGCGCTGCCTCTCGAAGCTTCCCAGTTTAGAAACAAACCCGGAGTGTGCGCCAGAGATCCACAAACACAGGCAGTTGGAGGTTCTCCGTGGAGTATTTACACTTCCACAGCCAAAGCGGAGGGAAAGGCTGTCAGAATTGGGCAATTCCTTCTGTTCCCTTCGCTGGGCTTGGCAATAGCACTGGGCGACGAGCAGGAGGGGATGCCAGCTTACCCGGCGTCTCCCTGTGTGCCAGGCATTGTATAGGAGGATCTCAGTGACCCGCTTGGAGTGGCTCATGCCCCGTCGTGGCCCATTTTACAGATGAGGAAACAGGCTCAGGTGCTCAGCCAGGCAGCTGCAGGGGTTTGGCTCCCAAGTGCTTTGGCTCCAGAGTCCCCAGGTGTTCCCACCCCCTTCCCCGGGTGGAGGGGAGCCCTTATACCACTTGTTGGACAGGGTCTCTGCAAGAGTCGGGGGGGGGGGGCTTTCGGCTATGGAAGGAGTCTGGCCTCACCAAGATGCCTTCCCACATTGAAACCTGGGTTTGAATCTGCTTCCCCATTACTTACAGGATACTGTTGAGCAGAGTAGCAACTTCTGCGCTGGCCTTGTGGATGGCCTGCTCCCCTCACCCCTGGCACCCCTTTCTCCATCACTTGGGGAAGGAAGGTGGGGCATGAAACCTGCCCAAGGAAGGGTTGAGAGAGCTGGCCCCGGGCTCCTTGTCATCTGCCCCTCTGGCTCCCCACAGGGAGGGATGAGGCTGCACTCACTTACCCCAGGGGACCCTCCAGGTCGGCACTCAGCTGGTGGAGAAGTCAAGGATGTAGATGGGTCAATGGCAACATTGGTAGATGTGGCTCCTTACCAGCCTGAATGTTGGCAAGGGCCCTCTAGGAGGGGTGCCCTGTGACTCTTGGGACCAATAGGGATCCACCAGGCAGAGGAGTGCAGAGAGTGTTCTGGGCATTGGGTGTGGCTTGTGAGTGCTGGGGTGTACTGGATGAGGGGAGGTGGTGGCCCTGGTGTGGGTGTGTCCTGGAGACTTAGGTGGTTGGGTGAGGTTGAAGCCCGAGAGAGGATCCAGTTAGGGCTCCCTTAAAAGGGATGGTAACCCTGGCCAGTCTCCTCTCTCAAGGTTAGCTCCCACCCACCCCAGTAATCCTTATCACTTGTCTAATTCCACCTAAGCTCGTAAGCTTGCCCATCCCCTATCCCTTTTGAGCCTCACAGTTGCTCTGGCCAGGGCCTGGGCTGGGTTGCTTAACCCCCATTGGTGGGCAGTGGCTCATGGCTAAGAGCCAGGCTATGGAATGGGTCCACCCTTGTTGGCTGTGTGAGTAGCTTTGCCTCTCTGAGCCTCATCCTCAGAACAGCCTTGAATGGCTCTCCCTGTCCCTCCTGGAGCCAAAGATCAAAGACTGCAGGGTAGGCAGGGACCCTTCTAGCCGCCCTCGACTGGGTCTCCCACCCACCTACCCAGGGCACCCCACGTGGTGAGCACACGTGGCTCCCTCCCATCTGAGTTCCTACGAGGCTGGGGCCTGGCCAGACTCCCCCTCTCCAAACCTCTCCCGGCCCCCTCCACCTTACAGTTCCTCGCACACCGGAGGAAGCAAGCGGAGCTGCTCATATTCATGAACAGTAATTCAATCAGGCGGCGATTCCTCTGGGCTCGGGGCGGGGGTGAGAACGAGGAGGCGCGCACAAAAGGGCCGCTTTATTACCTCCCGCGGGCCGGGAATTGCTGCTCTCCCCCAGCAGCGGCCGGAGCCGCCTTTATTGTGTTAACCCATTTGCGTGTCAAGAGCTATTGTGCGCTTTCTCCGCCTGTGCCGGGCGGACTGCGGGCGGAGGGCTGCACGCCGGCCGGTCACCTCCGCGGGCTCCGCCCACCGCCCTGATTGGTTGCTAAGTGATTTGCATCCAAGGTAATCACTTTTATCTCAGAAGGATGTCGACTATAATTATAAGCTACTGACATCTTTTGAAATCTGCCTAATGACTATTTTAGTCTGCACGGGCTGGGGGTGGGGAAGGGGATTCTGGAGGCTGGGGTGGGCGGGGAGGAGGCTGGAAGGGGGATGGATTCCTTACACCTGGACCATTGATTCGTTAGTTGAGAAATATCCGAGTGCCTACTGCATGCCTTGAACAAAAGAGAGGTTCCGAGATCGGGCTTGCTTTGGTTCGTGTGGGTGGAGTTAGTACCATTTCAGAGATGGGGAAATAGAGGCCTGGAGGAATGAACCACCAGCTCGGAATCAAATATGAGTAAGTGGTTGGAACCGAAGTCTCTCTGACCCCCAAATTCATGTGCTGGCCCCCGGATGAGGTGCAGACGGAAATAATAGCATTCCTGGGTAGAGGTCACCTGTCTGGTACCTCCCAGAGAGTATGTCATCGCCCTAAGAAATGCGGGTGCTGTTACTACCCCCATTTTACTGGGGAGGAAGTGGGCACGGGGAGGTTACTTCCCTGCCCAAGGTCACAGAGCCTGGAAGGAGCACAAGTATGAAGTCTGTTGGTGGCCAGAAGTGGGGGTGCAGGACGCAGCATGGCCAGTGAGAAGAGGATGAAGGAGTGAGCCTGGGCTCCAGCTACCCCCTCCTCCATCCCCTGGGTCCACTCGGGTGCTGGGCATCGGGCTGGGCAAGGGCACCCTGCCGGCCACCATCTATGTGGCAGAGCTCTAAGCAATCAGATGGCCCACAGCCTCCATGGGGAGGAAGAGGGGTCTGCAACTAACTCGAATTCTGGTCAGAGCCAGAGCAGGGCTGGAGGAGAGACATGGAGGAGGGAAAAACTGCGGCTGGTCATGGAGGGCTTCCTGACAGAGGGGGCTTTTGCTCTCGGGCCTGAGGACTGGGTGGATCTGCCCAGCGTGTAAGAGTAAATGATGATGTTGCCGGCAGAGGGACTTGGAGATTCGAGGACATGACCCCGAGAGGCAGGGAGAGCTTCTAAGAGGGAAGAGGAAAGGGAGAAAAACTAAGAGAGTGTGCAGGGCCCCGAGTGCTGAGCTGAGTACTTGATGTATCTAGAGGAAGAACCCCCTAAAGCCAGCAAGGGCATCGGTGGGGGGGGCGGGGGAAGGTGATCTGGGTGCTGTAGAGGTCAGTCTGGCCGCCTGTGCACGGCCTTGGGCGTTGCAGATTGGGAGGGAATCCTGGGCTCCTGCACTCTCACCGCCTGTGTGTCCTCAGACAAGTCACTTTGCCTCTCTGGGCCTCACTTTTCTCATCTGTTCAAGGAAGTAATAGCAGTTTTCCCCTAGGCTTGTGGGTGGGATGAGCGTGAGTGAGCAGAGTGTCCCGGTGAGTCTGAGCCCTTCAGAAGGGGTGGGGGGGGGGCTCAGGCACAGGCCCCAGCCAGTCACCCCAGCCCCACAGCAAACCAGCATCCCAGCCACAGCAGCTGTTTGGGGCCCTGGGAAGCCCCTGCCATTGTGCAGAGGGCACAGGGGACAAAGGCCTGGGAGGTCAGGGGGTAAGGCCGAGGCTGGCTGTGAACAGGCTCCTGGGGACGATGGGGACTTAATGACGCAGAACTTAATGACCCGGACTGTGGGGGAGGGGGGCCTCCCTTGGAGGAGGAGGAGAGGGCGGTCCAGCCGCCAGCTGTCTGCTCCAGGATTCGCTGCCAAGGCAGGAGCCGCTCCCCACAGGGTCCAGGCCTGAGCTTGGCACCGGGAGAGGCAGAGGTGACAGGCCCTCCAGCCTACAGTCCCGGGGCCTGAATTGGGAGCTTGGCCCTGTCCCTCAGCATCTGCGCGGCCTCCATCTCCTCATCTGTCAGGTGGGCCAGGGGTCCACTTTGGAGGGCAGCTGTGAGGCTTGGCAGGAGCCCGTCGCAAGTGGGCAGTAAACAGGACCTGCTATTTTTACTCTTTATTCATCCGTTCATTCACAGAGCTCACTGCTCTGTGCCAGGCTCCCTGCCAGGTGCTGGGGACGCAAAGATGAACAAGCCCAGTTGCCTTAAAAGGTGGTGAGGCCTCAGGCACACCATCACAGTGCAGTGGGTCCGTCACCACAGTACAAGAATTCATAGTGTGCAGGCACTGTGCCAGGAGCAGGGGGGCTGCGGTGGACCAACCACATATGGCCCCCTGCCCTCTGGCGCCCCAGTCTCTCAAAGCAGGCTAGGAAATCAGACGCAGAAACCATTACTATCCGCTGGGAGAGCCAGGGAGGGCTCCGTGGAGGAAGAGGAGGCATTTTCAATTGCCAGCCTTGGAGATTTCTGTCCAAACACCTTTGCCTATTACGGGAATCACAGGACACTGCCGGCCTCCACTGTGCTCCAGACTAAGCTTCCTGCTTTGACGTTTTGTTCTCTCATTTAATCCTCCTATGACTGTGGGAAGGGTGTTTTTATCCCTGTTGCGTAATAAAGAAACTGAGGCTCAGCAAAGGTAAAATGACAGCCCAGGGGCCCCTGGCAGGTCAGCAGAATCCCCTTGGTTATCCATGCAAGCTTCTGCTTGTCTTCCTCCCGGGAGGGCGCCAGGCAGGTTGGGGCTGGGAGGCTCCTAGGGCAGGGGCCCAGGGGACCCAGTTCTGGGGCAGCTGTTTTGTTTATGAGATGCACCACCTTGAGCAAGTTACCTCCCACCCCAGCCCAGCTTCAGCTGCGTCCTCTGTAAAATGTCAAGGATGGCAAATCTGTGGCAGGCCTGGCTTGCCTTCCACCGCTGTGCCCTTGGCAGACATCGCCAATCAATTGCTGCCCTCTTCCCCTGCCGAGTTCTTTGCCTGACCTTGGGTTCTTTCCAGGGCTCTGGGCAGGCAGCTCCAATCAATCAGTGGGGCCTGTGAGCTGAACCCCCTTGTCTGCCTGGCTTCGATGAGCTCAGAGGTCGCTCCGGCCCATCTCCATACGGTACCAGAATGAGGGACACTAGGGGAGCTTCTCTGTGGATATAGGTGGTTCTGCAGTCACGGGAGTTGTTGAAGTGTAAGAGTCCATTAGCTTCCTCCAGCTCCCTGAGAAACCTGTGTCTGTGTGGCCCAGTACAAGCTCATTTCAAGTGCACTGGGTGGATTCCAAAAGCTTTCCACCTGCATAAATAATAACAGCCTTTAGTGAGCTCTTCCTGAGAGCTCGGCCCTTCATGGATACCCTCTCGTTCATCATTCTGCAGAGCACCTGCAGAGTGCCTCTCAGCACCTCTAGGAAGAAATCTTAACCCATTTTAGAGATGAGAAAATTGAGGCTCAGAGCCATTAAGCAGAATAGGGTAGTGCACTTTGCTGAGTGGCTGAGCTGATATTCACACTCACGTCTCGAGGTCTACAGCCTGAAGCAGGGCCGAGCGTGGCAGGCAGCCAGGGCAGGCTTCCTGGAGGAGGTGTTGTTAAAGGCCTGGTGGGCTTCTGACAGGCAGAGCTGGACCTTCCAAGAAAGGGAGGGGGGCCCCCTCTGGGTGAAAGGAACAACAGGAGAAGCAGCTCAGAGACAGGCAGGTAGGCAGGAGTGACCTAGTGTGGGTCGAGGGACCAGTGTGTGGCTGGATGTGGCTGGAATATGGAGACCTGGGGGACTGTGGAAGGAGCCAGGCCTGGGCTTGGCATTTGGACTCCATGGGCAGGAACTGTGGCAGCTCTTTGAGCAGAGGAACGCTCCTGGCCCATCTCACTGTATTTATTCAGCATTTCCTCGAACCCAGGGCGAGGTTAGCTGGTGCTCGGGGCTACCTCTGGTCTACCGGAAGCTTTAACCTAGAGCAGTGCTGAATGAATAAGCAAACGAATGCTCACCGGACTGCCATGCTCCTGACTTCCCAGCGGGCCCAGCTGCGCGGAGGAGAGAGGCCTGGGGTGGTGGGGGGGGATGGAGCCAGGCAGATACCGGGCCGGGGCTTCCCTCCAGGCACTGCACACCTTGCTGCCTCCCCACAGCCTCTCCTCGACCTTCCCGCTGGGCTGTCCAAGCCTGGCAGGCAGCCTGGACCCGGTGCTTGGGGGGATAAAAGATGAAGGTTCTTGACCATTTTTTAACTCAATAAAGGGAGAGACGAGCTGCAGGCTGCAGGCCGGAGATATAATTAGTTCGCAGCAGTGGTGCTTTCTTGATTTAGCTTCTGAGAGAACAAGACAAGGATGTTATACCCAATTAGCAGTAACATCCAGTCGGAACCTCAATAGGTGAGATAACAAGCTATTTTTATGACTTTTCTTTCCCTGCTTGGAAGGGGCGGCGGGGCGGGGGGAAGGGGGTACCGGGGCCTTATTTCTTTTCATCAGGGAACAATTATTAGCGATCTCAGGATTTCCCAAAGCCAAATGATGCATTTGTGAACCCAAACAAGCCAGCATCCCTGGGTGGCAGCTGCTGGGGGTGGGCAGGCTGGCGTTTTGAGGCCAAGAGTAGTAGAAGGGGTGCAGGCCCCTTGCCCCCCATTTAGAAGCCCTCTGAAAAGGCTCCCAAAGGTAGAGCCTGTTGGTTTGGCACGGGCAGCCCGGGCCCCCGAGATACTCGCAGTGCCTGCCTTGATTTCCCTACCTGCTTCACAGAGGCATCAGGAGGCTGGGCCAGTTCCCCTGGGGATAAGGAAGGAGCCAGTTCTGCTGGCTCTTGGCAGTTCTTCCTGGCACCCTCCTAGACCTTTCTGCCAACTGGGCCAGTGGTTCTGGCTCCTCAGCCTCGAACCTGCCATCGCACTCTGCTTGCTGGACCCCCATGATGGCTCACACTGCCCGGCCCCCTCCTGCCTGTCCTCGTCCCAGACCCAGGCTCTGGCAGAGCTGAGTGGTGATTAGCTCCTCTCTCTCTCCCTCATTACCCCCACAGCCAGGGCACCCGGCACTGGCCAAGTCTCTATTGGGCTGGGAAACCCTGCCAAGCCCCACCCCAGCTGCCTGGCCACACTCCGAGTCCTGGCGAGGGCTGGGGGACGCCCAGAGAGGGGGGTGGCGTGGCTGTCATGACACCCCATCATCTTGGGCCCCAAGCCCAGAGCAGGTTCCTGGGCCTCCGCCCATCCTGCAGAATCCAGCCCCACCCTGCCCCGAGTCCCATCTCCCTGTCCGCGTGGAGCCCCACACTCAAGGTTCAAACAACTGACAAATCCAGCCATGCAAAGTGGGAGTTTAATTGCAAACAGTTTTTATGGATCATGGGCCCATCTGTGCCACCATATGCAAAAGGGAAAAAAAAAATCCCCATTTAAAAAAAAAAAAAATTCTCCCTGCCCCACACCCTAAACTGACTCCAAAAGGAATAGTTGCCAAGGTTTTGCTGGCTGGAGCCAAGCACGAGCAGAGACCCATCCGGGGGGGGGGGCTTCCTGCTGAGTGGGCCTAGCAAAGTCAGGGGGCCGGGTGGGACGGGTGACTGCTGATCACCACTTAGTTTGCCTCCACAAACTGCCAGCATTTCAAAGCCTCCCCCCCGCCCCCCGGGCATCTTGCACAGCTCCGGGCCTTTGCACATGCCATGTAGCTGTCCAAAGACCCGCTGTCGTTTTGCTGCCACCTCGCTGATGCTGTTTGGCTGGCCTCTACAGCAGGACTTGTGCAGCTCTGCCCAGCGTTGACAGAAATGTGGGAAAGAGTGGTGTTGTGGGGCCCATGGATGAGGGACTTCCTCTTCCATTTCCAGCCCAGCGGGATGGGGCTGTCCAGGCCCTATAGATTCCCTTCCCCTGGGTGGTCCGGCCTCCTGCCATGGTGGCCAGCCCGGCTGGGCAGGTGAGCCCCATTCCCGGGGTCAGCCCTCAGAAGGGGCTTTCACCCAGGGCCGGAGTGGGCTGGTCATCAGGTGGGTCTGAGAGGACTCACCTCTGAGGCAGCTTGCCAGGGTTCGATTGCTGGGCCACCTCATCCCAACTGGGAGACTTCATGTCTCCCTCACTGTGCCTCAGTTGCTCCCTCTGTAAAATGGGGAGAATTCAATAGGATAACATATCCAAAGTGCATCTAAATCTGTCATAATTTTTCCTCAAGGGAGGATCTTTGCTTTGTTCAGTGATGTCCTCCCAGGTTCCCTTTTTATTTTATTTTTTTAAGATTTAATGTATTTGTCAGAGAGAGAGCACACGTTGGGGGGGAGCGGGCAGCAGGCAGAGGGAGAAGCAGGCAGCAGGCAGAGGGAGAAGCAGGCTCCCTGCTGAGCAAGGAGCCTGATGCAGGACTCGATCCCAGGACCCTGGGATCATGGCCTGAGCCCAAATCAGACAGACGCTCAACCAACTGAGCCACCCAGGCGACCTTCCCTTTTTCTTTTTTTTTTTAAAGATTTTATTCATTTGTTTAGAGACAGGAAGAGAGAGCGTGTGTGCGTGAGTTGGGGGAGGGGCAGAGGGAAAGGGAAAGAGGGAATCTCAAACAGACTCTGCACTGAGCACGGAGCCCAATGCGGGGCTGGATCTCACGACCCTGAGATCCTGACCTGAGCTGAAATCAAGAGGCAGATACTCAACCAACAGCCACCCAGGCGCCCTTCCTCCCAGGTTCCTAATCAGGACACTTGATGTTTACTGAGTGGACATGTGAGTAAGTGAGGGTTTGGAGGACTGTCCAGGAGGAAATGGGACACAGGCTCTTGGCTGGCCAGAGATTCAGGGTTTTTACACCCTTTCTGTTGGAGTCCAGGAACCAGTCTGCAGCCTGCAGGGGTTGTGAACTCTGTTCCACAGATGAGGAAAACGGACTCAGACCACAGGGCTCTCCCAAGGTCGTGCAGCTGGGACTGGAATGGTGATGTGTGACTGGCCGACCAAGTCCCTGCTGCTCACGTTGTAGGTGAAGGAGGATGGGCCCTGAGCGGGGGTGGGATTTGGCCAAGGTCACGTGGCAAAGAAATAGCTGCCAGCATCTGTGGGGTCCTTCCTACCCTACATCGTAAGATGAGGCAACTGAGGCCCTCCAGCTTCAGAGCCAGGTCAGCCAAATCCCACGGCTCTTCCTTCCCTCCCCTGCCCTCCTTCTGCCCCAGGTCTGCACCCAGGATCACCGAGCCTGTGGGTTTCCCCATCAGCTTCTGAGCTGGGGGCTCAGTGTGTGCCTGCAGCCAGGCCCCATGCGGGGGGCCTGGTTCCCCAGGCCTGGTACTTGGCACAGCCCTCCTGCAACAGGTAGCAGGGGAAAGTGGGTCCCCTGGGCCCCGGGCAAGCACAGCCTGGACAGACCCCTGGCAGCAGCCCAGGCCAGGCACCAGGCAGCCCATTCCCCACCCAGCAGTGATCACCAGCTCCCGTTGTAATCATTAAAACTATTAGAAGGAAATGTTCGCTTGAAGCAAATGTCAGGCGCCGAGTTGTGCTTTGTAAACGCTCACAATTAATGCCAATCAGGCCCGGAAAAAAGCCGGCCCGGAATCCTGTCTGTTTCGTCTCATTTGTCAGCTGGTGCCGCTCCATGTTGCACATTTTCATACAATTGCTATAAACATAAAAGGGAAACTCCACAGTGTTCCTGGGCGCCCGGATGGTGTGCGCCGACTTAATTACTTGGTATTCCGCTGCTCACTTGGCCGCTCAGAGCGGGTGGGAGAGAGAAGGGGGACTGTGTGGGGCAGGGTGAGGGCTCCTGGAGGTCAGCCAGGGGGACGGGTCAGGCTCCAGGCTTGGGTCTCCCTTCCCACCCTCCGCCAGCTGCACGGCCCACCGAGCCGAGGACACCTGTCAGACAAGAAAAAACTGCCAAAATATGTTTGCAGCATCCTCAGGCAGAAAAGGGGGAGTCAGAGTCCACCAGACTCGGCCTCGAACCCTGAGTCCCGCTCTTGGAATGATCCGTCGGGTTTCTCGCCCTCCTCCTGCACACCAGGCACGTGTGGCTTGCCAGCTGGGCCTCAGTTTCCCCACCTGTGAGTTAGGACTAATAGTTCGGTGGTGAGGAGTTTAGGCTTACTGGGGCTGCGCCCTGGGCTGACGGCATTGAGCGTCTTGTTCCCATTGGGTTGTTGCTCGGGCCCTCTGAGGGTCAGCTGCCCTTGCCCCCAGGGGGTGGGCGGAGTCTTGCTGCCGAAAGTGGTGCTGGGATTTGCACCTGGCTCACCGGGCTCTGGAGCCTGTCGCCATCATGCCAACCAGCTGCACCCTCTCAGTATGGCAGTGCGGCTGAAAGAAGATGATGGATCTGAAAGTCCTAGCACACAGTGGGTGTTTTCATAAATAGTAACTGTTGTCATTCACCCCCTGCAGAGGGGCTCAGGCAGGAGGGGGCACACCCTGGCCCGAGAGGGTCAGCACCAGCATATGTGGATTTTGCTAGATGGAGGGGTCTACAGGGGGTGCTGTGCCCCCTCCCTCCCCAGGGGGTTGGGCCCACCAGGCTTCCAGGGTAGGGCTCTCCCGGTTGCCTCTAATCTGGCCCTGAGGTGCTGACTGTGTGTTAGGCCCTGCATCCCCTAACTGAGCTCTCAGGAACCCCAAAAGTTGGGCATTGTCCCCATTGTACAGATGAGAAAACAGGTCCAAACCGACCTGTGGTTACACAGCTACGGGCTGCTGGACCACGTTCAAGTTCATCAGCCTTCCTAGCCACCCTCCCCCCACCATCGTGGCCTGGACGTGAGGCCTTGCCACACACTATGAACCTGCCCCAGGACCCTTTTGAGCTCTCTAGCTCTCTGCAGATGGGGTCTTCTAAGGCCAGGCTGGCTTGGCGGGGACACACCAGCCTTTGTGTAGGTTCGGGTAGGCTCGGGCCAGGCAGGGCCGCCCCAGAGTGGGGAGAGGGCGGTGTGGCCAGCCGGCCGGGAATAAATGGTCGGAGCAGGGAATAGAGGCCCTTTGTGTGGGGCTCAGTGGGGGAGGGGATGCTGCCACTGCCACCCTGTATGACCGGGGAGGCCCGAGCCCTCCACAGAGAGCTGCCACCACCCCCAGGGGACTGGCCGGGGGAGCCTGTCATCTCCCCTGCCGCCACCTTCCACCATTATTTGCCTGCTCTTGTCTTCTGGGACCTCTGGCTGCTGGAGGGGCCAAGGGCGGTCATTACCCTGGTTGGCTGTAGGCCTACTGTGTGCCAGCACCGGGCCAGACACTCCAGCAACCCTGCAGGGAAAGGGCAGTAGTCCCTTCACAGATGAAGACAGAGGCTCAGAGAGGACAGGGGACTCGCCATACTCGCAGCTGCTCACGGGGCCAGTATTTGGCACACTCCAACACCTTTTCTTTCCATGGAGTTGCCCTTTGTGCCCTGCTGGTCCCGAGACCCAGGGCTGCGACTTGAGGTGCCCGTCTCCATTGCCTAGGTGGCTTCGGGAAGGCTGCCGGCTGCCTTTGTTCCCTGGGCAGGCACCAGGCATCCATTCTGTCCCTCCATCCTGGCCAGGCTCCGCGCTAGCAGCTGTCACCTTAGTGGGGATCGAGGACAGAACCTTGTTGACGGCCGCCCTTCCCGCTAAACTTTCTCTGAGTCTCCGTCTCCTAAGCTTAAAAATGGGAATGGAATAGAATCCACCACTGGGAGCGCTGGGAGATGCGCCAGGACACGGGTAAAGGGCTGAGCTTAGAGCCTGTACATGCTCAGGCTGCAAGAACGTGGCCTGGGCCCTCTGGCATCCCTACCCCCTCCTGGGAGAGGTAGGAGGACAGGCTGAGGCAGTGTACAGGGGACAGGGGTCAGTCTTAGGAGCAGAAACACATGGCAGGGAATGTCTCATGGGGGTCCCTGCTGCAGCCCCACTTTACAGAAAGGCAGACCGAGGCTCGGATAACTGAAGCGACTTGTCAAGGGTCCTGGGAACACAGAGAAGGTACTTTCCCACAAGGCCCGGCCCTTCGTCTCTTCCTGACCTCCACCCAGCCCATTGGGCAGCTGTCCACTGTAGACACTGACCAAGTCCCCTCTGTGCTGTGGGAGGCCCAGAACACCGACAGGCAGCCCCAAAGGCCACTTGGCTTCCCATGGCATATCGTAGCAACCTGGGACCCCAGCTCACACCCACCAGGCCATTCCCTCCTCTGTGCCTTTGTCAGCCCGAGGCTTCCACGGCGACTGCCTTCATTGTCCCCCTTCCAACCCACACACACCCCAGCCCCCAGCACACACATGCCTCCCTTCTCTGCAGAGTAAGTCCAGCTCGACTCTCCCCTAGTTGTCTTCTATCCCGGTGGGGCTTGGAGTCCCCCCTCCCTGGGTCCCGCACCTTGCCTCCTGCCACCAGAGCCCCAAGCCTTTTCACCTCTCCCAGCTCTTCTGCCGCAGCATGGTGCGTAGTAGGCTGTCAGTCCGAGATAGAGACACAGCCCTGGCCTCAGACCCCGGGTCCCTGCCCAACAGAAGAAAGGTATACGAAACAGATCAGAGACAAGGCTGCCCGTCCCAGGATGGGGTCCAGTGCAGGACACCTGGGGAGCAGGAAGCTCCCACCCCCAGCAGACCCTCCTCTCCAGGAGGGCGCCAACCCTTCTGCGCCCCGACTCTGCTCCTGAAATCTCCACGCCATCTTATTTCAATCCTGCCAAGGCCAAGGCAAGGCAGGGGTTTTGCGGATGGGAGAAGAGCCTGGGGAAGGCAGATACTGGCTGAAGCCACACAGCTTCTGAGGGCAGAACCTTGGTCTGAGCCTCAGATCATGCAACCCCAAAACCCATGCACTTCTCCAGGGTGGAAAACTCAGGTGCCCAGGGGGGCCGACCAGGTGATGTGATGAACAAAGCAGCTGCCGCCCAGCCTCGAGGGAGTGCGGGCTCAGAGGCTCCAGAGCTAGCTGCCAGTTTTAGTTTGTTTTCGAGACCAACCAGACAGAATTTGGGGTGAAATTTTCGTTTTTCTTTCCTTGTTCATATTGGCAACCATAGCACAATTTTTTTTTTTTTTTAACTGCAGCAAACAGGGCAAAGGGAAGATGTTTGTGGGTGGGATTTTGCACCCTTCAGGGATACGGTGTTTTCTGGGCAGAGAGCATGAGGTGGGTCCCAGGATGTCGCGCCTTCTCCGTCCCCAGCTGGCAAGGGCCCCCAGAACCCGGCAGCAACTCCATGCACCCCTCGAGACACCCCCAGATGCCGCCTTCACTGCCAGAGGCAGGAGGCAGGGCCCAGAGCCCCGCGAGGGCACCACCCAAATAGCTATAATCAGCAGCCTCGCCAAGACTTCAAACTCACCCAATTATCCTGCGAGGGAAAAAAAACACAAAATGAAAACAAATTAACATGTTTGCATAGAAGCTGCTGCAGCAACAGACACAGCCGTGCGTTTGCGTGCGCACATGCCGGTGCGCGTCCCAGCAGGCCCTGAGCCGCCGCCGCCGCCACCCCCTCCCCAGACCTGACACCCCCTGGCAAGGCTGGGCTGGGCCGTGCCAGTCTGTGCCCACTGCCCTGAGCCAAAATGTGCCCCAGGCCCAGTGACCAGATTGTCCCCAAACCTGGCGAGGCACTGTCTCAGTCCGCCAGCCTTCGGGTTTTTTTCTTTTTCTTTTTTGTTTTTCTTTTTTTCCAATTTAATAAACACGTGAAATTCACTCTGTGCCAAAATTCAACCTCATTGTCCTGTGTCCCTTCCTTCAGATGGGGAAATAAGCCCAGAGAGGTTAGTTGACCTACCCAAGCCTGCACAGCCAGTGAGTGGAAGAGCTGGGGTTTAAGTCCAGAGAGGCCAGCTCCAGAGGCCTCGCCATAACCACCCCACCTCCTCTGTGGCTCCCTCTGGTCTGCGGATGATGTGCCAAGACCTCAGGCTGGCCTTCAAGACCACTGCCCCCACCCCGTGTTCTCTTAGACGGAGGGGCTGTGGGCGTGGTGGGCGTGATCGCCGAGCCAAATGGATATGGGTTCAAATCCCTGTTCACCAGTCCCTTACTGGATGGCTTTGGGCAAGTGGCTTCACCTCTCTCTGTGCCTCAGTTTCCCCTCCTGGAAGATTGGGATAATAATAGTCTCTACCTCAGGGAGATTAGGAGGATTCAGTGGGTGAATGACTGCAAAGTACTGCCTCTGGCGTCTGCCCATGGGGTGGGGTTCCTCCATCAGAATACACACACACACACACACACACACACACACACACCTCCTTATAGTTCAGTGAGCCCTAGAAGGCCTGGCGCATCAGACTCAGTAAGCACATCCATTGTGTGCCTCTGTGCTCCATGCGGTTCCCAAGCACACAGTCAGGGGGCTAAGATGCTCCCCCTTCCTCCTGGGAATGACCCTTCTTCCCTGGACTCCCTTGAAGCTCCATCTGACCAGGGTTGGGGTTACTGGGCTTGTGCCTCATCATCCCTGCTGTTCTCATTCTCTGGGTCCCCACAGCCCAGCACCACAGGTGATGCTCAGGCAAGGTTTTGTGAAGGGAGCCATGCCCTGTGTGGGGCTTGTCCCCTCGCCCTGCTCTGCATGGCCATGGACAAATCCCTTCACCTCTTGAAGCCACCAGCTGTCATCTCTGGCCCTTGACGGTGAAAGTTGAGGGTGGACGTTGCCAGCACAGTGGGCCCCCCGTGAGTGTGGGATTTCAAGGAGCTAGAAGGGCACCACCGAGGAAGTGATGGCATCCCATGTACACATCATCCAGCTTAGTCCTCACCATGGCCAGGTGACAGAGGTGCTATTTCTAGCCCCATTTTTCACACGGAGAAACTGAGGCCCCCCGCAAGGGACCTGGTGACTTCCTCAAGAGAATCCTGCTAGAAGTGGCAGGGCTGGGTTTCTAGGTTTGTGCCTTAGCCTTCCTGGATACTGCTGGTCGGGCTAAAGCAGGCAGCACCTTGCAGGTCTGGAGGGTGAGGCCCAGTAGGACGCCATCCAGGTGGTGGTGGTAGAAGGCTAACTTCATGGTACTCAGGGTGGCCCCTTTGGAATCAGCCTCTCGGCCTGCTGTCATGCCCACTACTCAGGGCCAGGATGGCGTCCAGGGGAGGTGACCCAGTGCCCATTGCTGGAGTGGCCCGTGAGACACTGGGCGCCCACTTGGAATCCCAGGCTTCCCTTGGCATGGCTCTGCAATGGGCTTCAGAGTGCAGTGGACCTGGCTTCACGTCCAGACCCCACCAGGTGGCCTTGGACAAACCCTGAGCCTCTCTGAGCCTTTGCTTGCCCCTGGAGAATGGGAGGCGTGGCTATGCCCGCTCTTCTCAGGATGGGCCCGAGGCTGGGTGAAGCAGCCCCCTGCCCAGACCGCTTGAGGAAGGAGCCCTCCCCCTCCCCCCTTCCAGAAGCTTCCCAGCCCTGGAGGCTCCATGACACCCCTAAGGGTGGGGCTCCCATTGCCACCCAGCCCACGTCCCACTCACCCACCTGTGTTGTCGAGCACCCACTTGGTTCTCCAGGGTCCCCTGTGTTCCAGATGTGTGAAGAGGTTGATAGGACTGAAGAGGTAGGTGTGCTGTGCGGTGAAATGAGGAAAAGACCCCAGGGGCCAGGGCAGGTGTCCAGAGAGGAGAGCCGTGAACCCTGGGCCATGCAAACGGTGGTCGACAAGGAAAGGCTCAGGGCGTCCCTCTGTTCAATGGGATGTACTGAGCATCTCCTGTGTTCCTGGCCTTGGTGTAGAAAGAGCCTAGAGTTGGGTCTGTGAGGCCCCAGGCTCTGCCACCTCCCTGCTGTGCACCTCTGGGCAAGCCCCGGTCTCCCCGGACCCAGTCTTGTCGCACAGGGTAGTGGAGAGAGTTGACATTGAGTACTAAGTGGTTGAGAGCCTGGGAATCGCACACGGAGGTTCATCCCCCACCCCGCCTCTTGGGGGCAGGGGAAGAGCTGGTCCTGTGGCTGTCATGGAGCTATGTATGGCAGGGGACACCTGCCCACCCTTCTGAGGCAGAAGCTGGGTACTGCTGGAGTGTAAGAAGTGGGGAGAATGTCCTTTTGCCTCCCCCATTGCAAAAGTGAAATGCATCTTTCAGTATTTGGAACCAAGTCCGATGAAGAAAAATTCAGCAGTCACCCAGCTGCCCAGCGCTCAGCACTTGGTCTCATGCTGAGGACTTTCTTCCTAGGTGTTGGGCATTTGGGGAGTGTCTCATTTCGCCTTGCGGAAGTGACCGTCCTGGTCAGGTGGGGCTTGTGTGAGCAGGTGTGTGGACAAGGCCAGGCCTGGCCCAGAGGAAGGGCCCATTCTGCGCTAAGCCTGTCCTGGGCCCCTGCACCGATGGACGCATTCCGGCCTGGGCTTCTGGGCACCACCTGCCCGCCCTCCCGCCCGGCAGCCCGTTGTCTGGCATGGGGGGGGGGGGGCTCGGAGCAGCCGTTGTTCTGCACACATCTGATCCTGTCTCTTCCACATCAGATCATTTGTAACCGTCACCAGGCAATCGGGCCCGTCGCTGATTCAATCTCGGCTTTGTGCTGTCACAGCTGTTTTTCCGCGCCGGGCTGATTTTGAAAGGAGGCCCATCTTCTAGGCCCGCTCTTCAGAAGCAGGGGGAGGGGGTGGGGGTCTTTGTGTGTGTGTGTGTGTGTGTGTGTGTGTGTGTGTGTGTGTGTGTACATCCTCCCCCTTTCAGCAAACCCCCACCCCACACACACGCAGGCCTCCGCCTCTCCTCACCGAAAGTAGAATTTGGAATGAGGTGCATGGACAAGGGCCGTGGGGCCCCACCCCCATCCCCTACCACCTGCCCACCCTGGGCACCTGTGTGCCCCAGTGTGCAAACACAGCAGAGTCTGTGCTCTGGTAGAAAAGACAGATGCTAAACAATTCATCAACAAGGTCATTTCAGAGTGGTAATGACACTGAAGGATCTACAGCCCTGATGGGTTAGTGGCTGGAGCAGTCAAGGAGGACCTCTTGGAGGAGGTGATGTTTGAGTTGAGGTGCGAATGAGGGGTTAGAGCTGACATGGAGAGCGCCACCCCGTCTGAACTGAGAAGTCCTGTAAATGTAAAATCAACCCCCACTTTCAAAGACTTAGTGTGGAAAAAAGGAAAATATCTCGTGAGTCATTTTTAAATATTGATTACATGTTGAAGCGATACTATTTTGGATATATTAGATTAAATAAAATACGTTAGTAAACATCTTCCAGGGCGCCTGACTGGCTCAGTTGGGAGAGTGTGCGTCTCTTGATCTCAGGCTTGTGAGTTCGAGGCCCACGCTGGGTGCGGAGATTACTTAAAATTTTTAAAAACAAACAAAAAGACATAATTTCCCTTGTGGATACTAGAAAATTTGTAATTACATTATATTTCTACTGGAGAGCCCTGGGGCAGAGTGTTTAGATGGAGACAAAACTGTAAGTGCCAAGGTCCTGGGATGAGACCAAGGTTGACCTGTTGGAAGACGAGGGTAAGCAAGGGGAGAGGGACAGTGTGGGCAGGGAGTGGAGACGGGGTTCACACATAGCCTTAGAGGATGTTGTTAGAAATGCCAGGGAAGCCAGCAGGGGAGTTTTGAGTGGAGAAGGAAGTGAGTTCCACATGGAAGCCCAGCCTGGCCCTGTGGGGTGGAGAATAGCATGCAGGGGCCCTGGGACGTTGGGACGTGATGAGGCACATGGTCAGAACAGGGGTCTGTCGTGGCAGAGTTGCAGGAAGGACCTGCTAGAGGGCTGGCTGGACCAGACTTGCTTCCCTTTGCTCCTGAATTTCAAAGCCTCTGGGCCTTCTGGTGCTCCTGCCTCTTCCTCCACCCACCCCCATCTTCCCTGGCCACTCACTGTCTCCTCCCTGAGCAGCCGCTCCCTGTCTCAGCCAAGAATTTACAATATGTCCAGCTCCTCACCTCCAGGTGGTCAGTGGTTGAAATCCCTTTCCAAAAAGTAACTTAAAACACACACACACACAGAAAGAAGGGATGGACAATCACTGTAGAAAAATTAGAAATAGAAACACAAAGAAGAATCAAACTCCCTAGAGATAAACACAGTCCCACTGCCAGCCTGGGGTGGAGCTGGGGTTTGAACCCACGTGGTCTGGCCCCAGCATCCCAAGTGCTAGGATCATAGTGCCCTGTGGACAGATGATGGGGGCTTAGAGACACTGTGCCTCCAGCCCAGCTCACAGCAAAGGACACCTGGCCCACACACAAGTGGGGCTTGGCTCTGGGGGTTAGCATCTATATAAATATGTTGATGGTGGTGTTGGGCCAGAGTGCTCTGTCGTTTCCCCTGCCCCCTATCCCGAAGGCCCTACTCATTTCTGTTCTAGCCTGATCCTCTGAAGCATCTGTTGATCCTTGGCTCCTGGCTCAGAGTCAAGACCAGCCCTCCCCTTAGCCCATCCCCCCACCTGGGCTTCTGTCTCCTGGTCTCCTAAGCCTGGCCTTCCTGCCCTGGGCCCAGTTTTCTTCCCTTTCTCTCTCCCCTTGGGGTCTAAGTCTGGCACAGGCCCACCTCTTCTGCTGGGCTTCCCTGCCCCCCTGCACCAACTAACTGCCTGCCCTGTGGCCCTGGACAGCCCCCGCCCCCGGCCTCTTCTGTTTCGTCACGGGTACACAGACCATAGTAATCCTCTTTCTCTGGGTTGTGGGGTGGGTTAAATGAGGTGATGTCTGTAAAGTGCTGAGCCCGTGGGAACACTAAAAATAAAAGCCAGCTCCTATTATTGCTCTGATTATTAGATTTTCTCCTTCTCCGTCACTGAGTTAACCCTGAATTGTAGGGTGCAAGGGCCTGGGGGTGTGCAGGGGGATAGGTGAGAGAATGGGTGGGAGCGCCCACCTCCACGATGGGTCTTACCTTCAGCCTTTGCATGGTGTTCCCCCTTCTGGACCCATTATCCCCAGAGTCATCTGGTAATACCCAGTATCGTTTTGGTCTCCACTTGTATGTTGCTCCTTCACGAAGGTTCCATGACCTCCAACAAAAATACTGGGTTGGGGCCTTCCTGCTGATGATACCAGTTATATTGATGCCCGCGGCTTCACCCCTTGGCTGGAAGGTGACAATGGAGAGTTGGCTGTCACTTAAGGCCAGGCCAGAACTAGGGGAAGAACAAGTGACTTATACAGTCATGCCACCCCCCCCCCACTCACTCCCTACCTTGGGATCTGACTCTCAGGGAGTGGAAGCTGGATAGGGGGGGTCTGAGATTGGGTGGCTTTGCTCCCCCATCTAGGGCTTCCCGAAGGCTCATTTTTGTGAGAATGAGCCCTGCCCCCATTCACTCCCTAGGTGCTCCTGGGTGACCCTTGGTTCTGGGAGAGGGCCCAAACCAGCCCTCCCCTCAGCCCATCCCACCTGGGCTTCTGATAGGCTGCTATCACGAGAGAGAGTGGTTTTCAAGCCCTCCTGTGAGCCCTCCATCCACCCAGCACCTTCTCTCAGCCCCTCCCTGCCCTGAACCAGCACTTGTCCTCAGCAAGTGGATCTTGCCGCCTTGAGCTTGGGCTCCCTGCCCCTATTCCCTCTGCCCTGGTGACCCTGCCTGGCCTCAACACAGATGGGGTGCTCTTACTCATCCAGAGGGTTTCTTCTCCCTCCTGGAGCTGCTTCAAGTTCTTCATACTCCCCAATTTTTTTCAAGTCTTTCTAGGCTTGTGCGTGCAGTCCTGTGCTTCGGACCCCTTCTCCCCCCATCTTCAGGAAGCCCTAGATGGGATAGCACGATCCCTGCCTCCCTGCTGATGGTAATCATTGACGATACTAATAATAGCTACCACTTGGGCAGGTACTGTGATGACAACCCTGGCACCTTATTTGTAGAATCCGTGGTATAACCCCTTGTACAATCTGTGGAATTAACCCCTTTTTTTAAGAGGAGGAAACTGAGTCTCAGAGGAATGTGCCCCACGCATCAGAGTTAAGGGACAAAGCTCAGACATCAGGATCCAAAGACTGGAACGATATTGTTAATCCTCCTTATGAAGGCAGCGGGGCTGTCCTTTCATCGTGAGACCGCCAAGCTAGGTAGGCTGTCCCCACCATGGCTACCACTTGTCTCCTTCCTTGTAATTGCTCCTCTGGCGCCCCATCCCCTCCGTCAGGGTCTGTCACTGCTTCAGCCTCTCACACACAGTAGGTGCTTAATTTGTCATGTCTCCAGAGGTTGGAGTGCTGCCCAGGGCAGATAACAGCAAGATTAGTTCCCATGGCGACTGACGTCACCAGGCTCCCAAGCTCTGCCTGGCCCCTGTCTCCGGGGTGAGTGCACTGGGAGCTGGCCGTGGTGCTGAAGGCTCATGCGAGCTGCCCGCCCCAAACCTCCGCCCTCTGTCCCTGTCAGTCACTGATGCCAGCCTGGTGCTTCTGGCCCATCCTTCCTTCAGGAGATGGTTTCCTGGGGGCCCACTGTGCATGGTCACTGGTCACAGCACCGTGGACCCAAGGAGGAAGGATCAGAGAGAGCCACATGAGGAGCCCCGTTAATTTGATTACTGACCGACCATTTATCAAACGCGTCTCTGAGAAGCCCTTGAGGAACCTGGGCTTCAGGTGAAAGTCAAGTAGAATTTCATGGGGACAGGTAGAGACTCAGGAAGGGTGCAAGCAGAAGGGATTCCCCAGGCCAAGACCTGCACGTGTGGCAGTGAGAAGCTCGCGCCCACCTCAGGGCTCCAGCTGCGGCTGCCTGCCCTCTGGCCTTCGTGATTATTGGTTCACTTTTTGGTCTCTCCCGGTGGCCCAGAACGACCGGCACATCTGGCTCCAGTGCCCGGCCCAGGGCTGGGCCCAGACTGAATGGAGAGTTGCTGTCTCCCAGGCCCGGGGTTGGCCTCCGCCTCTTGGGAACAGAGGGAGCCAGGTATGCTTTGTGGCCAGATTTGCATTTTAGAGAGACCTCTGGCCCTGTGGGGATGGGGATGGACGGCATAATGATCCTGGCAGTGGATGAGGCCTCCTGTTGAAGGGGGCAATGCCCCTCCACCCCAGCCTTTAAAAAAATAAGAGAGTGAAAATCCCCTTCTGGTGCTGCGGCCCAAATGGCAGTGGGGAAATAATCACTTTTCACAGACCCCTTATCCACAGCCCAGCCCCGCGCCAGTTTAATCAGCAGTGGCGGTGTGACTTGAAGATTCCCGGGCTTGAGAGATCAGGAGAGGGGTTAAAGAAAATTACCCTCGCCTCCTCCATGCTAATGTAATCTCTAACCAGATCTGCCTAGCCGCAGCTCAAATTGCTTTTTAGATTAACATTTAATTATTAACAGGGTCCCCTGGAAGGCCTCAGGCTCAGAACAGGGATGGGGGAGGGAGCGGCAGGAGGGGGTTGGGGTGGGCTTCTACTCTGGCTGCCTTGCAGAGAGACAGGGTGGGGGGGAGGGGGGTGGCGAGAGGCAGAGAGAGGGAAGGAGTAGGGGAGAGGGGGGTCAGGAGGGGAACAAGAATGAGGGACAGCGGGGGAAAAAGAAGGGAGACAGCAGGCCAGGGGGGCAGACGGAGTAAGGGAGAAGGAGAGAGACAGGGAAGAGGAAGAAAGAGACGGCGGCGGAGCCTCCTATTGTGGGGGAGGGCCTGTGCACCCAGACTCGCGAAGGTACTGCTGGGCAAGGGTCCCTCTGGCCCGCCATCCTGGCGGGGGGCAGGCGATTTCCTGTCCCTCGCTGTTTAGGGAGGACTGAGCTTTCTGAGGCTTCGTGCTGGCCTGGCTTGTGGTGCTGGGGACCGTCACAGAAAAGTGACTCAGGGCCACAGACCCGGGATCTGACTCCAGCTGTCCCAGGCCCTGGGCCTCCCATCACCACTTCACATTGTTCCTGGCACTTGTGCTCAGGCTCCGTGGCCAGGACAGAGGAGAGGAGAACAAGGCTTCCTGTCCAGCCGTAGGGATCCGGGTGAGAACAGTTGGCAGGCCCTGCCCCCTCCCCCATGAAGGTTGTGGGGCCCTGAGGAAGAGCAGGGTCCCAACAGTCCACTCCAGCACTTTATGTGAATTGCTGGATGTTCCCAGCTCCCCATCTCATCCCAACTCAACCTTCTAAATCCCTCAAGCACAGACCGCATCGAGAACCCCCTCTGTGTGCCAACAGAGGACCTAGCCTGTTGCCTTGCACACAGTTAGTGCACTGGATTGTTTGAAAACCAAATCGTAAAACATTCCCTCCTGTCCAAGCTGGAAGTCCCTCCTATGAAATCCACTGGGCTGTTTCCCATCAAGATTCAGTGAGGAAAAGAGGGAGGGACTGTGACTTCCTCCAGGTCACTGAGCCAGTCAGAGCCCTGGTGTGGGCTGGTGACCCCCCCCCCCCGGAGGCATCCAGGGCTGGCTCTCCTCTGTGAAGTCCAACTCCCATTGGACACTGGGAAGGGCCTGGCATGACCTTCCCCTCCAAGCCCCAGCTAGTCTTTGGCCTTGGGTAGAGCCAGCGAGGCCAGAGTAGGCAGCTCCAGGAGCGGGGAAGGGCAAGGGCTGGAAGTGGCATAGCCGTGGCCTTCATGAGGTCACAGCCTCGCCCTTGTGTGGAGCCCAAGCATGTCCTCATACTCTGCCCTGCTCTCGGGCCAGCCCGGCCTGGCAAGGGGCAGACTGCAGACCTGCAGGATGCATGAGGGAAAGTTCTGCCCCCCTGCCACTTTCGGGAAATAGCATCTGGGGAGGGGAGAAGCCAGGAAAGTGCATTTTTTTTTTAAGATTTTATTTATTTTTTGAGAGAGAGAGAGAAAGAGCCCATGAGTGGGGGGAGGGGCAGAGGGAGAAGCAGACTCCCCACTGAGCAGGAAGCCACCATGGGACTCGATCCCAGGACCCCGGGATCATGACCTGAGCCCAGGGCAGATGCTTAACTGACTGAGCCACCCAGGCGCCCCAGGAAAGTTCATTTTCATTGGGTTGGATTTGGGAGTGGGAAGTCAGTGCTTACTGGATGTTCAAGAGAACATTGGCAGGACTTTTTTTTTTTTTTTTTAAGATTTTATTTGTATTTGACAGAGAGCACAAGCAGGAGGAGTGGCAGGGAGAGGGAGAAGCAGGCCCCAAGGATGGACAGGACATTCTTACTGGTTTTTGTACAGTGCATATGGCACGGGGCTAGCCCTCAAAGGTTGCTCAGGGAGTATTTGCTGCCTGAATGAATGAATGAGCGAGTGAATGGGTGGGTAAATGACAGCCACCTCAGAAGGGTTCTCCCAGAGGCAGGGTCTGCGGTTTAGTCCTCTCAGTATTGTTCTGCCCAGCGCAGGCCGCACACGCTGTCCTCCGCGAATGTTTATGGGATGGGTAAGTGGTCTCCTGGGAGCCACTCCTCCTCCTTCCCCTCCTCACCTCCTTCCCTGTGATCCCAGCCCCTGCTGGAGTAGAATCAGAGTGGATTTGGGCACTGGGGAGAAGCAGGCCTTTGCCTCGGCTCCTTCCTGCCCAGCTGCCCAGGAGCTGGGGGCTGAGGGCACCCCACCACCACCACGATGGAGCCTGGGTGGCGGCCGCACACGTGTGAGGCTGAGGGTGCAGTCTCTGGTTGGGGGGACACCTAAAAGCTGTGTGACCTTGTGCAGATTACTTCCCCTCTCTGGGGCCATTTCCTAATCTGTGAAATGGGGATAAAAACAGAATCCACCGCAGAGGCTGCTAGGAAGCAGCAGTGAGGTATAACGGACAGGATGCACGTGGGACGCAGCACAGAAGGAACATTCGATAAATGGGCAGCGCTATTATTAGTACTAATGTGTGCATGGTTATTGTAAGCAACCCCTCCCACTGGCTGGGGGCTTCCCAAGGCCCCCTGCAGCCAGACAGGCAGGGAGAGATGACAAAAGGCAGGCAGGGCCAAAGGCCCCAATTCCCTGTTCTTTTAATAAAAATAAAGACAGCCTTTAGACATCCTTCTCCTATGCATTGTTCTGCCGAGGCAAGCAGCACAGACTCAATTCTTCCTCGGACTTGGAAAGTTCCTTCCTTTCTTTCCCCTCCCCTGTCACATTTCTTTTATCTAAATCCTCAGCCATGAAAGGGCATATCGACAGCTGGGGGTGTTATCTGGTGGAGGGGACCTTTTCCTAGGGGTGCCTCTGAGATAAGACGTCTTATCAGCCCCCACGTCAGGAATGATGCCAAAGCATTCTAATCATTGAGGCTTGCGACATTTTCTGCCTCCCTCCCCCCACCCCCTTTTTTTTTATTAAAGTCACAAAAGACCTTGGGCTTATAAACAGCCTGATTTGCAGATAGGGTTTCAAAGTGAGCAGCGTTCCGGATGGTCCCCGGCTGGGGGAGTCATGAGTCAGGGTGGGGCCTCAGAGGAGCTGGCTTTCTGCAGATGGGATGATGCCAAGCAGAGAGGGGGCAGGGTGGGGTTACGGGAAGAACATGAGCGTTTTAGGCGCCTGCCCCATTCCTGTCCCCAGCTTGCTGTGTGACGTTTCCCAGGATGCTTGGCTTCTCTGGGCCTTGGTCACTTCGTCTGACAATAAGTGATTCATTGATTCAGCCAGTCATTCAGCACTATTTATTAAATGATTACTCTTTGCCAGGCACCAGGAGAAAGAGACAAATAAGACATGGTCCTTGCTCCTGAGAAACTCACAGTCCAATGGAGAAGAGACAGACATGAAAATTGGCAGTTACCACTTGGTGTGATTAAGACTGTGTGGGGGGTGCCCAGAGGAAGGACAGCTGAGCCAGAGTCTGGGTTAAAATGGACTGGGGTGGCGGTGCTGTGGGCAGAGGGACCAGCATGGGCAAAGGTTTGGGGGTGTGGGGCAGCTGGTTGGAGGGAGGGCTGGGAGGGCTGGCCGGGATAGGCAAAGAAAGCTGGGCTCTGTTCTGGGGTTGGAGGGGGGACGGACTCTGTCCTGTTGTAGATGGTTGGGATGATGCGGGAACTGGTGGTAACACCCACTCATCACCGTGCTAGGCTGGCTCCTGTCCCCTCCCACACTGACCCCCCACCTGCCCCAGCAGCAGGGCACAGGGTTCCTGAGGAAATGAACAGTGAATTGGGATTAGAGGCACAGAGAGAAAAACCCCTCCCCTTCAAGTGAAGATGGTCTCTTGGGCTGTGGGGAGTCCAGAAGCCAGTGATGAAATGATGCAGGCTGTTGTACTGAGCTGAGGCCTGGACATGGATCCTGTCTCTTCTGGGGGAATCTTCTGTCGCTCCCTGAGCTGGTGACCTCTCGGCTCCCAGAACTGCTTAGGCATCCACCATCGGAGCACTCTGAAAACCAGAGCCCCACTGAGAGGGCAGCTGCTGAGGTCCAGAGAGGCCCCAGATTAGGCAGCCTGCCCTTCACCCCCAACAATTACAGTCCCCAGCCTGCCTCTTTAAGCGGCAAAGCATGCTGGCATGTGCGGCCCATGGGGAGTTGCAGGGGAGGACCTGGACAGGGGCTAGGCTTCTTGGGCCCCTGGCACCCAAGTGAAAGACAAGAAGTGAGGAGGACCTGCAGGGGTGGGGGGTGGGGGTGCTGGGCATGGTCAGGACGCTGTTGGATAATGACCTGGGAGGGATCAGAGGCTCCCTTGGGGTCACACATTGGGCATTGGGGCAGGGGTATGTAGTTTCCAGCCCAGCCCTGGGGGCTACCCGCTGGTGAGGGGGCAGGCTCATCTAGCCACTGCTAGCCACTGCCTGCTGGGTGGCCCTGGGCGGGGTGCTAGCTCTCCCTGGCTTGGGTTTTCCCATCTGCGGGTGGAGAGGACGTTCACCTGCGGCTGGCCGGCTTTCTCGGGCTCTCCCCTCTGTCCCCCACACCCTGTGTCAGAGCGGTGAGAGGTGGACGCGGGGCCGGGCAGGCGTGTCGGGGGGAGAGGCTGCGCAGCCGGCCCCTTACCTTGCAGGCGCGCATGCAATTGCGCGTGACCGTGGACAGCCTGCATGTGCACGCGAGGGCGCCAGGGGGCGCGGCGGGGCGCGGCGCTGTGGGTATGGGTGGGCGGCGGCGTGCCCATCTCGGGAGATGTACGTAGTGCGCGTGGACGGCGTCCTGCCCGCGTGTCCCCAGGTGTCCGAGCGGGACAGTGTGTGTGCAGCTCTGTCCTAAAGGGCCTGGGTCCCCTGTCCCCCAGGAGTGATGCCTCCTTCCCACTGTCAGGGGCTTTCATCCCTGCAATAAACCCCACTTCATTCCCTTTTTAAACTGTGTAATTTCTGTCTGATTGTAATGGCATATTTTAAAATTACCAGAAATCAAAGCCGGGAAGTGGATAGCGCAGCTCTGACTGCATCGTGGCTGCATTAAGGCTGGCGATTGGGGGGTGGGGGTGGGGGGTGAGAACCAACTCCCCTTCCCCATCCCCCCCTTTTTTTTGAGACAGTAATAGGAGAAAATTGGTTTTGAAACTGAATAAAAGTCCCTTTCAGAGTAAATCATTTCTTTCAGGGTACCTTTGCTGAAAGTAAAATAGAGCATAATGAAAGGTGGTTACGTGATTGTCTTTCATTTACCGAGAGGCCAGGACAGACAGGAGGCTGCAACCGTCTCGGGGAAATTCAAGATTGGAATAATTGCGCCGTAACAAGGAGCTTGTTGTGAAATTAGTATCTTAAGAAAGTAGTGAAAAAAGGCTTTTCCTCATGAATACTTCATTATTAGAAGAAAGCAGCAGAATTTAAGGGCTCCAGACACCTGTTTAGTATTAAATAACTCCCCTTTCTTCCCCCTTAAACACCCCCCACCCCGTCTTTCTTCCTTTTTTTTTAAGAACTGGCAGGAGGATTGAGCTGGCCCAGCTTGGCTGCTCAGGACACTTGTGGGGCTGGGTTCGGGTCGGGTTGGGTGGGCACCAGGGCTGTCTGGCTGCTGGTTCTGGCTCCTTACCTGGAAGAGAGGAAGGGAGGAGCCCTGCAGAGAAATCCCCGCCCTCCCTTCATGGCCTCCAGGGCAGGCCCCAGCTGGCCTGTGTTCACCTTGCCCCATGTTCACCTTGCCCCACAAGGGGCTCTGCGTTCTGGGAACCCTGGTGGCCCTTGGGACCTGGGCTCAGTGCTTAGGCTCAGCACTGGTCAGGGTTGGGGACCGCGTTCTGCCAGGGATGCCGTCCTGGACGTCTCCTTGTAGGGGTGCTGTGAGCATGCTCCAGAACAACACTTCAGTACACTGGAACACCCATACGCCTACTGGCGGTTCCTGGGCGCCCCACCCCCACCCCCGTGTACCTTCCAAAGGTGACCACATGGCGTCTTTGCTCTCCATGAGCTCAAAACTGAAGAGCAGGGACAGACCCACTCAGCTCAAACTGAAGAGCAGTGACAGGAGAGCCACAGGCCACGCCTGGCTGGAAGGGCAACCTGCTGAGGAAACCCGTAGGGGGTGAGGATCTAACCAGGCCTGGGGGCATCGGCGCAGCCCCTTGGAGGAGATGACCCACACAGTGAGCAGGGCCAGGGCATGTGGGACCGGTCAGTTCTGGCCCCGGCGTGGTGGAAATCTACCACTCGAGATCTGGGTTCTTTTCCTTTCTTTCCTTTGGTGTCTCTAGGCCTCAGTGTCCTCATCTGTCAGATAAGGGAGGAGTATCTGCTTTGAGAGTCTCCAGTGTTCTGCTGGGTAGTGGGGAGGCTGCTGGAAGTAGCCGGGGGAAGTGGGAGGCGGGCACGGAGCAGCCCAAGTGACAAGTACCTCATCTCCCTCCTCACAGGGACCCTGCTGCTCCGTGCGCCCCACCGCGGGCCCCCAGCTCCGCCATGCTGGCCTGTCTCCAGAGGACCCAGAACCCACCGGGCCAACACCTGGCCTGCCCGAGCAAGAGCCTGGAGCTCCGAAAGTGTGAGTGCACACCCTCCCCCTGCGCATGCCTCTCCAGCCCCCGTCTCTGTCCCCTCCCTCTGCCCACTGAGTTCACACCCAGCTTTTCCCACCTCAGGCCTTTGTGGGGGCAGATCCCAGCAGGGAATGCCACCGGAACCCCAGAACATCCACCCACCACGGCCCTGCCCAGAGCTCTCCGTGGTCTAGGCCTTTGCTGTGCTATACCCCCTCCCCCACAACGGCACCCACCCCCTTTGGTTGACTCCCATGGAGTGTGACCTCCTTCCCAGGAGTCCCCTCTGACCCCAACCCTCTGCCTGGGACCCCACGATGCACGATGTCTGTCTCACTCACCATGATTTTCTGGCACTGGTGGCAAAGAGGACTATGTGGAAGCACATAGTCCTCAGTGATATCCCAGCTCGGGGCCCGATTTGCTGTGTGATCTTGGGCATGTCTTTCCCCTCTCTGGGCCTTGCTTTTTCAGTGTGTCAAATTAGGGAGCTGGACTTGGTGATCTCCAGGGGTCTGTCTTCCTTGACCATCTAGGACAGGAATACCAAACCCTCTGATCTGATTTTTTTTTAGCCACCATAGGGTCTTTTTTGTAATTTGAAGTATTTGGAAACATTTGAAAACAGGGAGATTTGCATAATAATCTGGATTTATAATGTCTCTTGGAAAAAAAAAAATCAGAGGATCTGGTAACATAGGCCTGGGTTCTTAAACTGCAGCTCTCAGTTAGAAATGAACTATTATTGTCTCTTCAAAGGGGACAGCTATTGGGGCACACCTGGGTGGCTCAGCCAGGTAAGCGTCCAACTCTTGATTTCAGCTCAGGTCATGATCTCCGGGTTATGATCTCAGGATTGTGAGATCAAGCTCCATGTCGGCTCCACGCTGGGCATGGTGGAGTCTGCTTAAGCTTCATCCCCCCCCGCTCATGTGCGTGCACTTGCTCTCTTTGTAAGTAAAAGGGTAGGGGGACAGCTATCTCCCTGTTGGTGCTGTCCTATAGCACAAGATTGGTTGCCCTTCATCATTGCGCTTACACTGTTACGCTTTTTCTTTTAATAAGTGTTTATAATTTTTTTTTTTTTTTAGATTTTATTTGAGAGAGAGAGAGCGAGCATAAGCAGGTGGAGGGGCAGAGAGAGGGGGAGAAACAGACTCACTGCTGAGCAGAGAGCCCGATGCGGGAGTAGATCCCAGGACCCTGGGTTCATGACCTGAACCGAAGGCAGACACTTAACCGACTGAGCCACCCAGGCGCCCCTGGTGTTTATCTTTAGACAGGTAGTACATTCATGTGGTCCAGGATACAAAAGGAATGAAGGGGTATACAGATTGAAGTCTCCATCTCATTCCTGTTGTATAGCTGCCTCCTCCCCTTCTCACAGGCAGCCCGTGTTGTCCTGTGTGTCCTTCCAGATGGTTCTCTGCATGACCCAGCACACCTTGGGACATCATCATGCACCTCCCTTTTTCACTTAGCCATACATCCTATAGGTCAGCATCTAAAGAGCTTCTTCCTTCTTTGGCCACTTAGTTTTCCATAACAAGGGGGAGCTGTAATTTATTTGACCAGTCCTCTGTATACACTGGACCCAACCTGTTGTCTTTACAAGCAGTGTGACAATACGCAACCAAGTGTGTGTCACCAAGGGTGACTAAATCTACAAGATAAACTTCTAGAAAGGGAAATACTGGGTCAAAGGTCTATGCCTTTGTAATTTTGATAGATGTAGTCTGAGGAACATCTTGAGATGACTCTGGGTGAGACAGCCTGTTTGCCCACACTGTCACCATCACAGCATGGTATCAGTCTTCTAGGCTGGTTCACCTCATCAGTGAAAGTAGGATCACAGTGTAGTTTTAAGTTTAACATGAATGAGGATGACTGTCTTTTCATGTTGGAACCATTTGTTTTATCTTTGAACTTATTCATCTCCTTGGTCCGTTTTTTCAATTGGGTGGCTTTTTGTCCTTATTGAATTATAGGAACTCTTTGTATATTGCGGAATTAGACCTCTGTCATCTGAATTGCATATGGTTTCCCCAATTTATCATTTGTCTTTGATTCTGCCATGTCTTTGTGAAGTGAAATCTGTATTTACTTTTAGGGCCTTTGGATTTTGTGTCATACTTAGAATGTCCTTCCTCATGCTGAGATTATTTTTTTTAAAGTTCCCCAGGCTTGCTTCTAGTTTTTTTATGGTTTAATTTTTTAAATACATGGTATAAAGTGTAAGGTATGGATTCAAGCATATGCAAGTCATTAGGGCAATGCTGTTTTAATTGTTACGGAGTTATAATACATTAAAAATTTTAACAACTTTATTGAAATAGAATTCATATACCATAAAACCCACCCATGTGAAGTGTACAATTAAGGTTTTTTAGTATAATTACAGAATTTTGCATCCGTCACCCCAGTCATCTTTAGAACATTCTTATCACCGCAAGAAGAAACCCTATACCCTATTCTGGACTTTCCTAAGAAGGGAACCCTATAGCATGTGGTCTTTTGCAACTTGCTTCTTTCACTTAGCATCGTGTTTTCAAGGTTCATTTGCATTGTATCATGCACATAACCCCTTTTAATATTTGGTGGTGCTTGTTGTTCCTTGTTAGGCCCCCACCCTAAATTCCTAGAAGTGGAAATTGGCTATTTTTCTGCCTGAACTATAGAATCAACTCATCTGGGTAAGAACAAAAATCCTGTTTTTTCTGGGATTGCATGAAATTTATAATTCAGGGAGAAACTATTTTTTATGTTGATGCCCTCCAGGACCATCAGTTTGTTCAGACTTTTCTGTGTCTCTGGGAATGTTTTAATATTTGCTTCATCTAGATCTTGCATATTTTAAAAGTTTAATTCTGGGTAGTTATCCCTTTTTTTTTTTTGGCTAGTCTTTTCTTCCTGAAATGGAGGTTATTTATATAAAGGCTATTAAGTCCTGCCCTTACTGAATTCTTTTATTGTTTGTAATGGTTTTTCAATTTGGTTTCTTGGATTTTCCAGTTACTCTATTTTATCATGTGCAAATGATAACCTTACCTCCTACTTTGGAAGTTTTATACCTTAATTTCTTTGTCTTACTTAATAGTGTTGGCTGTGATCCTTGGAACAATGAGAAATAATGGTGATAATGGACACTCTTGCTTCATTCCTGACTTTAATGAGAAGCTTTTAGGATGTCCCCATCATGCAAAATGCTGGTTTCAGGGGCAGATGTTTTATCAGGTTAAATAAGTGTCCAAGTATTCCTGTTTTATTAAGAATTTTAAAAAATTAAGAATGGAAGTTGAAGCTTACCAAAAGCCTTTTCAGTGTCTATGAAGACAATGTTTTTTTCCTTTAATCATGTAATAGGAGTAAAGATAGAAGATCCCTTTACATCAAACTATCCTTGCATTCCTGGTTGAATCCCAGTTGGTCATGGTGACTATTTCAATATAGTGTTGGATTGGCTTGTCTACTTAGGGGTTTTGCTGCAATTTCATCTGTGAGATTAGTTTTCAGTTTTTTGGAACAATTTTTGTTGGGTTTCACGATCAGTGTTATGCTTGCCTCATAAAGAAAATGGAGGCTTCCCTCCTTTCTCTATGCTTTGTGATAGTTTAAGTAGAAATGGATTATCTGTTCTTTAAAGATTAGTTGATCCTCCATGAAATAGTCTGGGCCAGTGCCTTTCTTTGGGGTGGGAGCGCTTTGATTCTTCTGTAATAATTGATGTTATAATTATTCTGCTCCTTGAATGAGTTTGGTAAATTATGTCTGTCTAGAAAAGTATTCATTCTATCCAGCTGTCAAATTTACTTGCATGAGGTTGAACAAATTAATTTACCGTTTTTAAATGACTATTTCATCCTTATTTCTTGTATATTTTGTGCTTCCCTCCCCAACCCCATTCCCCATTTTTCTTGATTAGTAGGATAGTTAGTTAGCTAAGAGGTTACCAACCTCCCCTTCCCAAAGATCCATCTTTGAGATTTATTAGTAATTACCCTTTTCCGGCTTCTAATTTATTAATTTTTGTTTTTATTTGTATTTAAATCTTCTTTGTACTTTCCTTGTTTCTTAAAAAATTTGAGTTAGAGGCTTAATTTCTTCATACTGATAAACAAGAAAAGAAAAAAATATTAAGGCCATGAAATCTCCAAGCACTGCTTTAGTTGTATCCTATAGGTTCCAATAGAAGGTATTTTTATCATTTTTTAAATCTCTCATGATTTGGTTTTGATTTCTTCTTTGACCTAAGGCTCGTTTGAATTCCACCTATCCATTCAGGTAGTAGGTGCTTTTGTAATTCATTCTCTCGAGTTACAATGCATTATGATCAGAGAATGTTGTCTGTGATTTCTACTTTTTTGGACTTAAATTTTTCTTTGTGGTGTAATCAGGTTTTGTGAGTTTTGTGACTTTTCAAATGGGACTTGGAAAGAAGTGTGGTTATTTTGGGGATTCAGAGTGTGGGGTATACAAATTATGTCTCCCCCATTAATGGTGTTAGTTATGTCTTCTACATCCTTGCTTACCTGTCATGGATGGAGAAATGAATGAGGCACGTACTACTCCCCTGTTCCCAGTCTGTCTCTTCTGGCAGCATCTACAGCTGTGGCCTTACACCAGGCCTTAGGCATGGTGGTGCAATGTCATTTAACACAGAGATAGTAACACTGCAAATCTTTGTAGTGAATTGCATCTTTCTTGGCCATACTTAATGTGATGGTAACCTCTGCTTTTTTGATTCACATTTTCCTTGAAACTTTACCAATCTTTTCATTTCAACCTTTCTAAATTACTCGGTTTAGATGTGACTCATATACCATAGAGCTGGATTAAGCTTGGTGAGACAATCTGAATGGCTTTTTAAAAATTTTTGAATGTTTTAGCCCATTTACATTTATTGATATGACAGGTGTCTGATCTATTTTGTGCTTTAATTGGTTTGAAAAGTCTATCTCGGGGCACCTGGGTGGCTCAGTTGGTTAAGCATCTGCCTTCAGCTCAGGTCACGATCCCAGGGTCCTGAGATTGAGCCCTGTGTCAGGCTCCCTGCTCACTGGGGAGTCTGCTTCTCTTGCTCACACTCTCAAATAAATAAAATCTTAAAAGAAGCTATCTCTATGTGATCTGTGCTGCTCTGTGTACCCACGAATCATAAAGAAGGTTGTTTTGTTCTAGTGCTGTAGCTCTAATACCCTGATCTCTATTTCTTTGGAACAGTATCTGTTACTGTCCCTAAAATGAACAAAATGATGAAATCAATGTATTTCCTTTTTCTCCCTACATTTTCTTAGAGTTCATCTCTTCGAATTAAGCCTTCATTACCTGACATCGGTTCCCTTTTTAAGATTTATTTATTTTAGAGAGTAAGCACAAGCAGGAGGAGCAGAGGGAGAGGAAGAAGGAATCTCAAGGAAACTCCACACTGAGCACCGAGCCCCACGCAGGGCTCAGCGCAGAGCTTGATGCGGAGCTCTGTCTCACGAGCCTGAGATCACAGCCTGAGCTGAAACCAAGAGTCGGACACTTAACCAAGCCTGTGCCACTCAGGTGTCCCTACCTGACATCAGTTTTAAATATCTTTTGGAGCATCTTGGGCGCCTGGGTGGCTCCGTTGGTTAAGCGACTGCCTTCGGCTCAGGTCATGATCCTGGAGTCCCTGGATCGAGTCCCGCATCGGGCTCCCTGCTCGGCAGGGAGCCTGCTTCTCCCTCTGACCCTCCCCCCTCTCATGTACTCTCTCTCATTCTTGCTCTCTCAAATAAATAAATCTTAAAAAAAAAAAAAAAGATTTAAATATCTTTTGGAGCATCTGGCTGGCTCAGTCAGTAGAGCATACAACTCTTGGTCTCAGGGTTGTGAGTTCGAGCCCCATGTTGGGTGTAGAGACTACTAAAAAAAATAATCTTAAAAAAATATATCTTTTGATCCCAACTACTAAATATGAGGCTATCTATGTACTTCTACTTCCATTCCTCTCTTTCCCCTTCCCAACCTTCTTAGTGATACCATTACTCTGTTCCCAGGACTTGTAATGTTGGTTACATCACCACATTCCCAGTTATTTCAGTCTCTCCTAGAGAAATAGGGTCAGTGCTCACCACCAGTACTTGCACCTTAGTTTCCCATCATCCAGTTAGTCTGTGGGTATATGACTTAAGGCCTCAAGTGAACAGCATTCCAGCAGTTCCCCCAAGTACAGAAAGGTATATCTTGTCGACTTTCTGCTTGAATGAGTGAAAAATTATCCCTGGGTCACTTTGTTTCTTTGAGGATCTTCGCAGACCATATTCTGTTCTCTAAAGTTGAATGTTGCCATGGAGAAGTTGAAGCCTGATTTTTCCTCCTTTATATTTCACTTTGATCTTTCCATGTCTTTCCTGTTACTGCTTTTACTAGCATGTGTCTTGGTGTTGACCGTTCAGAGTCTCTTTTGCCCAGAACACAGTACCGTGCCCTTTTGACAGGCAGATCCAAGGCTTGTATAATTTCAGTTTCCTTCTTTGGAGACTCTAGTTAAGCAAAGATTGTCTTTTGCCTGTCTTCCTGATGTACCCTTTTCACTTTGCTCACTTTTTTTTTGCACTTTTTTTCCTTGGACATTTTTCCTTGGACATTCCATTTTCCCCTTTTGCTTTTACAAGTTTTTTCTTCTACTCTTGTATGTCTGTTTTGTGTTTTTGTTTTATAGAAACAATTGTTTACAAAGTTTTTCCCCTCACAGTGAAACATTTGGCTATAATCTTCATCTCATCTGTGGCTACATTTTTCTGATGGGAAGTGGGGTTTTTTTATTTTTTTTTGCCAGCCGTTACTTAGGCTTTGCCTTTCTTTCTCATTTTCCTTTCGATTAAATACCATGCTGGTTCAGTTTTATTACTTGCCTCTGGAGGAGATGAGTTTTTTCTCAGCCCGGCTATTTCCCTCGAGTTGCCTCAGAGACAAACCAGTTCCTACAAGTATGGCTTATTCAAGGGATTTCTTTTTAGCCCTACCTTATTTGATTTTCAGAACCAAGTGGGCCCAGGGAAGGTCTATAAAAGCTGATGCATCCCTGGTTTCACTGCAGCAAAGAAGGGGGTTTAGATTTTGTTTAGATTGGCACAGGGTGTACAGTTGGGAAGGGTATGCTGCTGGTTTTTTCCGAAATGCACAGCAATGGCACTCTTTCTGCTTCCTCCCTCAGCCCCACTTGATCTCTGTTGCTTTGGGCAGCCCGTCTACCTGTTGTTGTTTAGGGGTTTAGCTATCTCCTAGTTTTGCCAAAAAATGGAACTTGTGTTTTTGTTCCATGTTGCTTCTGGGGTATATTTGTAGAAAGAGAAGGTATTATATCAACATGCATCAAAACTGAGGTGGTTCTGCTAGTTGCTAGTGTTCTTTCAGAGATGGGGTAGAGAGAAATATTTGTCTGCCTTATCAAAAACAGAACAAGGACAGATAATTTGGCATGGGGGGGGGGCTTTGGTTTCAAGGAATATGTTTTTCATGCATAGTCCCTTTCATTCCTTTATATGACCTTCAGGGAGAACATATGCTCTTTTATTAAATTAAGTACTTCACTGAATAGATTGTCCATGGCACCCATTCAGAAAGCATGAGAATTTAAAATGAAAAATAACTCTTTTTCTCAGAGGAAACCAATGTTGGCAGTTTCTTAAATACCCTTCTGAAAAATACACATGCAGGGGGAACAATAAATACTTTTGTATAAACATTCACATCCCCCCCACCTTCTTCATTCCTTGCCTTTTTTCATTACCAATATATCCCGGCAATTATTCACCATCTGACAGAAAGAATGCCCTCATTCTTTTTAACAGCTGCATTGTATTCCATCTGTTGGACATTTAGGTTGTTTCTAGTCTCTTGCTATTCAGAACAGGGCTATAATGAATCTTTGTACATGTATGTGTATTTGTGCAAAACAAAATTCTCCCAGGGTGGACTTACTGGCTCCGAGGAGCTGTTTTAACCTATGTCACCAGCTGGAGGCAGGGGCTGGGCCCGATGACCCGGACGAGTCCTTCCTTCCTGCTCCAAGGCTTGAACAAGACAGTGTGGAGGGCCACCAAGGACGTCCTGCTTCTCCAGCTCAGTCAGACCCTTTGACATCTTCGCACTTATTGGAAAAGACAGTGACTCTGCTTGTAATTGAAGAGCACAGGAAAGCGGGAGGCAGGAAGGGAGATAAGCAAATTGAATTGGGTGCCCGGCTGCCGGTCAAGGCCTGGACACTTGGCAGAGGAGGCTCCTGCCCTTTCCTCCTGGGCATGACTCTGGGGCAGTCAGGCCTTAGGCAGACCCTCCTGTGCCTGTGGCCTTCGGGCAGAACTGAGACGGAAAGGGCTCTCCTTGAGCTTTGTGACCAGACCATAGGCTGTGCTGCATTTCTTACCCCAGGAGAAAGGTCTCAACTGGGCCATGTGTACTGTCCTTGGACAAGTTGGTCAGCTTCTTAGGGCCAGTGTTCTCACTTCTGTAAAGCAAGGGGTCGGGTCAGGTGGACCTAAGAAGCCATCCAGCTCTGACCACCTGTGACAATAATGTCAAAAGCCTGGTCGAAGGAAGACGTGGCCCAGTCTGAGATGCCCTTCCTCCATTCCTTATAAAATAGGATCAAAGCAGCCTGCCTCCTCCACACAAGGCTACACAAGGCATGGCAACCACATAGGCCCAGAACATGGCCAGCAAACCAGAAATGGCTGCAATTTCCCTCTCTGGGGCCTGAAGTCAGGCAGGTGGAGGAGCCAGGAGTGGGGGTGGCCCTGTGTCCAGGAGCCTGGGCAGCTGGAACAGGTGACCAGAGAAAGTGACCTGGAGAGAAAAAAAAGGTGTGTGTGTGTGTGGGGGTGTGTGTGTGTGTGTGTGTATGCACACGCACACGCACACGCGCACGCGCACATGCAGGTAGGGGTCCATTTCCCCTCCCCTACCTCAGGCCTAACTTCTTAGGCCACTCCCAGCTGGCCACAGTCCCTGGGTCCCAAACAGGACCTGCCGATACCTGGGACAAAAGCATGTTTTTCTCAGCTGCTCAGGACCTTCCCTGCTAATAAATAGTTGACTTTCTCATCGTGGTGTTGAATCATAAACTTGGAGTCCGCACTGCTTTAAGTATAGGCTGTGCAGAGAGCCCCAGAGAGGCACCATGAGGGTTTGGGGGTGGCATTCAGGGATCTGCCATCCAGGAAGGGAAGAGCTGAGGCAGCTACCCCAGGAGACTGATGGGAGCTGCCACCCTTGCTCTGCCAGGCCTTAGGTAAGCGGCACAGCCTCTCTGAGCCTCAGACTGCCCTTCCGCAGGTGAGAGTAGCGGGCCCACCCTGCCTTCCCTCCCATGAGCCCCCAGGGCAAAGGCTTGGAGACGGAGATGGTCCAGGGGGTCAAATCCTGGCTGTGCCCCAAATGGGGCATGTGTGTGGTCTTGGACGAGTGACTGGCCAGCTCCGGCCCTGTTAACTCCACTGTGATGGGAGGGTAAGAACAGAGAACCCCCAGGGCCTGGTAGCAGACTCAAACACTTCACCTGCCCCACCTCCCCCCAGAAAGTGGGAGCCCCCCGCCCTGCACTCACAAAGGGACAAAAGGTTTCCAGCCCACTCCCTCATCTTCATGGGAGGAAGGGCTTGCTAACCCCAGAGGAGCAGGGAGAGGCTCTTCTCCCCCGTTCCCACCCCTCACCCACCAACCTTGACCCCAAAAGGCTGGAACGGCAGCCCCACGAGCATTCCTGCAGGTGCAGCTGCTTCCACTGACACTAATAAAATACGGAAGAAACAAAGCAATTTAAAATTCCAATAAAATTAAAAACAAACCTCTAGTAGCAGATTCAATTATGGAGCTGTTGCTGAGTGCAGCCTGGGGACAGAAGGAAGGTCCAGTGCCACCCCCGCCACAGGAACCATGCCTAGGAGGGGACAGAAGCTCAGAGATGAAAGGCTGGGAGAGGGCCAGACAGGGTCAGGCCCCTTTCTATGATTTAACAAATAAAAATCAGCTCTTACACTAGGAAGGAAGGCAAACTTCCTCTGCGACAGAGCATCCACAAATAATCCACCACAAACCAACCCGAGGGTTGCTAAAATCAGAGCCAGACAAAGATCCAAATCACTGCCTTTCCACCCTGCACAGAGGTCGTGGCCAGCTTAGTGAGACAGAGAAAATAAACAACAAGCTATAAGGATTAGAAAGAAGTGAAACTAGCTGCATAGAAACCCCAAAAGAATTCAGCAAGATTGCAGATATAAGGCCAACACACAAACGCCGCCGTGTTCCCCTGCACCAGGAGTTGGCAAACATTTCCTGTAACTTTTCAGATATTTTCATCCCTGCAGGCCATAGAGTCTCTATGGCAACATACTCAGCTCGGCCATGTGGTAGCGCGGAAATGAATCGGCGTGGCTGTATTCCAATAAAACTTTATTTACAAAAGCAGGCAGCAGGCCAGGCTTGGCCTATACGTGGTGGTTTGCTGGCTCCTACTGTATACCAACTACAAAGAGCTGGAAATTACATTTTTAAAAAAGACACTATTACTTTTTTTTTTTTTTTTTGGAAACAGCTTTCCGTGTACGGTAACACGTACCACACACTCCATCCATTCAAAGCGTACTGGTGAATACTTTGTAGAGTGAATTCACAGGGTTGTGCCATCATCGCCAAAACAGAAAGCCCGCACCCATGAACAGTCAGTCCCCATTTCTTCCAGACTCCTGATATTCAGCTTGCTCACCCACTGTCTCTGCATTTGCCTGTCTCGGACATTTCTGATAAATGCAATCCTACAAGGTGAGGCCCTTTGTGTTTGGCTGTTTTCATTTCCTATGTTTTCGGGGTTCGGCCCCCAGGTAGCTTGTGCCCATACGTCATTCCTCGTCATCACTGAGTAATCTTCCCTTGCATGGCTACATCATGTTTTCTTTACCACGTACCCATGGACAGGGGTGTGGGTTGCTCCACCTTTGGGGGCGATCCTGAGTAATGCTGCTGTGAATGTTCGTGTACAAGTCTTTGCGGGGACACAGGTTTTCATTGGTCTCGCGGGTAAACCTGAGAGTTGTGTTGCTTGGGCACGTGGCCATTCTCTGACTCTCTGAGGAGCTGCCAGAACAGTCCCCGGAGCAGCTGTGCTGTTGTGCGCACCCGCCGGCCGCAGGTGAGGCACCACTTCCTCCACATCTTTACCGAAACTTAACCACCCAGCTTTCTGATTCCAGCCATCCCCCTGGCTGGGAAGTGGGATCTCACTGTGGTGTTGACTTGTAAGGGGAGTGTTCTGATGACTAATTCCAGCTCTTTATTGGTTCTAGGTCTGTTTGGATTTTCTCTTTCTTCGTAAGTCAGTCAGGTAGTTTGTGTCTTTCTAGGAATTGTCCATTTTATCCACGTTACAGTATTATTGTGTTAGGAAACTAAAATAAATTGGTGAAGGAGGTAAATGACGTTTGTGGAGAAAAGCATGTTCAGTGATATTTTTTAAAGACCTAAATAAACGTAGATATACGCCCTGCACATGGACAGAGATTTCAGTAGGGTGAAAATCAATCCAATCCTTACATCCTGACCATTTGTGTATGTGTGTGTGTAACTTGAAAAGCTGACTTTGAAGTTGATAAGAACAAAAGGTCAAGAATGGGCAAGGCGCTTCTGACAAAGAGTATAAGTGTAGAGGACCAGACTAGTACTGCTCTGGCTTAAGGCTGAGGTGGTGGGATCAGCACGGGGACAGAGGGAGCCAGGGCATGGAGCAGAACATCTAGACATGGACCAGTGTGCATGTAAGCTCAGTTTGGGACAAAGCAGAAGCTGCAGATCCCTGGAGATGGACATATAGTGCTAGGACCCTGGTTATTCACATGGAATGAATGACGTTGGAGCCCTACCTCACACCACACACAATGAGGACTTCCAGACAGACTAAAAATCTGGTACCATGCGATGCAAAACCATATCATTCTTTGAAGCAAATGACGGGGAATATCCACCAGGAAGGATTTGCAAATGGAAGGGGGGGCGGGAAGCACAAATAAAGGAAACAAGTTGGAACACATTAAAATTAAAAACTGCCGCTCAGCAAAATGCACCATAAAAAAGTCATGACTAGCCAAAGATTGAGAGGGGGTGTCTGCAGCACCAATGATGGACCAGTATCCAGAACAGACAGCCAGGGATGTGACTGCAGAGAGAGAGCGAGAGAGCAATGCGGAGGGGCAGGGGGTGGGAGGGGGCCGGGCACATGGGGAGGGAAGGGTAGATGAGTCAAACCTACGTGGTTGTGGATGGCGACAGAGGGGGTATGTATGTGGCCACAAGGAGGGAAGGTGAGGCAGCAGTCCCAGAGGGCACCAGGCAGGCAGCAGTCAGCGAGCTGGGCAGAGGGAGACCGTGAGCAGTAGGCTCTCAGAGGCCAGGCAGGGAGCAGGTAAGGGAAACTGAGACACATGTGAGGGGCAGGAAGGCCAGGCTGCGTGAGGGATTAAAATCCACCCAGCCCAGCCTGCAGGGCCCCCTTGGGCACTCCAGGGCGTGGAAGGCATGTGCGGATGCACGCGTGAGCCTCTGAGCACCTCCCCGTCTGTGTACAGGACAGCCCTCAATATCTGGGCACCTGTGAGTCCACACGCGTGCCCCTAAACATCTGAGCGTGTGTACATGTGAGCCTGCATGCACGTGCACGCACATGGTTGGAGAAAGAGAGGATCCTTCCTGCAGTGCCCAGTGATCACCGCCACCCTGCACTGCCTGGTCTGGTCCAGAAAGAGCTAGAAGGCAGGCGGCCAGCCTTCTCTGAGCACCCACGTTGTACCAAGATTTCTGACATGCATTCTCTCACGGAAGACCCACTCTGTTCTCTTAGGGCAGGTGGAGACCAGGGAGCTGCGTCACCCCCCTGAAGGCACCCTGCTGGTGACTGGGGCACCTGGATTCACACCCCAGGCAGCGGGCTGGGGGCAGGCCAGGGTTGTTGGCAGCCACCCTCGTCCCTTCCCCCCCAGCCCTCCCAGCGCAGGCCAGAGGACAGCTGCGTCTGCCCCGGCCCAGCCGCCTTCCCCACCTCCCCCACCTTCCTGGGCGGCCTCATTAGGGATTCTGCTGGTGCCACCAGCTAATTAGCGTCACGTTAATTGAGCATTCAGGAGGCTGCCACCTCCAAGGGCAGAGTGTCGGCAGCAAAGGGGAATGCAGATGCGGACTGCTCCTCCCTGTGGGCTTGGGCCAGGCCCTATGCTCAGGGACCCCTTGTGCCCTCGATGGCCCGGGACACCCCTCCCCCATTTCAGCAAGGTAACGCGAGTTTGGTGGCTTCTGGAGCCCGAGGCAAGGACAGGCAAAATGTGCAACCGCATGAGAAAGAAATGACATTTGCTGAGCACCTGCTCTGGGCCTGGTACACCTTTAGTCCTCCCAGTCCTCCGAGGGGAAAGCCACAGTCAGCTCCATCTTACAGTCAAAAAAAAAAAAAAAAAAAAAAAAAAAATCCCAGGTCCCCCAAGGGAACAACTTCTGTAGGAGTGTGTCCAGTGGACCGGCAGGAAACTGCCATCAGCTGGACAGTACCTGCAGGGCAGGCATGTGGCCATGGGAGGTGCCTGGGGGCCCACGGAAAACCCCGGAGCCTGGAGCAGGAATTCTGGGCTGGCGTCTCCCCACCCCCCCCAACCCCCCCCCCGAATCCCCCACCATGCCCTCCTCTACCTGCCCCTCGGGGAGCGACCACCATGGGCCTTACAGCGCGGAGTATCGCATGGACTTCGGCCACCTGTGATTTGTCCACCCCTTCTCCCCTCAGAGATGAGAAACTGAGGGTCCCGTTAAGCGGCGTGCCCAGGGTCAGCCACTGAAAGCGGTAACAGTGCGCATCAGTCCACCACGGTCCCACCCCAGCCAGGGTCCGAGCTTTGCACCTGTGTGGGCTCTCCTGCAGAGCCCCCACCCGTCCACCCGGGCTTCTCCCTTCCTGACGGGGGGCTGCCAGGGGCCACCAAGTCCCGCTCTCCTGTCTCCCTGTAGCAATATAAATCCCACTCAAAGGGCTGCTTTTAATTGGCTTAACATACTCGTTAATAACCACGTCTCTTTAAGGCACCTGTAAAAGGCCCATAACATTAACGTAATGGCAGGAACAACTCATCCGCACTTGCAGCCAGCCTTTTAAATCTCCCGACAGGACTCTAATGGGGGCCGTGGGGCAGGGCAGCCCAGCTCGCAGGGTGGGTGCTGTGGTTCCCGCGCACGGGAGCCCCGGTTCCATCTGTCTGCTGCCCCCGCAGCCTCCCGGGGGCCTCGGAACAGGGGCGTCGCTGGACTCCGCAGCGCCTTGCAAGCACCTGCTGTGGTTCCACACTTTTTTCAGGGGTCAGGGTGGTGAGAAAGAGCCGGGCTTGCCCTCAGCATTTCGCCCAGGAGACAAGGGACAGTTACAGCCTGGGGGCCCCGGGACGGGGGAGGGGGTGCAGAGCCTGTCCCCGCGGAGACCTGGCGCATCAGAGCCAGCGGCTTCTTACTCCATTCTCGCAGTGCCTAACTCAGACACCTTCTGTACGCCAGGCTCTATATGGACAGTTCCACCCGACCCCAGACTCACCACTCTCCACCAGGAGCTGAGGGTGCAGTGGGCAGAGACGGGGGATTTCCCACCAAGGTGTGGGGGACCGATGGACACAGACCAGAGGAGGAGGGTGTCCACGGGTTGTGAGCACAAGGGGACATCATTCCAGCTGGGCTCTAAAGGACCAGTGGGAATTTGGTTACCGAGGGGAAGCATGTCAGGGTGAGAGACCCGTCCCGAGCCAGGGCGTCCGTGGTGCGCAGCGACTGAGAGAGGGGGCCTGGGGGACAGATGACGGGGGCTCAGAATCTGGCTCACAGATCTTTTCTGTGCCACCAGGGCTCTTGAACTGGTGGGTCCTCGGGGCACCTTCCACCCGGCAGGTGTACGGTTTGCCCTGAGCCGTGTTCTGAGCACGGTTTTGGGGGTGCACGCCTCTGGGCCGGGCGCAGCCTCCCCACCTACCCCAGTCCCTGCCCGGGCCATTCCCAGCCCCCCCGTCCTCCAGTACTCAGCAACAACATTCAGGGAGTCGCATTAGCAATCCACACTTGACACCCTGTTCCCTGAATGTCTCCGCTCCTCTTCCGAAACCCAGGGGCGTCAGAGGGCAGGGCTGGGAAGATGGGGCCCAGGGCAACGCTCCACCGAGGGTGTTTGTCGGCACGTGAGAGGGGTCCCAGGGACACTGTGGGTGTGTCCACGGGGCCTGTGGGGAAGGAGGGCTGCAGAGAGAGGTCACATGGCCGAGGCCTCGAATGCCAACCTGAGTGTTTCAGACTTCACACAAACAGGGGCTCAATGGAGGGTGTTACAGAGACGCACCCGGGGGCTTTAGTGAACTCATCACCACCAGCCACCATGGCACCCTGAGGATAGGCCCCTTGACGGCCCTCATAAAAACTCTCCCAAGACCGGCAGCAGCGTCCCCATTTTGCCCAAGAGAAAACTGAGGCCCAGAGAGGGGTAGCAGCCTGCCTGGAGCCACACCATGAGCGGCAGAGCCAAGATTTGAACCCAGACGTCTGTGACTCAGCCCACGTTTGCTTCCCCCCCCCCCTCCCCCGCGCTGTGCTGCCTTCTCAAAAGGCTGCCAACCGCCCTTCGTGCTCTGCTCAGGAGTAGAGGCAGCCTGACGGTGGCGGGGGCCCAGGCAGGGAGCCAGGGAGGGCCTCGGGCTGCTCAAGGCCAAGGGAAGAGGCGGCAGCTCTGAAGCAGGCTGCATGACGCAGGCGTCAAGGGCAGGGCCCTGGGAGGAAGGAGAGCTGCGGGCCTGTCCCCCACCCTAACGCGACACACGGTCATGGCCAGCCCCTGGCGACTGCAGAAAAGCACAGAGAAGAAATAAAATAGCCCCCCTCACCAGGCAGGGCCATGCTGGCATCCGGGGCTTTTCTCTTCAAGTCTTGGCTTGACCCCTCCCCCTTCGAGAGGGAAGGAGAGAGACTGAGGGCTCATGGGTACAGCCCCTCTGCAACCTCCTTTACACAGGCCTGTACTGCACACCTTTGCCCACTTCGTCAGAGCCTTCTAGAACCCGGGTTTTAAGGCCCAGCAAAGCACATTTCTGCTGAGGACCTGCTGGGTACTCTGTCTCGTGGGAACACTGAGGGTGCTCCCAGGACTTCTTCGTGAGCCTCCTTTACCTGCCCTATTTCCCACCCAGGAGCCTGAGGGGTCCCATCAAAACTCAAGGAAGGTCATGTCGCTGCTCTGGTCCCCGCCCTCCAATGCAGAGCAAGAGCCTAGGCCCTCATAGTGCCCGCCCCCGTCCACCTTCTACGACCCTCGCCTGTAGACTCTGTTTCCCCAGTCCCCTTGGCCTTGGCACTTGCTGTCCCCTAGCGGAGACCACTCTTCCGTCAGAGAGCCACGTGGCTCTCTCCCTCACTTCGCAGCCTTCCCTCAAAGGCCACGTGATCAGAGATGCCTCCTTCACTGATCACCAAGTCCACACTAGGCACCCCTCCCCCGGGTCACTCCCTGCCCCCTGTGCCCTGCTGTTTTGCTTACTGTGCTTGCATAACAAACTACCCCCAGATTCAGAAGCCTACAACAGCCATCTATCCATGCTCGGAGCACAGACAAGGGCACAGTGGGGAGGGTGTGTCAGCTCCGTGACGCTGCCGGGAGCAGGGTCGGGAAGGCCTCTGCTGGCCTGGGAAGACCCGGGCTGGGGGCTGGAAACTTCTGAAGGCTTGCTACCTCACACATCAGGTGGTGGATGCCAGCGGTCCACTCAAACGCCCACACGGGGTCTCTCCATGTGGCCTGGGCTTAGCAGAGCACAGTGGCTGGGTGCCAGGGATGGACACCCCGACAGACCGACACAGAGCCACCTCGGTCTCTGTGCAAAGCCACGCTGCCTGTAACTGCCCAGCCAGGATGGCCGCCCGGCACCACGCCTGCCACGCCCCCCTCAACAGAACGGAGTAGCTGAGTTACCTCCCGTTAGAGCGAAGGAAGATCGGCCTCCAGTACTTGTGGGAGGAGTGCCAAAGAATTCGTGGACAGGTTTTAAAAACTAGCACGCCTGCTTTGTCCTTGTTGCCGGGGCCTGTGGCTGCCTGACGTGGTTATAGGATTGTCGCCCCTGCTAGACTGTCACTCCGTGAGGGCACGGACTCTGCTCTCACCGCCGCTGCTCCTCCAAGGCCCTGTACACGGCCCGCATAGACAAGGGCCTGGAAGCTGGAGGGAGGCTTCAGAGAGGCAGCTCTCCACGGGGCTGTCTCCTTGGCTTAGCTCCCCCTGGGACTCATTCTCCCACGTGTCATGACTGGCCGCGAACAGGGGCCCCCAGGCCGGAGGCGTCCGTCCGGACACCGCCTCGTCATCCAGTAAGACATTCCCAGAAACCTACTCTGTGTCCTGTAGACACCTGGGGACACGGCAGTGAACAGGCCAGCTCAGGGAGCCCGAGTCTGCTGGGGCAGGAGGACAGGCCCAGGGCCACCAGGATCTGCTGTGGTGCCCGAGGTGGCCGTGCCCAGGCACTGATGGGACCTCCGGGGGAGGGGCTCCCCTAGTCCAGCTGGAGGTATCAGGGAAGGCAGGGAGGGAGTAGCATCGAAGAGAGACCCTGGGGTCCCCCAGCAGGCTCCCCACCTCGCCCGCCACACGTTAACCCTGTGAGCCCTGCCGCCCATCCTCACCACTGGGGACGGCTGGCTCAGCTGGCTCCTTCTGTGAGGCCCTCTCTGTGTCATTACCCTGACCACACGGGGCTGTGCAGCTGGGCTGAACTTGTGGCTGCCCCCCTCCTCCAGGGGAGAGTCTAGAGCCTTCACCAAGCTCCGGGTAAGGGGCCCAGCCTGGCCCGAGTGGCCAGAGACACCCCCACCCCCACCCCAAGCCACGGCTGCCATCCCTTGGGGGGAAAGGCTGGGTCTGAGGTACCGAGGCTGGCTCAGGAGAAAGCCCCTCAGGAACAAGGGGTAGAGTAGGAGCTGTAGACTCCCGGGGCCACAGAGACACTGCAGCCAGGCCAGGTTTGGGACAAGGGACTCTGGTCACATGCAGGGGCAGGTCCACGCCCCCCGCCCGAGGCACTCACAGTCACAACACTAAAGAACCCTGAGCACAGGCCCAGGTGAGGTCTGTTGGGGGCTGCCAGCCGGCAGGCTCCAGGAGCCGGCCGAGGGCAGGAGTGACAGCTGCCTGGCCTGTGACCTCTGGGGACTCACCTCCCACCTCTCTGGGCCTCCAGGCTGACTTAAAGGCCCCTCCTTGGGATGCAGGTGCGGTGGAGGGGACTTGGAAGGAAGGCAGACCGGGTCCGCAGCTCAGCTCTGCTCCTCGCCCAGTTGTGTGGCCTCTGAGGCTGGGAGCTCCCTTCCTCGTCTGCCAGCTGGGAGCCTGTGCTGGTTATCTACTGCTGTGTTAACTGGTTGCTTCAGAACTTAGTGGCTTAAGACATCGATAGACATGTATTCTCTCTTATGGTTTCTGTGAGTCAGGAATTCACGGGCAGCTTCGCTGGGTAGCTCTGCTCTGTGTCTCCCCTGAGGCTGCAGTCAGGGTGTCGGCTGGGGCTGCACTCATCCGAAGGCCTGACTGGGGCTGGAGGACCTGCTTCCAGAAGGCCACCTCACGCAGCTGTGGGCAGGAGACCCCAGTTCATCTCGCCGCGGGCTGCTCAGTGGGCTGCTCCCAGAGCAAGTGATTCGAGTGGGTGAGGAGGAAGCCCAGTGCGTCCGTGACAGTCACACTGTGTCTCCTCCCCTGGACCTCAGAGGTCCCGCAGGTCGCCTGGCCTGGGAGGAGCCTGTACCCAGGGGTGAGAATCAGGAGGTGAGGAGGACTGCACAGGGAGCATGGCAGATCCTGGAGGCTGCCTGCCAAATGCCACAACCCGTCTCCTTCCTCCTCTGTAAAACGGGGACCCCTCCCAGCTCTCAGAGGGGTCAGGTGCTCCAAACAAGAGACGTCAAGAAAAGCTGTGGGCGCAGAGCCTAGCCCATAGCGCAGCCAAAGGGCGGCCCCCATCCGCTCCCACAAATGGAGACCCCAACCCAGCCTCGTGGAGCCCCGCTGACCAGCCGGGGCCCAGACAGGCTCCTCCTCGCAGTGAATGGGAACCAGTGACAGGCAGGACTCTTTTTATCCGCCCCCTCCTTCTTCTTCTTCTTAAAGGTTTTAAACACCTAATTTATTCCATCCATTAGATAGATTTTGTAGATTTAATCATTTTCACAGTTGGTGGCTCATTGGATACTCAAGATAAACTCCAAATGAAAGTATAATGGTGAGGACAAATGAGTTTTCACACCACAATGGCAGAAACCTGCTTGGGAAGAGGGTTTAAGAGGAACAAAAATACACACAGATATAATTTTTTTCCCCGGCAGCCTCTTTTGCTGACTATAGTAGGTTACCACAGTTAATTTCACCAGTTTTGTTCATCTGTAAAATTGCATAAAAGTGACATTTTTGTGCTCATTATAGCAACTGCTGATTTATGGCTGGTAAATGAAGAGCTGGTCCCTTTTTTGCGGGACTCTCCGAGCGGCGCTAAGTGCCCATGAAATTGCTTGTATAATGTAGTTTAAATCCAATCTCGGAGAAAGATTCCCCCGTTGGCCAAAGTGACATTTCCATTCTCCACACTGAGTTTATTTTAGGCCACTTAGGAGGGGGCTGCCCCAGGCAGGGTCAGGATGGAGGCCTGTGGCCTGACAGGGGTCAGCTCCACCTGCCCAGTCTCCTTGGGGTGCTGAGGGCTGCCTACCTCTTCCTTCCCTGCTGCCCTGCCCAGGTCAGACCACATTCCTGCACCTCAGGGCAGAGGGGGATGACCTTTCTAACACGCATACCTGCCCCTACCCCTCCCCTGCGTAAAACCTGGGCCAGGGCTTCTCCAACACTCTTGTGGAGGCGGCAGTCCTGTGCGCTGTAGGATGTCCTGTGGCATCCCTGGCCACTACCCACTGGACACCAGTAGCTGGGGTGGAGGCTCCCCCAACCCAAGTGTGAGGACCAAATACATCACCAGGCTGGTCAATGTGCCCTGGGCGGGGGGGGGGTGGGGGGGTTGGGGGGGGGGGGGGCGGCGGCGGGATGGAGAACCACTGCCCTACAGTGTGAGGAGGCCCCTCTGCACCAGCCCGATGCCCTCCCAGGCCGCCTCTCTCGCACGATTGTCTGCCCTGGGCTTCTGCTCTCATTCTGAATTACTTACATTTCCCACTCGGGACAGGCTTCCTCACCTCTGGAACTCTGCCTGTGCTGTTTCTTCTGCCTGAAATCTGTTTCTCTGCTCCCTCCTCACCCCTTTCAAGAACATCGCCTTAACTGGGATGCTCTTTCTTCTAAAAAGCGGTCTCGCTTTCCAAAGCCTGCCTGAGTGAGGCCCCCCTGCATCCCAGAATGCCTGTGCCTCCCTATCACAGCACGTATCTTGCTCAGATTGGCTGTGAGCCCAACAAGGGGATTGGGGGTGAGCCTCGGGAAGGATGGGATGTGGGGTAAGGCCTTCCAACGGATGGGGAGGAGGCCGGAGAAAGGTGGTGGCGTCAGCACTCCACCCCAGCCACCATGCCGGGCCCACCTGTGCTGGTCAGGAGGAAGGGCAGCCCAAGCCCCTGCCCCCTCCTCCCCAGGAAGGCCCTTATTCCAGGCAGATGGGGAGGGTATTACCACTCCCGTGTAGTGAGCACCTGCTTCTGCTAATGCCACCCCACCACACACAACTCACAGCTGCCCTGGGAGGCAGTGTCCCCGGCAACATCACCCCCATTTTACAGATGAGGAAACCGAGGCCAGAGTGAAGAAGCCTCATTCTCAAGTACCCCCCTAGAGTCACTGGTGGGCCCAAGGGGTGCCCATGGGGCAGGAGGAAGGCAGTGTGCCGTGGAGACCTTGAGGGGTCCCCTCGCCCCCTTCCGGGCCCAGAGAGGTCACCCCCTCCCAGCACCAACTGCATGCCTCACACCCTCTGCTCAGCCCCTTGGCACAGTCATTCCTCCAAGCCACCCTGCAGGACTGGTACAATCATGATCCCCATTCCACAGGTGGGGAAACTGAGGCTCAGCCAGGCAAGCCATTTGCCCACAGCCAGAAAGCCCCACAAGCAGACAGGATTCTACCCAGCCAGCCAGTTCTAAAGCCCAGGGTCTTCCCAGCTATTGCATGGAGGCCCCTGCTCCCTTCCCCACCCAGGGACGGTCCTGGGCAGCACCGAGGAATCTCTCAGGCCCAGGGAGGGGCTTGGGATGGGAGACGGGGGGTCCTCCCACAGCAACCCACCTCCCCCACGGGAGGGGCCGGTTGTGCCACCAAGAGTAGAACAGTCAACCTGTCGCACAGAGTGCACCCTTCAGCCCCATGCTGACCGTGTGCAGAAAAGGCAGGGGTGACAGGCAGACTCGGGGAGGAGCTGGGCAGCCGGGGTGTATGAAGTCCCTCCTCACCAGCTACGGACTGAGCACGGGCGTGTGAGCAGCCGGTGGAAGCCAACAGAGCAGCTCCCGCCTGCATCACGTCCCCCGCTCTAGGCCTTGGGCTCCGTCCGTGGAGCAGCACGCTTAACCGTCCCACAGAGTTCGGCAGGTCCTCATCGCCCCATTTTACAGGTGAGGAAAGGGAGGCAGAGAGGATGATGAAGAAATAGGAGGAACGGCCTCCCAGCGGTGGTGTTAAGGCAGGTGACACCAAGCATCACTGAGCGTGTGGAGGCCCCAGAACTCCTGTGCTCTGCCGGGATGGGGGCGGGGGCGAGCCTGGCACATTCTCTTTGGCAAAAACTGCAGGTATTTTCTCCTAGGGTTGCATCTTCACCTGCCCCGAATCCCCCTGCTAGGCATAGTCCCAACAGAAATCACTGGATAACGTGGGCATGAGGGCGCGTGGTGCTAAGTGTATCGGCCCCAACGCCACCAACAGTAGCAAGGATGAGTACATTGTGATGTCGCGTCCCACAGGAGGACCACGGAGCAGTGAGAAAGCACGAACCACGCCCCCCCACCCCCAGGCGAATCCCATAAGCCACCCTAAGTGGCAGAGGCCGATGCGGGCGGGGTCGCGTGGCAGGATTCCATTCTCCCTGTACAGACACTGCCATCAGACGTCAGGACAGCTGTGCACTCGGGCGGGGACACAGGGGGCTCTGGGGGACTGGCAGCGTCCCATCGCTCGGGCACACGGGTCTTACAGGAGCACGCTCCATCCGTGAAAGTTCAGCTTACGAAATGTGTGGTTTCCTTCCCCTACTTGACACCAGATCCGGAGCTTCGGAGCGTAGAAGGAACAAAGTGGAGGAGCGGGGAGGGGGGATGGATGGGGAACCGGGGCAGAGTGAGCCCCCCCCACCCCGGCTGGCGGCGGCGGAGCTGTGGCCTTCCCGGCTCACAGGGCCGGCTCTCACCTGTGCTTTCCTCTCCGACTCGTCCCCGTAGGCGAGACGGCGGCCAGCTCCATGCATTCGTCCCGTTACCCGAGCCCGGCCGAGCTGGACGCCTACGCCGAGAAGGTGGCCAACAGCCCGCTGTCCATCAAGATCTTCCCCACCAACATCCGGGTGCCGCAGCACAAGCACCTCGGCCGCACCGTCAACGGCTATGACACGAGTGGCCAGCGCTACAGCCCGTACCCGCAGCACGCCGCCGGCTACCAGGGCCTGCTGGCCATCGTCAAGGCCGCCGTCTCCTCCTCGGGCGCCGCCGCACCCGCCGGGCCCGCCAAAAGCGTGCTCAAGAGCGCTGAGGGCAAGCGGACCAAGCTGTCGCCGGCCGCCGTGCAGGTGGGCATCGCGCCCTACCCGGCGCCCAGCACTCTGGGGCCCCTGGCCTACCCCAAGCCCCCCGAGGCGCCCGCCCCGCCACCCGGCCTGCCCGCAGCCGCCGCCACCGCCGCCTCCGTCATTCCCCTGCCCGGCCGTGGCCTGCCCCTGCCGCCTTCCAACCTGCCCTCCATCCACAGCATCCTCTACCAGCTCAACCAGCAGTGCCAGGCCCCGGGCGCTGCGCCCGCCGCCTGCCAGGCCGTAGCCGGTCCCCGCCCCAGCCCGGCCAAGCACGGTCCCGTGCCCGGCTTCCCCGGCATGGCCTACGCGGCCGCTGCCGGCCTGCCCGACTGCCGGAAGGGCGCCGAGCTGGGCCAGGGGAGCACGGCAGCCTTGACGTTGGCTGGGGCCACCAAGCCTGCAGGGTACGCGGACGGGGGCCTGGATTACCTGCTGTGGCCGCAGAAGCCGCCCCCACCGCCACCCCAGCCACTGCGGGCCTACAGTGGCGGCACGGTGGCCAGCAAGTCCCCCGAGGCCTGTGGGGGGCGGGTGTATGAGCGGGCCGGCGGGTCGCCCCTCAACTGCGGCATGGGGCTGCCCACCGGCTTCACTGTGGGCCAGTATTTCGCCGCCCCCTGGAACAGCGTGCTGGTGACCCCCACCAGCGACTGCTACAACCCAGCGGCGGCAGCGGTGGCAGTCACCGAGCTGGGGCCGGGGGCGGCCCGGGAGCTGGCGGGGCCCCCCGTGGAGGCCCTCTCGGGCCTGCCCAGCAAGAGCATGTGCAACACGGCGGTGCTGAGCAGCAGCCTGCAGTCGCTGGAGTATCTCATCAATGACATCCGGCCCCCCTGCATCAAGGAGCAGATGCTGGGCAAGGGCTATGAGACAGTGGCCGTGCCCCGGCTGCTCGACCACCAGCACGCCCACATCCGCCTGCCCGTCTACAGATAAGGCCTGCCCGGCGGCCGCACGGACAGACGGACAGGGCGCCGAGCGGGGAGGCAGGCCGCGGAGCAGGGTGGGCGGTGCCCTGGGGCACCCGGCCTCGCCCCATGCCCGGGTGCCCGTGGAGGCCCACAGGGAAGCCAGGCTGGCTGCTGCTGTGCGGCCACCTGATGGGGAGTAGCAGGGCGACCTGGCTCCCCCAGGCCCCTCCCTGCCATCGGCTGCCCTAGGATACGGCGGGGGGGGGGTTGCCCAGGGCAGCCGCGGACGGCCAGCCTGTCCTCCTTCCAAGCTGGCAGAGGCAGGGAGAGAGAAACCACCTTAAAACAGGAATGGTTCTTTCTGGCTTTCCCAGGAGAGGAGCTCAGGCCAGGGTGGGATACAGGAGAAAATGTGACAGTCTAGAGTCAGGGTGGGGTCAGAGCAGCCCCCCGGGGTTCAGACATCTCCTCCCCGCTCCCCCATAGCTCCCCGGTCTTGGAAAAGGAGCCAAGAAGGGGCATAGGAAGTCACAGGGCCTACAGTGTCCCCTGCTGGCCAATCCAGGTGAAGACCACTCTAATAGAGGCTCCAAGGACTACCAGTGCCCCCCGCTCCTCCCTCCTCCTCTAGGTTCTCCTTCCCCTCCTCCCATTCCTTCCCAACACAGAATTGTACCCCCATCCCCACTCTCTCCAAACCCTGTACTACCACCTTCCCCCTTCTCGCCACATCTTACAGGGCTGCTGGACACAGTTGTATAGGCTGTGCACTGCACAAGGGCACCTCGTCCAAGGAGACACCATTTGCATCCTAGACTTGTATATTTATTATGGCAATTTTCCGAATCTTGAGGAAGGGGTGCCATTTTCCCTATTCGCACAAAGGCACCACAGGGGCTAACAGTGGGCCTGCCATCTTCGACACCAGTCAGAAGGACCCTACCCTCCCTTCTTCGGGGGTTTCCCTAGGAGCCAGCGAGGAGGCGACCTACTGGTTTTAGTTGGGAGAGCCAATCCAACTCCCTTCTTGCAAGCTGCCCTCCAAGGCCTGCCGCGCACCATCAAGGGTCCAGGGGGGGAGGCAGGCAGGGATTCCCCCCCCTTCCCCGTTACGTCCCCAAGGCCCGGATTCCCCGAGCCCTGGCCCCTCTGGCACTCCGGAAGCGGTACTGTATCTCTCCAAGGCCTGTTCAAGCACTAAGTGCATTTACAAATCTCTGAGAATGTTTTTTTTTTATACTAAAATTGACCATTATATTCTACTGTGAGAAGTGCAGTCTGCACTATATTGTTTTAAAAACGAAGAGAAAGAAAAAAGGAAAACACAGATGGTGTCTCAGCTGTGGAATTGTTCTGTAGCTCGTTTTGTTCTTCCTTCCTTCCCTCCCTTAGGAGTAAAACGGGCCGTCTCCTCCCCTGCTGACCGGGCACGGAGCCCTGAGGAAGCAGGCCAGGAGCCTCCTGGCACCCACCGCACTGGGCATTCTGTGGGTCATTTACTTCTCCAGCTCTTTAGGGGTGGACGCTGTCATGTACCCTGTTTATGTCAGCACACAGGCTGAAGGCCACTGGGTCACGGCCAGCAATCGGTCTGCAGAGTGGCTGAGGCAGAACCAAGCCTGGGCCCTGTGGCTCGTTCCCTGAATGGTGCGGAGGTGGTCTGGGGATGGTGTCCCCCCCCTGCATCACTACATTCCTTCCCAGCTTCTCCTCTGTGCCTGACACACTCCAAGCTTCCGTGGGGGAACAGTGCGGCTGCGGGCAGGCCAAAGTGGCTGGGCAGCCCCAGCACACACCCCACCCCGGGCCTGGGTGCCGGCGGGGGGCGGATCTGCAGGAGACCACCCAGGATGCTCAGCATTTAGCAGGCACTTCATTTGTGCTGGGCCTTTTCATCTAGACTATATCTCCCTGGAGCCTCACCACATCCTTGCAAGGTAGTAGGTGTTCCAGGAAGAAACTGAGGCTCAGAGATGTGAAGTGACCTGCCTAAGGTCACACAGCAAGTCTGGAAAATTGGGGTTTGAACCCCATGGCGTGGACTCTTTCGCATCCTGTCTTTGCCTTATCCCCTCGCAGGGGAGCCTGCCATCTGGCCTGGGGGGGCCTGGAGAGCCCCTAGTTTAATGCAGGCCTCCCCTCCCATGCACAGAGCCTTACCTGGGTGCCAGGTGCCAGGCCCTTCTGACCTGGGTCAATGAACAAAGCATAGCACCCCTCACGCCCTGGGGAGCAGCCCAGGGGTTGTGCCGGGTGATGAGCTGACCAAGTCCGCGCTGCGCAGAAGGCCGCCGGGGGTGACCATAAGTGGTATGTAAGCGGCAGCTGACAAAGCGCTTTTCTGACCTCCCAAAACAGCTTCACAACTGCACCATCAGATGTGTGACAAAATCATCCCCATTTTAAAGATGAGAACACAGAACCTGAGAACGGCCACAAGGACGCTAAGAGGGAGCCAGGTTCTGGCATCAGGACCCACACCCCGGCTCAGGCCACCTCCAGAGCCCCCAGATCTCTCCCGCAGCCTCCACCCTCACATGGCGCTGAAGCCCGCCTGTGGCCCCACAGCACCCCAGGAGGCCCCTGGAGGCAGGCAGCCCAGGAGGCCCAGCCTCCAGTGTGAACTAGAAGCACGTGGGAATCCTGGCTTTGCTACCTGGAGTGACCCTGAGCCAGACAGGGAATTTGAGGACACAACAGCACGGGGCAGGAACTTGGGGGAAGGGCAGAGCAGCGGGGTCTAGAGCCAGGTTTAGGGCTGGGTGGTGGCCTGTGGCTCAGCTATTCCCACCAACGTGGTCTCTGGATAGCCCATGTCCCCCTGTCCCAGGGCCCACTGCCAGGCCCACCCCCACTGGGGCATCAAGGGAGCGCAAGGAGACAAGACTGGAGCCACCCTTTAGGCCAGGTCCCCCTCATTTGGAGATGCGGGCTGAGGACAGACCTGCCTCTGCTCTGGGAAAACCTCACCCTCTGTGGGCTGGGTCGGCGGGTCCACACGCAGGGCGGTGGGAGCACGTGGTACAGACAGTCTCCTGGGGCGCTAGCCCTGTCCTAGCACCAGCTCCCCGGTGCCTTGGCCGGGCTCCTCCCCGGGAGCAGGGCTGGCTGATCTCAACGGGCCCTCAAGCGGGCAGCGCTCCTGCCCTCCATTTATATAATCACCTTGGACTACCTGCCACACTGGAGGGACAGCGCGGGTGACAACGACATCGCCATCAATGCTACAACGGTCCACGGTCACCGCAGGCAGACCAGTCCCCAGGCTCAGTGCTAAACAGTACCTAGTCCCCTCCTGACCACTCAACAGGCACAGGTGCACATCCCCACGGTGCAGGTGAGGCCAGTGAGGCCCCCAGAAAGGCAATCATTTTGCCCAAAGTCAGCTGACTGTGGAGAACGGAGAAGCAGCTGGGACAGAAGCCGGGCCTGACTCAGAGCCCGCCTTCGGCGCCGCTGCACTTTGCAGAAAACACAGACCGCCCCGCCGCCAGCCCCAAGCCCCAAATATGGCCAATTTGGCTCCAGCGCGGAGCTCCAGCCGTGGGTCCTGCGCTCCGGGGGCAGGACTTCCTGCTGGGTGAAGGGGCCGAAGGGGAGAATCTGCCATCTGTCTGCCCCCCACCTCAGGCAGAGCCGCAAGCCTTTCTCTAGGTCTCCCGTGGGGACACGGCTCCTTCTCTCCCTTTAGCCGTCTTGGGCTCACACCGCTTAGAGCTGAGCTGTCCAACGTGGTCGCCACGTGTGGCTGCCACATAACCTCCCCTAGGTGACACCTCCTGTCATTAACAACTGCTAGAAGATCATCACCCCATCTTAGACATCAGAGCAGCCCCAGAGGGGCGGGAAAGCTTGGGCAAATATCTGAGCGGAGGGGCCAGTGAGGGGGACACTCACCTTTCCGGGGTAGCTCTGTGCTTTCCTGACTCTGCTCTCCTACCCGCCGGCCTCTAGAGCACCTCCCCACTCCTGGAGAGGGCAGGCAGACAAGGTCAACCCCTGAACTTGCCTGGCAACAGCCAACGACTTCAACTTCTTGACTTGGAACCTACACTCCGGCTGCCAGCTGGGCAAGACTCCGCCCCGATGTGGGTCCCACGTGCACGCTGGCCCACGTCACACCGCGCCTGCGCAACCCGGGCTGGTTCAAGGGCCCTAGTGGGCCCCACCTGCCGCCTGCGCGGGCCTGGCAAGTGGGGCCCAGCCAGGGGCAGCGGTGGCCAAAAGGATTTCTGGGTTTTGTTAGGTTTTGTTTTTTTTTTTTTTTTTTAAGATTTTATTTGTCTATTGGAGAGAGAGCGGGCACGGGAGGGGCAGAGGAAGAGGGAGAAGCAGACTCCCCGCTGAGCAGGGAGACCAACACAGGGCTGATCCCAGGACACCGGGATCATGACCTGAGCAGAAGGCAGACGCTTAACCAAATGAGCCACCCAGGTGCCCCATGGATTTCTATTTAAATCACCAGAGGGGCCAGCTCCCTAAGACAGCAGTAGTGGGAGGGGAGGAGGCAGGAAAACTGGCCCTGGTTGACTCCATATATGACCCTGGGGGGACTTGTGGGGCCTCTCCGAGCCTCAATTTCAAATCTGTCAAAGGAGGTGGTGGCCTCTGAAGGCCCGGGATGTCCCCAGGTGATGTGTGATCAGGATGACAGGGCAAACAAGTCCCGTGGCAGTCCCAGGGCAGTGGCGCCTAGCGGTTGAGGCTCAGACAGACCTGGTTCCAGTCCTGACACTGCCCCTCATGAGCATGTGGCCTTTAGCAAGTGACCACCCCTCTTTGAGCCGCCTATTTCTCCACCGCAAGAGAGACTGATATCACAAGCACCTTACAACCACTTGGGGTTGAACATAAGAAACAGGTGGTCAAGTCCCCTAGGGAACAGAGCCTGCTTGGGAGAAGATGCCCCAAAAGTCAGGCATGTTATTTCCTGTCATCACCTGGTCCAGCTGCTTTCACCTTGGAAAATGGGTTTCCAGGTTAAAAGAGTTAGAGAAACAGATGCATCCCCCTCCCCCCACCTTAGAGTTGCATAAATAATATTATCATATTAAAGGCTCTGAAAATCCTGCAGGCAAGGTACCCTTTTAGCTTTAACCCAGCATTTCCCTAATATTTTTGATCACCTAAGTTTTTGTTTCTATCCATGAACATCCCAAGGAACAAATACTTCAGGAAATACCGAGTCTTACCTTTTGTGTTGCAATTAGGGAAACTGAGTAAGTTCCTCCCTCTCTCTGGTGACGTGTGGCCCTCAGTTTCCCTAGTTGGTGGAGCAAGGACTGGAATCCAACCCTGACTTGGAGTCATTGGGCCTCAATTCTGGGGCCACCACATCCTAATTGGTCTTTGTTCACCGTGTTGTGCTAGGCCCGAAGGAGGGAAAAGACCCTAAAGGAGAGAGAAGGAAGCCCTCATTTGACTAGTGGGGGAGTGCCCTGATTTTGAAAATGACAAAATGAGGTTCAGAGAAGGAAGGCAACTTGCCTGAGGGCACACAGCAACTAGGTTCTAGACTCTCCAGAGGCAGACCTGGGCCACCTTCTGTCCTTGTCGGGAGGTGAGGGAATTCCTGAGTCTTAGAGCCTCAGGGCGCACCTAATGGGGAGCTCAGCTAGGGGCTCTTCCTGGCCAAGTTGGTTGGTTCCAGGTTCCCTCTCGCCTCTTCTGAGGAGGCCTCTGGGTGTGACTACAGCGGCCCCTGGTGGCCAATCTCCAGGATCGGCAGTCCCACCCTGCATAGGCCAAAGGCTGATTGGTGAGATCAAGTGGATGCATCCCCAAACGAGATGGGGGTCTGGGGGTAATAGCAAGCGGGACCCTCTGATGTCACTGAGCACCTGGAGATTCTGAGAAGACTCTGCCGGAATCTGGGTACCTGGGTTCCAGTCCCAGCTCCACCCAACCTCCCCTGTCTTCACCTGTTAGAACCCATTACAGCCTCTTACGGTGGAGAAAGGGATGTGCGCACGCTTTGGAAAGGCCAAAACACTAGGTAAAAAAAATCCTGCCAAATCCCTAGAAGGGTTCTCCTCCTAAGACAGAGGGGGAAAATCCTGACTCCACTGCATCTAGGCTGTGTGTTCTTAGGCAAGTGTGTTTACTTCACTGGGGCTCAGTTTCTTCATCTGTAAATAGGGATCAAAATGTATTCTTGTATCTCCATGATTTGGGCAAGGTATCAGGAAACCCTGACTCATTGGTTTAAATGAGAAAGAAAAATTTTTATCTCCAGCAATCATAAGGAGCCCTAAGGTAGGGCGGCCCCAGGGTCAGTTAATTCAACAGCTCAATGGTATCATCAAAGACCCCTTTCCATCTTTCCATTCTACCAAGCCCCTTCATGGTCACAAAATGGCTGCTGCAGTTCCAGGCATCACATCACAAACCTGGCAGTGCCCAGCAAAGACAGTGTCTTCCTAGATTTCTCTTATTTTCCCAGAATCCCCCCTCCTTCAACAGACTTCCCCTTTTGTCTCATAGGTCAGAATTCATAGGTTCACGTGGCAGTTCCTTGACCAATCCCTAGTAAGGGAAATAGAGTCACAGTGGTTGGCTCAGGGAAGCCCCTGACTGTGGAGCAGAGTGGAGAACTCTGAACAAAACAGGTGCTGTGAAGAGGGAAGAGGGGACATGGTTTCTGGAGAGGCCTCAAACACCCGTCCTTCAGTTCCCACACGTGGTTCCTGAGACGCGAGCACCAAACACTGAGCACAGTGCCTACCACTCCATGTTCACCTGCTTCCTCCTCTCCGTGATTCCCTCCAAGAAGAGAAGATGCCCAGCCCATCCTCCCTCCCTGGGCTTGGGTCTCTGCGGCCAGTGCTCTTTCCATCCTGTCCTCTGCCCTCACCACCACCCCTCCTTTTGCTTCATCTCCTAAGCCTGGGGTGAACGAAGATCTCCCCATTGCCCACGATGGCTGTGGGCTCCTGAAAATGAAAAGGTAGGGGGTGCTTGATTCTCATGCCAATGCTTTCGCCAGGGAGTCAACAATTAATAACAGTATGAATAGAGGCCCAGAGTCTTTAACGGCTCCGTCCAAACAACCGAAATGATCAGAACACACATCTTCCAGGCGAGGTGTGGAGGCTGCTGGCCACGGCGTTATTACGTTCGGAAATGTCAGGAGTGTGCGTTCCGGGGAGATGAACAGTGTGGTTGAAAATGGCTTTTGATTTTTAAAAAATCCCCAGCATTCATCTAAAACAATAATAACAGCTAATAATAACAGGGCATGTAATAATGAAGTATTCATAGGCATAAGAGGTAATTGTTCAATTAAGATCTGAGAGTTTCTGAGATTGTCTTTTCTGATGGGGTCCCATTGTTTTTGACTCTAGTAGCACTAATTATTTCCCAGTAGTACTTTAAACTTGAGATGAAAAAAGCCCTCCTGTCAAATATGACATACAAGTGCTTTATCATTATTAAATACACATACACGCACATAATAAGAAATCCGGGTTGGAATAAAGTTAGGGGTATGTTCAAAGAGAGAGAGGGTTCTAAATGGGAGCCGACAGTCTCGGGGGGCTCCGCGAAAGTGGCAAGTGACAGCCAGGGTCTTACAGGGCAGAGGGGCGACCTGGCCTTTCCACCTGTCACCCCTCAGGCGTCAAGAGTGTTTTCTCTCCAGAATGGGCTCCGAGGGCAGAGTACAAGCATTCAAATCCCACCTCTACCACTTCCCATCCGGGTGCCCTGGGTAAGAGTCTTCACTTCTCTGAGCCCTGGTTTCCTCATCTGAAACATGGGGTGTAGTGGATATTCTGCATCCATTAGTTATTGCCACAAAATCGATGCCTGCCCTTAAAAAAAAAATAACCACTGCAAAAACTCATTGGCATGGGAGAACGATTCTTTCTCATGCATCTTTGGGGTTCCTCTGATGTCACCCAGGCTTGCTGCGCTGCATGGATCTCTCAGCCTCCTTTGGGGGGGGAGGGGCTAGCCCAGGTATGTCCCTTAACACGCCATTGGTTAAAACAAATCTCACAGTCAAGCCAGGGATGCAAAATTGTGCTTTGCCCACAGTGGGAGAACTTCATAAGGCTCTCTTGCAAATTCACGGGCAGAGCGAAGAGTGGGGAAGCGGGCCATTGACACGGTTTGGCACAGGTACTGACGTTGCAAGTCTCCTCGGGAAAGGCCCCCATTCCAGTCCCTGTGGCCTGGGGGAAGCCAATGCCCTCCCCGGCTCCAGCTCTGCCTCTCGGAGGTCCCGAGCGATTAGCAGGTGTCGTAAAGTCGTTGAGGTGAAGGGTGGGCATCTGGAAAAAGGCCTGCAACATCCACCCGCCGGCCCAGTCATTACGGTTTCCTGGCAGGAGAAACTACCTTTCTCCATTTGTCCGTCAGCTTTAGGGCCCTGCAGCTTCCTGCCTGCTGATTGGCTGAAGCAGGAGACACGTGATGCCATTCTGGCCAATAATACAAGAGGGGAGGTCGTTCGGGAAAGGTTTCCGCCCTCATAAAAAGGGACACGAGAAGCAACACCACCATTACTCTCCTCAAGCCGAGGGGAGTAATCCTTCCCGCCAGTCTTACTCCGCCCACCTGCATTACTCTCCCCCACCAATATTACCCTTTCTACCAATATTACTCTCCTCCCACCATGATGACTCCACCCACCCTCACTACTCACCCCACCAACATTGATCTGCCCCAGCATTACTCTCCTCCCACCAACATTACTTTTCCCAACCAACATTACTCTTCCACCTGCATTATTCCCACCTGCAGGGGAATAATAATACTCTCCCTCCAATAATACCCTTTCCCTCCAATACCCTTTCCATCAGTATTACTCCCCCCAACATTACTCATTCTCACCATTACTCTTTCCCACCAACATTACTCTTCTCACACCAGTATTACTCTTCCCACCAATATTACTCTTTCCATCAATATTACTCTCCCGACCATTGCTCTGCTCTTTCCACCAATATTACTCTCCTCCCACCATTACTCTAGCCACCAGCATTACTATCCCCCTGCCAACATTAATCTGCACCAGCATTACTCTCCTCCCATCAACATTACTTTCCCCCCACTATTCTTTCCCACAAACATTACTCTCTCCTACCAACATTACTCTTTCCTGCCAACATGACTCTCCCTACACCTCTGTTCTCTCCCCGCCACTAACATTACTCTGCCCAGCATTACTCCCCTACCCAGCCAACATTGCTCTTCCCCCTCTTCCTTTGACTCCATCTTCTTCCTCCACTCCAACGTCACTCACATCTCTTAGGCTCCCACCACCACCGCCGCCCTGAGTCCAGCCTCCAGCCATCACCCTAAACACCACCTTGGTCACTACCACTGCTCCTCATTCTCATCCCTGCCCCCCACCAGCATTTCTGAGCTCCCCCGTCTCGCTGCTGTCATCCCCATGCCCATCACCACTCCCCCCATCGTCATCCCTACCATCTTCACCATCAGTGAATGAACATTTATTGGGCACCGACAAACACCAGACCATTTACAGAACACACTGAAGGCACGGCCCCACCCCAACGCAAAGCCAGCATGCTGCTGCACAGGGTGCCGTGTGCAGCCCAGGGCCCAGGCTGGGGCTGGGGTTGGACGGCGGTGACCTGGAATGGGGTCCCGAGGCCTCTGCCAGATCCCTCTGAGGGCAAGGATCATACCACTTTCCTGAGAGCAGAGCAAATAAATAATGGAGAGGCAGGGCACTGAGCCCCCGTGGGCAGAGAGGCCCTTGCCTTGGCTTATGTGACTCCATGGGAGTGAGACAGGCAGTCAGGAGCCTCATGCCCCGGGTGGGGAGGCGGAGCTGGGGGCAGGAGCCTGGGGGCCAGAGGGTCCTGGGGCCTCCCCTTCATCTGTGTCCAGCCCTCGCCTCTGGAGGTCAAAGGAGCACGTGAGGGACGCCCCCGGGAGGCACCGCTGAAATGCAGGTGGGGTAGAAACAGGCGGGTGGAGGGACGGGCTTGGGCTGCAGGCCAGAGACCCTGCCCCGCCCACAGCCCCTAGAGGGGAGCGTCATCAGTCCTCCACTTGGGGGGGTAACTCTGATGGTGGCCGTCGCAGCTGGGGTTCCCCATGTTGTCCAGAGGCACCACCACTTCGTCTGGGTTCGAGGTCTTGTTCAGTTCCACCACGCGCGGCACCACCGAGGACCAGCGATCTGTCGAGAGCACGGCGGAGGGAGGAATCAGGACGGGTGGAGAATGCACACACAGGTACTGAGCACCTCCTGTGCACCGGGTTACTCCATAGCCATCTAAAGGGGGAGGATTATCATCCCCATTTTACAGAGGCAGAAACTGGGGCTCAGAGAGGTCAAGACGCCAAACCCAGGAGCACACAGGAGTGAGTAGAAGAGCCAGAATTCAAACCTGGGTCAGAATGGCTGAGGGCCCACGTCCCTGTGTCTCATGTACCCAGTGTAGGGGAAGGGAGGTGCCCCAGACATTCATGAGCAGCAAGGGCAACAACTCAGCGGCTGGCCCATTCTACAGACGTGAACAGTGAGTCTCCGAAACGGGACAGGACTGCTCAAAGCAAATCAGGGGCGAGGATGACCAGGGCTTCCCCTCTGCACCCCTGGATCTCTCCCACTTAACCCCCTGCCGCCTTGCACTCACCTCTCCGGAGGCGGCCCACGGTGTGCGAGAAGCCATAGTACTGGTAGTTCTCACTCTTGCCCGGGTCCTCGTTAATGATGCCCAAGTTCTGGTTCCAGTGAGACCAGTTCACCTCGTCCACCCTGGCGGGGCCACAGCAGGCAAAAGGGTCAGGGGGAGCCCCCCCCGACCGTACCCCTTCCCCACCCCCAGGCAGCCTCCCCGCTCCAGCCCTTCAGCACAACCTCTCCATTCCCTAAAAATTCTGGTAAAATACACGTAACATACAATTTGCCACTTTCACCATTTTTAAGGATACTATTCAGGGGATTAAACATATCCCCCTTGCCCCCCGTGTCAGGTCACCACCCCTGCTGTCTATTCCCAATATTTCCCATCACCCTCAAACAGAAATTCTGTGCCCATCGAGCTGTAGGTCTCACTACCCCACCTCCCCATAACCTGTGTTCTGCTTTCTTTCCCTGTAGATTTGCCTATTCAGGAGATTTCATATAAATGGAATCCTACACCACATGGCCCCTTGACTGTGGCTGTTTTCACACAGCATTATGTCTTCGAGGTTCATCGTGCTGGAGCCTCAGGACTTCACTGCATTTTGCAACTGAATCATCTTTTCTAGGGCTGCACCACGTTTTGCTTATCTGTTCATCTGCAGCGGACACCCTGCTTCTTGACGCTCTCTCCTCCACTTTATGGGACGCCCTGGCCAAGGCAGCAGGCAGCCCCTTGTGCCCCAACAGGCTCAATCTAATTTCCTCCTTGGAGAATTATTTTTTGTCGTTTTCATCCAACCTCCCTATTCGGAGCCATTTCTACAGGTCAGGACCCAGCAAGGAAGGTACGTTCACCGTTCCTGTTTGACAGATGAGGAAACTTGGGCTTGTTGCACGGTTCATACAAGATCACAAAGCTAAGCACTCAGAGAGTCAGGATTTGAACTTCGGGTTCCAACTGAACAGGACTGCCCAGCCGGTCTACGAGGTGGGTGCTGGTATTGTCCCCACTTCACCGACGAGGAACTGGCTTTGCCTGACTCCAGACGTGACGGTCATACTCTATGCTGGCAATTGCTTTACAAAGAATGATTCACCCTGAGAGAAAGGATTCACCCCAGGGTTCCCCTAAGAAGGGGGCATTCCCTGTGCATCTGGGTAATGGCCCAAGTCCATTGATTCCATGCGGCTGGCCCCGAGGGGTGGTGCTGTCATCCGTGGAAGAGACCCAGGCTGGGAAGGAAACTGACTTGCCCGAGATCACCCAGAAGAACTGAACTCCGGTCGGGCCCATGGGGCCTCAGTGGCTCGGGACGTTGCAATGCGTAGAAAAGGTAAGGAGGCTCGATCGGCGCAGGATGGTTCGGCCCCGCCCGCCCCTACCTCACCTGAAGCACCACCTGCGGTCTGGGGTGCCGTCCGAGCTCTTGCCCACGGTCACCATCTCACCAGAGCGGAAGGCCTTCCTCAGGAACACGGGGAAGGAGCGCTCAATGTCCAGGATGGTGGTGGCCCACTGCAGGGGGGGAGGGGTGGGCAGGCCATTGGTGAGCCTCCTCCTGCCCCCCCCCCCAGCGCCTACTGCCCTCGTGGCAGAAATGATGCGCATCCCTACTGCCCCGGAAGTAGGGTTATACATTCAGAAATCCATGGGGCCCGGCAGGAGCACAAATGGGTGAAGCAGGATCAGAGGCAGGAAGCCCCATGACACATGCACGATGTCACCACTCGGTGCTGGGAAGCACCAGGGAGGGGTAGGGAGTGGGGCACACCCGGGAGCACAAGCCCTGTGGGGAGCAGGCCCCTGCCTCCCATCCCCCCAGGCACTGCCAGAAAGGGATGTGGGCCCGCCCCGCCAGGCTTCCAGCTTTCCAGAAAGGCCAGAAGGCTGGATTTTTATGGGAAATCTCTTCGTTTTAAAATTTTGCATGAATTTTTTTTAAAAATATGGCGATGCAGAAAACATGAATCTTTGTGGGTCAAACCCAGTCCACAGGTTGCCACTTTGCCTCTTATGAGTTGTACCCCATGGAGAAACTGAGGCCTGGGGAAGGAAGCGGTCCGCATAAAGATTAAGAGCAGCCAGACGTCCCCCCCACCACCCCCGAGATCCAGAACTGGGAGGATGACCTTGGGGCTTTTTTTTTTTTTCTTCTCACTGCCCCATTTCCTTGAAATGCACCGTAAATGTGGTTGCTGCATTCCTGGGCCTTGTGCTCGCGCTGTTGGTTGTGAGCCCCCCAGTTTATGAGCTATACATGGCCTGAGAGGGCTGTGACCCCCTGGGCCATTGCTTTCTAGAACTGAATAGAACACTTGTGGGAAACAAAGGCAGCAGCTCCCCTGTGCCCACGAGGCCCACGGCCACGTTTGCTTCTCAGGGGCAGCGGAGCCTGGGCAGCCCCCAAGCTCCATCTTACAGACAGGGAGGCGGAGGCAGAATGAGAAGACAGAGCTGGCCCTGAGCGGAAGGCCAAAGCGGGGCATGCCGTGGGCCAGGTCTCCCCGTTCTGGCAGGGGCGGTGGCTGGCAGGGTTGGGGTCCCGGGGGTCCCGGGGCATCACCTGCAGCTTCCAGATGTGCTTGCTCTCCTTGGAGACCTGGCCCACCGTCTCTCCCATGAGGGCGATGAGCATGTTGAGGAGCAGCACGAAGGTGAGGATGATGTAGGTGACCAGCAGGATGATGAAGACCACCGGGTACTTGGTGCTGCTCAGCATCTCCAGGTCGCCCATGCCGATGGTCAGCTTGAAGAGGTCCAGGAGGAATGTGCTGAACGTCTCGCTGTCACGGCACGAGGGGTATGTGGGCACCGTGCAGTTGGTGTGGTCCTCACTGCACACCTTCATGTTGGTACATGGGTTCAGAAGGGACACCAGGGCTGTGGGAGGGGGTGGGGTGACATTCGCTGAGTGAAGACACATGTTGACAGGTGGAGAGCAGCGTTCCCATTCAACAGAGGGGACAGCTGAGGCTTGGTGAGGGGAGCACACCGGCCCAGGGTCACCCAGCGTATGAGCCAAGCCAAGGGTCCAAAGCCTTGGCTCTTTCCACAGACTCTTGCTAACGAAGAAGAAGGTCCCGGGATCTAGTCTAGGAGTTCTCAACCAGGGAGAGGACATCTGACAATGTTTGGCTGTCACAACCAGAGAGGCAGCGCTACTGGTACCTAGTGGGGAGAGGCCCAGGGGATGCTGCTAGACATCCCGCCATGCACAGGACGGCCCCCACAGAGCATCATCTGGCCCCAAGGGCCAAAGGGGCCAAGGCTGGGAAACCCTAATCTAGCCTATTGCTGGTAGAGGTCTTGGGAGCCTGGAAGGTCAGCATTCCCAGAGGGCAGACCCTCGGTCATGCTCCCATTTCCCGGCCCACACCAGCTCACAGAGGAAAGGTGCAAGCTGAAACCTGGTGCCAGGCCTGATTGTTCTAGAAGCCATGCCTGCTAAGGCCCTTGCCCCCACTCCAGACATCTCAAACTGATTCTGGCGCACATCCCTTCCCGCTGAGCCCAGGTGAAGCTTCTAGATTCTTCTCAACACAGTTCAGCAGCAACAACGGCCCCTACACTGTCCAGGGCAGGAAGCATGCGGAGGCTAAGCCCCTCAGTCAGCGGGGCATACAACCTCCTAGGGCCTTCATCCTGGGATTACAGTGAGCACATTTCAACCCATATGCTATCACTGTTCAGTTGTGTAGCGGCTGCCGACACATGTGTCCAAGAAAGATTCTGAGACCTTATCTGGACCTATCAGAAAAATCACTCTGCAATCCATTAGCAATGTCTGCCCTGGGCACAAAAGGCCCATGTGTCACGTTTGTGTTAGGTCAGCCTCAGAGAAGGGATCTAGTGTCCCCTATCAGGAGAAGCCCTGCCACCAAGCTGACCACTCTGTTGCTCATTTAACCCCTAAGCTCCTGCCTCAGTTTCTATAATTAGGACCGCAGTAGGGCTGGACTCTTGACCATTGCAGATTCCCTGACACTCTGTCTAGTTCTTCCCAGTCCTAACCCTGGGAGGGGGCAGCTGTGTTCTGTCCCTATCTCCCCAGCCGAGGCTACCGTTCTGCTTCCCCCCAAATAATCCATGCAGAGCCTCGGAACCATCTGGGTTAAACTGTCACCAGCATCAGATCCTGATTCAGTGCTCATCCCCAGAACAGCCTCCTCAGACGTGAATGTGGCCTGGTGAAGTCTGAGGTAGCCGCTCCCTTTTGGATGCCAGGCATTGGGTGGCAGCTCACTCACCTCTTGGGGACCTGCCCAATGGCTCTGTCAGTATCCCCATTCCTGGCCCTTCACCCATGGCCTGTGCCACTGAGGTCCCTGGGCATCATGACATTATGGAGAAGGCATACTGGAGACAGACAGAAATGGCCTGAACTGGTAGATTAAGTATTCAGATTCACCCTTTCCTGTACCCACGTCCCTTCAATGTGACTTTGCGGGTCTTTCCGTCAAGAGGTAGAATTTATTTCCCCACCCTTTGATCAAGGCCGGCCTGTCACTTGCATTGGCCAGCAGAGTGAAGCAGAAGGGATGCCGGGCAGTGACCTTGAACACTTCCACATACGTTCTCAGAACCCTCAGACCACCATGGGAACACGCCCAAGCCGGCTGGGGGATGGATGGCCATGGGGAAGAGAGCGAGGTCACCCCCCACCGAGGCCATCCTCGCTGCACCGGCCAGCCGGCCGCCGAACCACAGCCGGCCACAGACACAGGAGCTCATGGAGATGGGCCAAACCCGGCCCAGGTTAGCGCCACTGCTCAGCTGACCCAAAGATTTGTGAGCAGTAATAAACAATGGCTGTTTTAAGGCCCTAAGTTCGGGTGCCTTCTTTTGCAATAATCACTACTATGCTATTTTTACCATTTCCCAGCTTTGGAACTTGGGCAGATTATTTAACTTTTCTAAGTCTCAGTTTTCTTACCTGTAAAGGGGACAACAAAGGCACTGACCTTGCAGACCCGTCGGGGGGACTAATGAGGCAGGGATGGAACAGGACCCAGCCCAGTGCCTGGCACGCAGGGAGAACCTAGCACACGCTAGTTATTGCCCTCCCCACAGCAGGCTGCCCTTCTGGTCCTTGCACCACCCCTACCAGGTCACCTGGCTCCCCAGAGCTCACCTGAAGCGTAGCCAATCATGAAGAGCAAGTAGACCAGCAGGAAGCGGAAAAGGTCTTTGAAGAGGATCTAAAGACCCCGGTGGGAATATGGAGACAAACACGAGACACGTGGTTTCTCATTTTCCTGACTTCTCCATCCCAAGGGTTCCCACCTCCACCCTGTCCCTTCCCACCTCCACCCTTGTCCCTTCCCACCTCCACCGATGTCCAGACCCTCCCTGTGGCCCCCAGGGTGTGGCAAGTCCTCAGGGCCGAGGGCACCATCCCACGCATAAGCTGCACACATCCTGTGTGTGGCTCCCTCCATGGACACGTGGTCCAGAGGGTTCCACAGCCCATACCTTCTGGATCATGATGCTATAGGTTCCCGTCAGCTTCAGCCCACGGGTAAAGTAGAGGGCGTTCATCCAGCCCAGGACCAAGGCAAAGACCATGACAGCCAGGTAGGCTTCAATGCCCGCCAGGTAGAGGGCCGCCGAGACAATCACCAGCACGGAGTAGATGAAGCTACAGGCAGCAGAGACCACAAGAGGACCCAGAGGGGAGAGGGGACAATGAGACACCGGCGGGGGAAACATGCCCCCAAGCCCTCCAGGGGACCAGGACATCCCGATGCCTTCTGGACCCCCCAGAAGAGAAACAAAGTGGATTCACTGGGTGCCCCAGCATTCTATTAACCAGGACGTTCAATTAGCTGGCCACTAAGGTGTGTGCAGGGGCCCTGAGGCCCTAAAAGATCCCAAAGTGATGCCCTTTGGAATTGCTAGAGAAAGTGGTGTTGAGGGGAGATTTTGTGACTAAGTGGATTGCATCGTTCTCTAAGAAAAAGGGAAAAGATGTAGTACACGTGCAGCAACTCATCCCGTGCCCCAGGCAGACATCATTAATCAAGCACAGCACTCTTCACATGGCACTCCTGGCAGACATTAGCAATCAGTCACCAGCATAAGAGGTTACATTACTTCTATGTAAGGTGTATATGGCGATAACTCTGTGGCAACCAGAATCTTGCTTTAACCAGAAGACTCTATTGCTTGACATTGGTCTTGTCCTGACTCTGGGCTACAGCCATCCGGGCTGGGTGAATCCACTCCTAATAGAGTCACCTCCCCCCAACCCCTGCCCCCAAATCTGGATGACGTCCCAACCCCAATCCCACCTTCCTCACCCAGAAGCTAGCAGCCCGGGGACCTTGACTCATTTGAGGGGACCTCTACTCACTAGAGTAGCTGGAAGGAGCCATCAATGAAGAGAGAATTCACTCCTGGGCATTTCTTCATGAACAAGTCTTTGATCTGGAAGAGGGGAGGCGGCAGATGAGAGGGGTGGAGCTGTCAGGAATGCAGAGGGGAAGGGAGGGAAGGGGAGAGAGGGAGGCAGAGTGTGGTTCAGAGACAAGATGATGTGCTCTTTTTTTTTTTTTTTAAGATTTTATTTATTTACTTGAGAAAGAGAGTAAATGACGGGGTGAGGGGGGACGGGCAGAGGGAGAGGCAGACTCCAGGACCCCGGGATCATGACCTGAGCCGAAGGCAGACACTTAACCGACTGAGCCCCCCAGGCGCCCCAAGATGATGGGCTCTTTGCTGCTGCGGAAAGAGGAAAAAGCAGAGAAGGAGGGTATAGGCCTGGAGGAGGAGACAGAGGAAGGGAGTGGAAGGGGGAAATACAAGGAGGAAGGAGGACGGGCAGGGTGCGTGCGGTTGGGGGCCAGGCACTCACGTTGGTGAAGAAGAACAGGACCCCGGTGAAGAGCGTGATGATCTCGCCAGCCAGCCTCAGGTAGTCCACAGTGGTGTGATAAGGGTACGGGGGCTGGGGGGCAGACGGCACGCAGGTCCTCACCCGGCCCCTCCAACGTCTGGCCCCGGATCCAGATGATCCCCAATGCTCCCCAAACATCTGGATCCTGTGGATCCTCTTCCTTCACTCTCTTCCCCCCCCAGGTGCGGCGGCGGCGGGCGGGGGGGTACCTCCCCATCCCGTTCCTAAGCTCTCTCCAGTCCCTCCCACAGGGGACCGCCCCCCCAGAGGAGGACCCAGCTGCGCCCGGCTCCCGGCCAGCTCCCGGCCACTCACGGTGCCCTCCAGCGGCTGGTAGTAGGCGGTGAGGGTAAAGATGACCATGGCGCACAGATAGGAGACCACATTGATGTAGAAGGACACAGCGCCAAACTTGCGCCACTTGTCCCGCAGCAGCTCATTGATGGGTTCCACGGCCAGCATCTCGTGGCGGTTCTGTGGGAGACCCGAGCAGGGGCCACATGGGCTCCAGGCAGGCTGACTGCAACACGCCTGCCCCCACCCTCTGCCCCGAGAGCACCTTCTCCTCCTAACCCACTTTTCAGCGACACTCAAGGATCCATGGGGACCTGGACGGGGATTCCGGATCACCCCCACACTCCTGGGCTCAGGATTTGAGGCTCTGCCCAATTCTGCCCCGACTGACCTTTCCAGACTATTCTGGACTCAGAGAACCCAGAGCTGGAAAGCTATTTTCATGATCCCCCACACTCCAACCTACGGATGGTAGGTACCCAGCTGCTGGTGGCAAAATCACCTAGGTAGCTTGTCAAAATATATAAATCCCCAGGCTTCAACCTCAGAAGTTCTGAGTCAGGAAGCAGGATGGGGAAATTTAGCCCCAGGATGACAGACACTGCATTCACCATAATTCTCCGACTCTCCCTCGGGAGGGGGAGGGGGCTTGAGGGGGAGGGAAGCCATCAATAATTGAGCCCCGCACAATAGTTCTCTATACAGGTCCCCGGGCAGACACTGCCAATCAATCAAAGCTTGCACCAGAGATGCTAAACCCCCCACCACCCCTGACCTAAATCAAACCAATTTCAAAGATGAGGGAAGTAATCTCCAGCAAGGGAAGGCATCTGACCAAGCTCACGGAGCCAGGGAGGGAAGGGAGACCTACACCCCGACCCCAGCATTTTCTGCCCCATTTGTACAGCATCCTGTTCTGTTAATGAGTTGAGTTTCCTCATAAACATGGATTTGTGCAACAATGTAGCCACAGAGATGCCATTGCAGTGTTATTCCTGATAGTTAAAGGCAGAAACAAACCCAAATGACCAAGAAGAGAGGAATGGTTAATGAGAATGTGGTACATTTACTCGCAGCGATGATATTGCAGAAGAATATTTAAAGGTGCAGAGCCATGTTCACGAAATACTGCTACGCGAGAAAAGAAGCTTTCAAAACTGCATCTAACGACTACTAATGATAATAGCTGACATAGAATGTTTATTCGGTGCCAGACTGTTCTCAAAGGAACTCAGTTGGTCCTCCCAACAACCCTATGGGACATGAACTATCCTTACCCCCATTCTGCAAAAGAGGAAACTGGGACTCAGAGAGGTTGGGTCACTTGTCCTGAGTCACACAGCATGTAAAAGTTACAGGGCCCCTCCCAGTGCCAGGGTCCTTTCCCTGCTCTCAGCCACCCCCATCCTTCCCAGGGCTCTGTCCCCTGCCCTAGCACTCACCTCGATCTTGCTGTTATACACCAGGATTTCCAGCACAGAGGCCTCTTCCCCACACGTGTCTAGGGAGGAGAGGTCATACAGCGAGGAATACACCGGCCCATAGGCCCAGTCCTTGAACTTGCGGGACAGGTGTCTCGTATCCTCGTCTGTCACCTCCCGGCGGATGATATGCTGAAAGACCTGCACGGCAGGGGGAAAAGGGAGGGTCAGGGGGCCCTGGGGAGGGACACCAATGCTCGGGCCCTCACATCAGAGGCACCCCAGGGGCCCATCACAGCCCATCTCGGGGCACCTCCCAAGAGAGCAGCATGTAGCGGGGAGGAAATACTTAGAGAACATGCCCTGTGTGTTCACATGATCTTGTTCTTACTCTTACTGTCTTGGTTTTCAGATGTGCAAAGAGAGGCTCAGGGAAAAGAAGGGTACTCCCCAAGGCCACACAATCAGCTGAAGCCGGACTGAACCAGGCCGGCCTTAAAAATCGGAATCGGAATGAGTATCTTTTTCATGTAATTAAAACAACAGTGAATCGATCTTATTAACATGTTAAATCTAGGAATAATTGTTAGATCCAGCCCTTCCTGATGCCACTTATCTGCAGCTTACACACAGGGGATACTGAGGAACAGAGGGGGGTGGGCATTGCCCACAGCCACACAGGTTAATAGGGCAAAAAGCCAAAATCTAAACCCAGGCTTTTTCCATTACCTCAAGACTCTTTCATAAATTGCAACTTTAGTAGCTTTTGCTATGTTTTTAATAGAACAATAATAACCCCTGCCATTTGCTGAGCACGTACTACCCATCCCAGGGTCTTCGTTGAAGAGCTTTACGTGGATCACCCTATCTAGTTGTCACGTGGTACCACAGGGTGCTATTTTCATCCCCATTTTGCAGTCGAGGACACCGAGGCACAGAGGGGCGAGGGGAGATGCCTGCAGTCACACACTGGGAAGCGGCTGAGCCAGGCTTTGGACGCAGGTACTCCTGACTCCGGAGCACTGCAAGCTTGGTTCTCAATCAGGGCCATGGTGGCCCCCAGGGGATAATCTGGCAACGTCTGGAGACTTTTGGGGTTGTCACAGTGGCAGGGAGTGCCACTGGTCTCTCGGGGTTCGAGGTCAGGGATGCAGCAAGCATCCTACACTGTACCGGACAGACTGCACACCCCAGAACCAGCTAGCCTCCAATGTCGGCAGGGCCCGGGCTGAGAAATCCTCTCTAGGCCGTGTGCTGTGAGGCTAGAGACAGAGAGAACCTGTGCAGGGCTGCTCGGCAGGTTAGGGGCTAAGCTAGGACCCTGAGAGTGGATTATAGGGGAGTATACAGGAGTGGAGCCCTGGGACTTGGATTTCTATCAGTGGCTTGTCCTGGCTGGAGGGAGCAGGGCATGATCATCCAGTGGCATGGGATGAAGACAGAGCCTCTGGAATGAAGTTGAGTAGCCTGGCCGGACAATAGGGAGCCACAGAAGGTTCTTGGGGCAGGACAATGTGGTTGGCATGATAGGAGGTGGGTGTGCATATTAATAATAATGAATGCTAGCAGTCACCCTTCCAGTGTGTGTGTGTGTGTGTGTGTGTGTGTGTGTGTGTGTGTGTGTGGAGGGGCAAGAGTCGGGGGGGGCGGGCTGGCCGTGCCCCCCCCCAGCCTGCACGCACCCCAATCTTGCCCGTCTTGGCCGCCATCATGAGGGGCGAGAGCCCGTCATTGTTGAGCACGGCCTCCAGGTTGCTGTCGGGGAAGAGGCGGGCACACTTGAGCAGCAGGAGGTCGTACATCTTGGTGACGAACTTGGTGTTCTCGCGGGTGTTGTCGGCAATGGCCACCAGCGCGTGCAGCACCGTGTTGCCGCGGGAGTCCTGCCGCCGCATGTCGGCCTTCTTGTGCGGGTTCTCCGTCAGGTAGTTGACGATGTGGGGCTGGTTGGTGCAGGCTGCCAGCGACAGGGGCAGCTCGCCTGCAGGCCAGGGGGGAGGCAGGGGGAGGTCAGCGAAGGGGGGCGCCCGGGATGGGGAGGGGCTCTGCCCACGGATGCTCAGGGGACAGACCCGGGGACGCCGGACACAGTCCACACATTTCTGTGGGTGACATGCCAGAGGTGGGGTGTGGCCTTGCGATGTGGAGGCCGTGAGGGACTTTGTCCCTGAGCTTCAAATAATGTGTGCCTTTAAGCAGGGGTGAAATTCAGCGAGGACATGCTGGTGTTGGGAGGGTGGCTCTGCAATCAGACCCCTGGTCCCAGCTGCAGTGGGACTAAAGGTCGAGCATGACAAGGTGCCGGGCGCAGGTGCAGAGGCTGACCACCCATCACAGCCCCGGGGGCTCTCACAACCCCCACGGTACAGATGGGAAAGCTGAGGCTCCAGGAGGCAGGTGATGCTCTACTCCTCAGAAGCAAGACCTCGGGGACCAACACCGACATACGAGCAGAGCTCTAGGTATCTGGGGAGGGGCCGGGGCAGTGGACACCACCACGTCCCCCGAGCCCCCACCATCCTCTGCTCACCGAAGTAGAAGTAGCCTCCCTCGTCCTTGGGCTGGAAGAAGCGCCCCCGGGCCTGGGCATGGACATCAGCGCCTTGGGCCACCAGGAGCTCCACGTAGTGTTTGCAGCGCCGCTCGATGGCGATGTGCAGGGCGGTCTGACCTGGGGAGGGGGTGAGGGACTGTCACAGGGGGGCGGGGCAGAGACTGGACCAGGCTTGAGGGCAGGGGCTGGGGGGGTGCGGAGTGTGGAAGTCAGGTGGGGGCTGCAGCCCCAGGCCTTGGCCGGCTCCTCCCAAGGGCAGCAACGGACCTCCAGACGCCGCCCGGATGTGGGATCTCTGCTGCGCGAGGGCCTGACGTGCTGCCTCGTGCAGGCAGGATGCAGACTCAAGAGGAGATCCCACAGGGAACCTGTCTGACTCACAGGGGGCTTTAATCCAGGAGGAGACAAAGGCATTGTGGCCCCACAGAATTTTGGACTCAAGTATAAAATTCACAGACTTTGAATCTTCCTATCTGGGAATCGGAAAGGTCAAGTCTGAGTCACAGAATCTCAGAATTTAGACCCGGGGAGGTGGGGCTGGTGATACGCTTGCCTCTTAGCACTGTTGGCCCATACGACTATTATCATAGAGCCTTGGAGTATCCGGCACCACGGCATCTCAGGTCCCAAATGCCAAGTTCACGGATCATTAGAACCATTGGAAGGGGGAGTCATTCAACGATCAGTCCCTGGGCGTGCACCAGTACCCGGGGCGTAGGTGGAAGCTCTTGGGGTGGCGTGGGGGTCAGACGAGCAAGCACAGCGCCCCACCGCCACCCTGCGTCACCGCTGCCCCAGCGTGGGGCCCCACCTCGGTAGTAGATGTCCCGGAAGGGCGAGTTGATGAACTCCCGCATGTTGCCCGTCCGCTCAGCAATGTCCAGGAGCACAGGGATAGTGTCATTGCGGCCATTGCTCAGATTCAGCAGGGCCTTGGGCAGGCAGGTCTTCCCTGTGGACGGCTCTGGGGGGGACAAACATACAGGATGAGGGGCGTTCAATCCATGGTATGGAACCACTGGGCAGCAGGGGACAGGGCCCTGGGGCCATGTCACACCTCCCCTCTGAGCCCATTCCCTACCTGCCCCCATGGTGCTGAGGGGGTCCAACAAACCCAGGGGGGCAGTTCTTCAAAATGTGGGGAAGCTACAGCCTACAGAGATTGGGATTGACCAAAGCATAATTTGGAGGGAATTTTTAAAAATCAAATAAATGGGGGGGAAGCCTGGCTTAAACAAAGCCAACCATATTTATTTATTTATTACAGGACTTGTCAGAGCCTTTAATATGCTAATGGTGACTGGGAAGCTCTAAAAGCCAGACCCAGCAGGCAGCGTTTGCCGTCTACTTGAACAGAGGATCTCCTTCCCATGAAGCATTTACGCCAGTAAAATTACCTTAGGAGGGGTGGGAGAGGGCTTTGGGGATCCCACAGATGCCGCAGTAATGACACCAAAGGCCCGCCATGAGCCTTTTCATCTCGATGTCAAATCTCTCTAATGAAGCCAGCCTCCGTGTGGCACAAACGGGTCCTTAACGCTGCCCACTGACGCTCGCTAAGGTCCCTGTGCAATTTTTTCCCTTACGTTAATTTTTATGGTGACACGACTTGATTTATATCTTAAAAGAACAAGTCAATGAGGGGCGGCAGGGTGGCTTCAGTCGGTTGAGCGTCTGACTCTGGTTTGGGCTCAAGTCATGATCTCAGGGTCCTGAGGTTGAGCCCCGCACTCAGCAGGGAGTCTGCTTGAGACTCTCTCCCTCCCTCTGCCCCTACCCCTACCCCCTACCCCCTCTCTCAAATAATTAAATACATCTTTAAAAAAAAAAGTGTGAGTCAATGGAAAGAGAACGTCCCTGTGTATCAGGCACAGGGCAAAATTACGCTGGGGGCTCAGGAACGGCGGAAGCAGGAATGGGATCAGGAACGGGAGAGGCAGGTGGGAGACACAGGTGTGAGTGGAGACGCCTGCTCTGGAGCCAGGCACCTTGGGGTTCGAATCCTGGCTTTACTCCCGATTCCTGTGTGACCCTTCCTCTGCCTCAGTTTCCTTTCTCGCTAAATTGAGGCCACAGAGGAAATCGAAGAGCTAATAGATGTTTGTTGATGAGCCCAGCGCCAGGCAGGTAAAAGTCCTCAGTAAATACTCTGTTGCGGTTATTATTCCACGAGAGGTGCTTTAGGAATTTCTCCTTAGATGCCAGGAGTCAGTGGGGAGAACAAGAAAGACTCACAGAGACCTGAATTCCAGTCCCGGTGCCCCCAGGACTGAGGTCTCTTGGACAAGCCTGGGCCCCGACGAGCTGCTTCCTGCTGTACCCCTGGCGCCCAGCCCAGAGTCACCCAGGAGCTGGACCTTGAATTGAAGGAAAAGCGGACTCCAGTTCCTCATCTGCGTAAGTGCAGGGTGGGGGTGCCCCCAGTGCCGGCCAAGGGCCCTGGAGATTCTCTCCAGACACACCCACGCTCGGCTCTAGCCTCGAGGAGGTGTCAGTCCATTTCCTAATCCAGGCAGCTTGCAACTCTCCGTGCTCCCTCCCAAAGCCCACTCCCAGCCCGCATATGTCCCCTCCTCAGAGGATGGTGTCCCCCTCCAGCCAGAAACCTTTGTGTCACCCTTGTCCTTGGCCTCTCTTCTCCCCCACATCCCTCCCCCACCAGCATGTCCTATTCAATCCCTCCCCCACTCCCCATCTCCACTGTCACCACCCTGGCCCAAGACACCTGCCTGGTTTCCACCAGTCTCTCTGGGTTTCCTTCAATCCTCATAGCAGCTGGAGGGGTGACCGCAGAGTACGCTATTGCAGTGAGTCACAGGGCCTTTGCACATGCTGTCCCTTCACCCTCTCCCTGGTCCTTCCTCCTCTTCTTTTAACTGGTTAACTGCAACTCATTCCGATTCAGCGCAAGTGTCACCTCTTCCAGGAAGCTCTCCCAGATTTTCCTGACTAGATCAAATCCTCCAACACAGCCGCTTGTTGGCACACGTTACAGTTTATAACTGTTTTTATTTTCTGTGATTGCTTGATGAATGTTGATCTCACCCAGGAAACTGCGAGCAACTTGAGGACAGGGTTGTGTCTGCTTCATTCACTGTTGCTCACCCCATGCCCAGCACAGCACCTGATGAGCTGGTCACCACAGGTAATTCCAAACCACAGATAACCCAAAGTGGTTTGTGCGGGGTGTGGAACCAGACCTTGAATTTGGGCTTCCACACCCCCAGACCCAGGCTGTAGCGGGGTGGGAGGCTGCCAGCCTGGGTCCTGGGATGAAATGCCGAGAGCAGCATCTTCCCAGAACTGGGGAGGGACACGCAGTTCCAGGACTCGGCCACCAGGTGGCGAAGTGGCTCTGCCCACGGGAACTGCTAGGGGGGAGGCGCCCTAAATGAATGCCAAATTGGAAGGGTGTCAAACTTTGAGGGGTGGCGGTCACAGACTCCCCTGAGAATCAGATGAGCTCATGAACCTCTGGCTAGAACAACACGCAGGGGTGGATCCAGGTTTTTCAGGGGCCTCAGATTTACACGATTTCGGGGTACAGTTTATGAAATCAAATATGCAATTATGAATTCCAAATTAGTTGCAGGGCCTTAGAAGGGGCCAGAGCAAGGGAGCAGCCCTACAGCTTACTTAGCCTTATGGGCCTCTTGGTTAATCCCCCAATAATATGCACAGTTCTCTGCAGTTTCAGGGACCCCCACCCCCGGTCCGCCGCCCCTGCTCAGGCACACAGATACACTCGACTGGCCTAGGCGAAAAGCCCCTGACTCAGTCATAAACCCGGGAGAAGCTGGAGCCTTGGAAGCCCAGCCCGGAGCTGTACTGTCCCGCTGAAGACACAGGGGAGGGTTTCGCTCTACCCCACGCTTGTCCCCACCTGTGCCGACTGCACTTGAGGGTCAGGAGGGGCCATTTGGCCAACGGCTTGAATGGGGGTCACCTCCAAATGAAATGGCTCCCGTAGTCACTGAGACCCTCCGAGGGCAGGGAGGAGCCCCGGGGTGCCACAATTCTGCCGCCAACAAGCCACACCGTCCGGCTGCCCGCCGTGAAGGAATATTTTTGCTAAATCCAGGAATTCTCTTCTGACAGTCACGATACTGCACTGTATCGTGTTGGTGTTCAAAGGATCTGGTTGGTAAAGGTACACGTGAAAAATATACCACTGGCCAGGTCCCCCTGCTTTAGCACTGAATTTGGCTAAAATACCTGAAGTCTCAAAAACACCCCTCCCACCCCCGACCTCCCCGAAGCTTCGTCAGCCCCGAGCGGTAGACTGCCGCCGGCCTTCTCGAGACAGGCTCTCCTCTGTAACACGTGCTGCAGTTCTTAACATTTTGTGTTGATTTGTGGGGTCGTCTGGCCAGTTAATTATGGCTCCTAACCCTGGTGCCTGGCACATAGCAGGCGACTGACTCGGGTCAAGGGGCTCAGAGGCCAACTTTGCCAATTTGCAGGGAAGGCTTGGGGCGGTGGAGGAAGCTGCTGATGCTCCGAGGTGCAGGTTGGAGGCCAGACAAGGCTGGGGGGGTGAGCTCTCTGGGCTGGGAGAAGTCGGGGCGGTGGTGACTTGGGCTTCAGCCTAGGGAGGGGAGCCTGAGAGCTGGGTGCGGGTGGGGCAGAGCCTGGGAGCAGAAGCAGGAATCCCCTGCCAGGACTATGCTTATTATTATTATTCCTTAGTTGACAGGTGGGAAAATTGGGCCTCAGGGAGGCCATACATCCCTTAAGTGGTAGAGGTGGGCTTTGAACCCAGGTGAGTGGAATCTGCTTAGCTACAACACTGACCTTTCCATAAATAAAGGCTGAAAGAATGAATGGATGAATGAATGAATGATGGTAGCAAAAGCCCAGAGGGGTTAAGTAATATGGCAAAGGACACTCAGGACCAGACTCCCTATCCAGTGCTCTCCATGGCCAACACAGCCCACCGACTCGGGGGAAGATGCTGAGAGGAAAGGGGGCCCCCAATGCCAGGCCTCCCTCACCCGCTGGCTGGCCTGCCCACCATCCCCACCTAAGCGGCTCACCCCGGAACTCCTCGTCAGTCAGCCGCTTCTTGTGGGTCAGCAGGAAGGGAAGCAGCCCATCCAGGTCGGTAGTAGAGCCTCGGGACACGACGTCAAAGAGGACAGGCCGGTTGAAGACCTTAAGGATGGGGGGCGGCTGGGGCGCGGGAGCTTTGGGACTCTGCGGCTGCTTCCTGGAAGTGGGGGAAGGCAGGGTGACGGGAGGGCTCATCCCCCTCCCCCGCAGCCATCTCTGGCCTGAGAGGCCCCGGGGTTGTGGCGGGGAGGTGGAGGGAGCTGGAGCCCGAAGGAGGGACCAGACGGAGAGGGGAGGGATAGCTGGAGAAACAAAGGAATGTTTTATCCCAGCGCACTCTACCTAGTACCTACTGTATGTTGGATAGAAACACATGGACAAAGAGAGGCATACAAGCTTGCCTATCCATCCACCCACGCACCCATCCACCCACTCACCTGTCCGTCGACCCACCTACCCACCCATCCATCCACCTACCCAGCCACCCATCCACCACTGGCCCATCCACCCACCCACCCACCCACCTACCCACCCACCCATCCACCCATCCATCATCTACCCACCTACCCACCCACCCATCTCCCCACCTATCCACCCATCCATCCATCTGTCCATCCACCCATCCATGCCCCTACCTACCCACCCTGCCATCCACCCAGCCATCATCTACCCACCCATCCATTCATCCGTCCACCCATCCATCTGTCTGTCCATCCGTCCATCCATCCATCCACCCACTCATCCACCCACCACACATCCATCCACCCACCTACCTACCTACCCACCCATCCACCCATCCATGCCCCCACCTATCCATCCATCCACCCATCCATCCATCCGTCTGTCCATCCATCCATCCATCTGTCCGTCCATCCATCCACCCAACCATCCACCCACCTACCAACCCACCCATCCACCCATCCATCATTTACCCATCTATCCACCCAACCATTCCCCCCACCTATCCACCCATCCACCCATCTACCCATCCATCCACCTATCCACCCATCCATCCATCTACCCATCCATCCACCTATCCACCCATCCATCCATCTGTCCGTCCACCCATCCATGCCCCCACCTACCCACCCATCCACCCATCCATCCATCCACCCATCCGTCCATCCATCTATCTGTCCATCCATCTGTCCATCCATCCATCTATCCACCCACCCACCTACACACCCATCCATCCACCCATCCATCCATCTACCCACTTACCCAACCAGACATCCACCACCTGCCCATCCACCCCCTCCAACCACCCATACACTCTTCCATTTGTCAGTTACTGAGTACTTCCTAAGCCAGAGACTGAAAGAGACAAAGAGAGTGAGAAAAGAAAGGAGGAATGCTGGACTAAAAGATAAAGCAACTCATTCATTTATTCAGCCATTCACTCACTGATTTATTCATTCAACAAACATTTGAGACAAATGAGGCCATGCACACAGGGGGTTCAGGGCCCCCCACACAGTGGACACAGCACATGTTAGCTGACACTGAGGCTCTTATTTAGCGCCCACTGTACGTCTGGAGCCTGTATAGGGGGGCAGAAATGTTGAACTACAGAGGCAGATGGAGAAAGGACTCGACCCACAGAGGCTGGGACTGGGGAAGCTGAGAGACAAAGTAAGGAAGAAAATGGATATTCCCTTGGGCATTGGACCAACACCACTTGGGCACCTACTGTGCGCTAGGTTTTAAGAGACAAGTGGCCAGGAGCAGCTAGAATCCTCTCTGTTACGTCCCCACCCACCCAGCGCTGGTGCATATGGAGCACAGGAAGAACCTGTTCAATGACCGACCGGAGGGTAGAGCAGAGAAAGACAGAAACAAAGACAGGGAGGGGGCAGAGGAGAGCGGAGGGGGGCCGAGGGGGGACAGTGACAGCGCTGGGTGGGAGGGAGGGGAGACTGAGTCAGGCGGGGGCGCAGGGGCAGAGAGAGCCGGTAGCAGGCCAGGGGACGTGGCCAGCTGCTCTCCTTCCCTCCTCGGCCCCGGGGCCCCACACTCCCCACTTGGGGCAGGGCCTCCAGCGGTGGGGTGCCAGGGGAAGAGGCGCCCTCCCGAGGACAAGGCGCAGACTGCGACAACCCCAATGAGAGCACCTGGGCAGCCCCCATTTTATCTGCTCCTGAATCATGAACTTGGAGCCAAAAAACGAAACGAAAAGAACACCCTCACCCCCCATACCTCCTTAGGTGGTGTTCGGGGTCTCTGAAGACCTCAGCCACCCATGGCCACAGCCCCGGTTCCTGCACAGCCCCTCCTGTGGGCTATTAGCCCTGTGTGGGGTAGGGGTGTGGTGAGGGCATGAAGGAGGGGTTCTGAGGGAGGGGAGAGGGAGCATGGAGCCCACCAGCTTCCGGCAGGACCTGGAAGGAATGGGGACACTGGGGCGCTTTGCTGTCCTCTGAGCAGATGGGGAGCACATTGTCCAGCAGTGTGTGGATGACCGCACGGCCTCGTTCCCTGGGCATGCCCAGCCCCTCCAGCCTCGGGCCCTGGTACGTGCACGTCCCTCCACTGGAACACCTTCCTCAGCCTGTGTGGCCGCTGCTTCTCATCCCTTAGTGTTGGGCTGAAATGCTGGCTCTTCCAAGAAGCCCTCCTGGACTACCTTTCCTGTATCAGCTCTTCTCTCTGCCTCAGCACCTCCCCCAACCCAAACTGTATGTTCACGTGCCTATTTACTTGCTTATTACCTGGCTCACCCACCAAAATGAAGGTGCCAGTGAAGGCTGCTCAGGGTCTAAACTCAGTCGGAGCGGGATCTGGTGTGGCTCACCCCTAGAGCCACGGGGCCAACAGCACTGCCTGGGCACAGGGTGGGTGCTTGAGAAACACACACTACATGCATCAGTGACTCAGTGAATAAAGAAAGGAGACAGCTCCTGACCAAGCAAGGGCTTCATCCAAGGGCGTAAACGAGTCTGTGATCGTCAAGGGGGACAGGCAAGGATCAGGCAACAGCGGGCCGTCTCCTGACCTAAGACTATCCTCCAGATACACACAGAGGACTGAGAGGGGTCCTTAGGGGTTTTCGTGGGTGGATGGCTGGAGCGATCGAGGAGGGCCGAAGGGTAGAGAGAGCGGTGAGTGAGTGGATGATGGACGGATGCACTGGACAAGTGGATGAGCAGGTAGAAAGACGGGGAGCTGGATGAATGAATGGGTAGATGGATGGATGGACGGACGGTGGATGGATGGATGGACGGTGGACGGATGGACGGACGGTGGACGGATGGATGGACGGTGGACGGATGGACGGACGGTGGACGGATGGATGGATGGTGGATGGATGGACGGACGGTGGATGGATGGACGGTGGATGGATGGATGGATGGACGGTGGATGGATGGATGGACGGTGGACGGATGGACGGACGGTGGATGGATGGATGGACGGTGGACGGATGGACCGACGGTGGATGGATGGACGGACGGTGGATGGATGGACGGACGGTGGATGGATGGATGGACGGTGGATGGATGGACGGTGGATGGATGGATGGATGAGTTGGATGGGTGGGTGCATGGGTAGATGGTGAACGGAAGGATGGATGGGTGAGTGGATGGATGGATGGACCAACGGTGGATGGATGGACGGACGGTGGATGGATGGATAGATGGACGGTGGACGGATGGATGGACGGTGGATGGATGGACAGATGGGTGAACAGACCGGTATATGGAAAAGTGGACAGGTGCGTGAACAGACAGGCGAACGGATGGAGAGATGGGTGGATGGATTCAACACAGAGGAGACCATTGGCAGGGGGCCAGCAATACTCACTCGGTGACCTTCTTCCTCCACCGCTTGTTGTCACTGGGGTGCTGACGATAGGTGCCATAGTCAAAGAGCGAGTCCATGGGTGCCTTCTTGGGTCCAGGCACCACCGAGGACTCATACAGGGTGGACTCCAGGAGGTCGATGGGGTTGGGCACCCCCTTGCGGAAGGCACCCTGGAACTTCATGCGCAGGTTTGGTCGCCCGTCACCCGGGCCGGCAGGGCGACCCGTGTCAGCCGGGGAGGGGGAAGGGGAACCATCCTCCCCCTCAAACAGGTTGGCCAGCGAAGAGAGGGGGAAGGCCTCGCCGCCAGGGGTGCCGCTCTCATCCCCGGGGCTCTCGGCCACCTCCCCGGGCCCTGTGTGGGGGCCTTCGTTGGGATCCGCCATGCCGGCCCGGGACCCGTCTGCACTGCTCGGCCTGCAAGGGAACGGGAGGGGCGTCGGGCGGAGGCTGGCCGGCGGTGGGGGGTCCAGGAAGCCCCCCTCCCACGTGGGCAAACAGCACTGCTGCCAGAGCTTCAAAGCCACCCTCGTAATGACAGGGGTGCGCAGTGACCACTCCCAGATGTGGTTGGTTGCAGGCCCCGGGCGAGGGCTGCGACAGGCGCCTCTTTTAGGGACCTGGAAACGCAAATGTGCCTCAGGTCCAACCACCCTGGGCATTAGCTGGAGGAAGAAGGGCCTCAGAGTCACCCCTGGGCCCCCAAACCTGGAGCCTGGGGCTTACTCCTGCCCGACCCAGCCAGCTTCCGAGCCCCACAGAGCAGGGTTCAAATCCGGGCTCCACACTCAGCAACCGCGTGGCATTGGGCAAGCTGATTTCACAGCCTTGGTTTTCTCACCTGTAACATGGGGGCGCCCAAACAGAGAGCATGCATCCCTGTGGTCAGCCCGGCGCCCGGGAAGCACTGACTAAAACATAACCGTTAAACGCAAGCTCCGGGCCCAGCAGGTGCTCAGAGAACACAGGCGCGAACGCACTGTGTGAGCCAGCGTTCCTCCAGCTCTCCTAGCGCCATCCTTATGACTCCCCTTTGGAGGAGGAGGAAACTGAGTTCCCAAAACTATAGCTGACTTGCCACAGTGCAAAACCTCAGCTCCCCAAGGCTAAGCGCTGCTGGTCCCTTCCCTCCCCTGTTGGTCTGGCTAACTCCTACCCACCTGTGTTCCCAGCTCAATTGTCCCTTCCTCCGGGAAGCCCTCCCTGACCATCTGTCCATGGGACTAGTTCGTTCCCGGGCCATGAGCACCAGGAGGCAGGGCATGCCTCTGTCCCGTTTACTCCCACGTCCCCATCACCTAGAAGGGTGCCACACAGACAGAGGTATGATTTGTTTCCGTTTCTCAGATGGAGAGACTGGAGCTTTACAAGGGGCAGCCACACAGCTTCTAGGGAGAAGAGCTGGACTTGCACCCAGGGCTCCCTAGCTCTGGGCCCAGCGGTTAACCAGGAGCAAGGACAGGGAGAAGCAAGGCCCCGCGGGCTGGCTGGCTGGCTGGCAGGCCAAGGCCCTCTGCGGCACACTGCTGGGCGGGCGGGGCTGGGCACTGAGGCCCAGTTTCCTGGAACTTTCGCCACCCCTCGCGGCCTGCAGGGAGATGTCTGAAAAGCTCTCTTTTCTAGGTCTTCCTCTCCTAAACCAACACATGAGCAACGGAGCAAATAAACACTGGTTCCTGCCTTGTTGGTTTTGTGACTGCCAAGAGAGAAGGCTGAGGCCAGAGAGGCGGGGGCACCGCCAGAGGCCTCTCCTGGGGGGTACAGCGGGGCTTACAGAGGATCAGCACTCCTGCTGGGGACTGGCCCTTCTCTGGGCCCCAGTGGGGAGGGAGAGCCTGGACTCCGGAGTTATTCAGGCCTGGGTTCTAGGCTCAGCTGCTAGTGACTGACATGCAGTGTGACCTTGGGAAAGTTACTTTAGCTCCCTGAGCCTCAGGTCCCTCCCCTTTAAAATGGGTGCAGGGGTGCCCGGGTGGCTCAGTTGGTGAAGCATCTTGCTCTTGGTTTCGGCTCAGGATATGATCTCAGGGTCATGAGATCAAGCCCCATGTCGGACTCTGTGCTCAGAGGGCAGTCTGTTTGTCCCTCTCCCTTTTCCCTCTGCCCCTCCCCTTGCTCTCTGTCTCTAAAACTGAATAAATAAAATCTTTAAATAAAATAAGATAAAATAAAATGGGTACAAAGGCAGCAGCTTTTCATAGCTTCGCAGGAAGAATTCAATGAGGTCAGGCATTTCCCGTGCCAACCCTGGGAATAAACTGGGGGCTGTCGATGATTCTAATCAAAGGAGGAAGGAAGGGTTAGGTGCACAGGTGCTGAAATCAGATATGTTTGGTTCCTATCTTGGCCCTGGACACCAGCAGCTGTGTGATCTTGGACAAATCACTTCCTGTCTCTGGGCCTCAGTTTCCACCCCCCAAAACCAGGGTGACCACACCTCCTCCTAGAGATCTTGGGAGATGTCAGATGGCTTTGTTCCGCAAGAATGGGGAGCATGTTGAGGCAGGGACAGGTATCCACGGGGGTGCAGGCGTCAAGGGGGAAGATAACACTTCCCAGGGCACAGCCCTGTCCACCTCATTGGGGACCCAGGGGTGAGGGCAGGGGAGGCATTGGGGGACATGCCTCTGCTGTCAACACCCTCCCAATTACCATACCCCTTTCCCCACTAGAGCACCCAGTGAGGAAAGCTCCGGCTTCGGAGAGCTCCCAACCCCCCACCACGCGTGTACCCCCTCTCCTAAGGAACCCCAACCCAGACGGCATCCACGGTTTCCGAGGGCTCCATGATAAGGGGTCTAAAGTCAGCCAAACCCAGGTTCAAATCTCCTCTCAGCCACCCACTCCTTGCTCGTAGCCTTAGGCAAGGCATATGGGATCATTAGTAGCATTTAATTATGATGAAATAAAAATTACGACAATGCACAGGAGAGTCCCTACCACCAGGACTGGTCCAGCCCAAAACGTCAACTGTGTTGAGGTCGAGAAACCCTGCCCTGGAGGCTCTCATTCCCATGTTACAGATGAGGATCCTGAGGGTCAGAGAGGCTAAGTGACTTGCCCAAGGCCACATAGCAGGATAGCAACAGAGCCAGGATCCAAATCCCAGCAGCTGGCTGCCAAACTTGGGCTACCCTAACCCCTCGGTTGACTGGGCCCAGCCTGGCTGCCAGGCACCATGTCGACCGCTTACAGGGTCTTGTTCAAGCTGCACAAACACTGGAGCTAAGGATTATTACCACCAGCCCATGCTAATCTCTCTGAGCCTCAGTTTCCCTACCTGTCAAATGAGGGTTGTGGTGACAGCGTCCGGCCCGTACGGCTGCCGTGACATGAGACAGATCACGGGTCTCTCGGGCACCTAAGTACGCACTTGATGAATGCCTCCATCGTCATCCTCCGTGTGCCCTGCTCACCCTCCTCCCCACGCACGGGCGCGGGCAGAACCGCAGCCTGGGCCCCCCGCCCCCGCCCCAGGCCACGAGAGCCTGGCCAGCCAAGCTGGGCACCCACTCCCATTATACAGCTAAGGGAACTGAGGCTCCCAGAGGCCACCCAGGGAGCGAATGGCCACGAAGACGGCCTCTGGATCTTCAGCCTGCGCTCCTTCCACACCGCCGTAGCACGTACACAACCGGGGAGCACATGCATGCACGCACACGCACACGCACACACACACACACACACACACACACGCACTCACATGCGCGTGCGCACACGGCCGGCTCTGTGCCCTGTGGCAATTCTTCCCCCAAACACTACCCTGTCCTCTGTGGTCGGGGAAAGAGTTCCCTCCCCGTTCTAATTTGCCCTGTAGGCTGCTATTACACGTTCCAAACCCATGCCAGGCTTGGGACGGAAGGAGGGTGCAGGCAGGGAGAGAGGCTGAGAGTCCTCGTGGGCCGCCTCTGCGCGAGAATGTCATGTCTGCCCATCCATGTCTTTCCCCGTGTGGAACCCCCGGGGGCTCGATCCTCCCGGGAAGGCCTTCGCAGCGGGCAGCACTGGCTGGCATCAGGGCACTCGGGGCCCAAGGGGGGACAGCCCCACACGCTGGGTGTCCCTGAAAGCCGTGGACTTCCCCCGGTGTTTTAAGCACTAAGCGCAGCTTCTGAACATAAAAACCAGATTGTAGTCCACAGCAGAGGGTGGCTGGACAGGATGAATGGAGGGGGATCTGAATCTCAGGGCCCAAGGAGCAAGATTAGAAACCACTCATCTATTCATTTACTCACCAAATGTTTACTGAGCACCTTCAGCGTGCCAGGTACAAGGGACTCCGAGAAAAGTCCCTGCCCGCCTGGGGCTGATCTTCCAGTGGGGAACAGAGTAAACGGCTGGACAAAGCAAGAAGCAGAGTAATGTCCAGGGGTGTTCAGAGCGGTATAGACCAGAGGGGCGCAAGAGTGACTGAGTTAAGGGGTGCAGAGGTCCCGAGCAGGGTGAGGAGACACTGTGCTGAGCCAGGGTCCCCAAACCTCCCTCTCTGCCCCAACAGAGGCTCTGGGCTTGCCAGGAATGCAGCCAAAAGCCATTCATTCTGCTCTGACTGACCTGGGGCCTCAGTCGGGACAGCCAAATGCACTCTCTCCCCTGGAGGGGCCCCTGGAGGGAACTAGTGGGGCACGGAAAGAGTGTGCATCTTGGTCAGACAGATCAGGGGCTCGGCTCCCCGACCCACCGCTCTTGAGCTGCGTGAGCTTGAGCAAGTGACTTAGCCTCCCTGCGCCTTGCTTTCTTCCCCTGTCCGTGGGGATCTTAACTGGGTCGTTGTGCGAATTGTACAAGTCAAGTCAAGCCCCTGGCACAGAGTAAGCAGTCAATAAACAGGGAACTACAAGCCTAAGTGAACAGCAGGTCCCCCCCTCTCTGAGAATCTCGGGTCCAACACAGGGTGGAGGTCTCCTGCAACTTCTGCCCGCCCCCTTCCCATGCAGAGGGTGGAAGAAGGGGCCCATCCTCACCATCGCCCGTGGCTTCGCCTGATCTCATGGAAACCCTGGCACATAGCCGTCAAATCCCATCCTCCTGACTCCATGACCCAGGAAAGCTGCTTAAATCCGGTGGCAAGTCTGGGCGTGCAGAGCTGGGCTCTACCCCGGGGGGACAGATTTCAGGGAGCTAGTTCCTCCGTATTCCCTACCTCCTGGGATCGATTCACTCCAACAGGCATCTGTTGAGTGCCACCTGTTTGCAGGGCACCCAGGGAAGCATAAAAGAGTGGAACCTCACAAAATAGTCTGGGGTCGGGGGAGGGCACGTGGCTTTATCCCCCTCTAGATCTTTGCCAGGGCTTGTCCCCACTTCCTCCCCCTGGCTGGGTTCCCTTGCTCGGGTCCCCTCACAGGCACCTCCTGTGAAAAGCCTCCCTGACCTCCAGTCTCAACCGGCTCCCTTGGTCATTGTTAGAGCAACACGCACCTCCCTTTAGAGCACTTGCCGTGATTAAACTTGTACATTGACTTACAGTAGTCCTTTAGTCAGTCACCTTCTCTCTTCTCTGGAGTCTTGGTTCCACGAGGGAGGGACTACTGTGTGTCTGTTATCTCCCCAGCTCCCAGCCCCGCACTGGGGCAGAATGGGGCGTCTGTAAATATTCGTTTTCTTGAACTGTTAGGCAGGGGCCCTCTGAAGTCCCCGGGAGGGTGCAGGCATGGGCAAGCAGCGCTAATCCCGACAGGGACGGGGACCAGCTACCAGAAGGAGGGGGTCTGGACTGGGGCCGGACAGCTGGAATGGGGGCAGCAGGGTCCGGCGAGAAAATGCAGGGGGCGCTGGGGAACAGCGTGGGCTGAGGCACTGGGACAGAGAAGGCAGAGGAAGAAAAGATGGGTGAGTGGGGGAGGGGGCATGCGTAGGTGGGTGGGAAGCAGGTAGACCTGGGGGGAGGTGTGGGGCTCCCAGAGGGACCCAGGGCACTTCTTCCTCCCTCCATCCTGGGGCTCCATGCCCAATCTGCGGGCTGCCCCTCCCCCCCCACTTCCTGCGGTCCCCTGGAATAAACAACACTGCAAGCACCTGTCATTCCAGGTCAGTCTTGGAGGGGCGGTGTGGGTGGGGAAGGGGTTAGAAAAACAGGGGTGCCGCAGAGACAACACCAGCTCTGTCCAACGCCCTCCACCTTCCCAGTAAGGAAACAGGCTCAGAGAGGCCGAGTCACTCTGACAGCGTCGCCCAGCTCCTGGGGGAGGGGGGTGGGCAGGAGTCACACCTGTGTGGTCCCCAGAACCTGTGCCTTCAATGGACACTTTACAAGGACTGGGGACTCCAGAAGGGAGGGGTGGAGGCAGGGGGCAGAGGAAGGGGTGCTGGGTGGCTGGTGGGGACCACGGGTCCCCGAGGTAGATGGCCAGCTCACCAGCTGGGTGGCCCTGGGCAAGTCACCTGGCCTTCCTGTGCCTTGGTTTCCTCACCTGTACATGGTGGTGGTCAGAGCACCTACCCCATGGGGACTGCTGTGGGCTTAAATGAGATAAATGTAGGGTGCCTGAGTGGCTCGGTTGGGCATCTGCCTTCGGCTCAGGTCGTGATCCCGGGGTCCTGCGATCGAGCCCCACATGGGGCTCCTTGCTTAGCGGGGGGCCTGCGTTTCCCTCTCTCCCTCTGCTTGCTGCTCCCCCTGCTTGTGCTCTCTCTCTCTCTTTCTCTGTCAAATAAATAAATACAATCTTTTTTAAAAAATGAGATAAATGTATAAAATACTGAGCCCAGGCCCGGGGGGAGAATGCACACTCCATAAAGATAGGCTGTTGTTAGCATCATGGGTATCACTGTATTATTATTATTATTATTAATTATTATCAGAGGGTAGATGAACAACCAGACGGAGGACCAAGGAAGGTATGCCTGCCCAGGAATGCGGAGTGAGTGGCCGGGCCCAGAGCCTGAGATCCACAGTCACCTCGGAGCAGTCCCTGCTGGGTGCAGCGGGCTGGGAGCTCAGCCCCTTGGCCAGGGGAAGCCCGCGGCCTGGCAGGCCGTTCGAGGCCCCCTGGCCCCCGGCGGGTGGAGGAGCAGGGAGCATCACGCATGCCAGGCACCTTCCCCAGCCAGCCTATGTTTACCTAGCAGGTCTCAGCCCAGCCCGCTTCCTGTTTGCTGCACAGTGGCCGCCTGTCCGGGACAAACAGAGCCCCAGTGTCCTGTCAGGTCCCCCTACCGCCCCCCCCCCAGGAGAGTGCCCCTCTCAAGCTCACACCACCCAGGCGGGGCAAGGCCGGGGTGACTCACCAGGCCCCACGGGGGGCTGGTGCGGCCACTGCAGTCACTTGCTGGGTCATCCTGCAGGTCCTTGGCTGGAAGGCTACCGACCATGACCATGCGCACAAATACCCCGGGAGCCTTCCCGGGCGGCCATTCGCTTCCAAGGGTCCTGAGCCCTGGGCGGGAGCCACCAGGAGGTGGTGTGGCTCAATGCTTTTAAGAGCATGTGCCGTGCATCACAAAACGCCACACACTGCGGGATTCCATTTACAAGAAATGTCCAGAATAGGCAAATGCACAGAGACAGAGAACTGATCAGTGGCTGCCAGAGGCTGGGAGGGAGCGTGGGGCTGGCGACTGCTACTGGTCCGCGGTTCCTTTTTGGGGTGATGAAAATGCACTGGAACCAGACAGTGGGAATGTCTGTCCAACTCCGAATACACTAAAAAAAACCCACCGAATTGCACACTTTGAAAGGGTGAGTTGTGTGGTATGTGAACTACATCTCAATACCCCTTCCTGGCTTGGTGACCTTGGGCAAGTGGCTTCCCTGCCCTGAGCCTCAGTTTCCCTGGCACAACATGGGAATGTCCTGAGGATTAAACAGGTGTAAAGGGTCCAACACAGGGCTTGAACCAGAGCAGAGGCCCTCCCTGTCTCAGGAGGCTCTGCCTCCTTCCATGTCCTCACCCCCTCCCATCAGAGCACAGTCGCAGGCCGATGCTCCAGCCCAGGAGGAGGGAGCTCTCGAAACCTCAGGACCCGCTTCTCTCTGGCCCAGCCCCTCTCCTGGAGGACAGTCAAGCCCCAGAGACTCCCAGAGAGGATTTTCTAGCCTCAGGAACAGCTTGACCAATGTTCTGTTCCCCACCTGCCACTCTCAGGCTGGGTGGCCTTGAGCAAGTCACTTCACTCTAGGCCTCAGTTTCCTCATCTATAAAATGGGGGGAATATTTACCTCCACCCATATTTGTTTTTAGAATAACAAGTAATTCTAGAATTATTTGTTGTGCCATACATTCAAGCTTTAAATTAAAAAATAAAACGACAGCTCGGGCCCCAGAGGGGCTGGTATGAGGATTGCATGAGATTATTTAAGAGTTCGGGACGGTTCCTGGCACCTAGTAAGCGCTCAACAAGTGGTAGCTGCTTTTTGGGGGATTGTTAACATGCCCTCTGTTTACAGCTGGAGAGATGAAGCCCAGCGAGGGCACGGCGGACTGGGCGCTGGGACCCAGACTTCCTGGCTCCAAGGCCAGGACCGGTGACCATGCTCGGAGACCTTACCTCCCAAAGAGTTTTCTCACCCCACATGTCCCCCTCTCGCCATCTCCGGGAGGCCACCAGGACGGGCAGAGCCAAATTTCCCGGCTGGGAGGCTGAGGTCCAGAGGGAACAGGACCCCCATCCACCCACGCTGGCATCCCTCCACCTCATTCCCACGTGCAACAAGCCCGAGGTTAACCAAGTCAGAGGAGCGAGCAGATACGCAGGGAGTGAATGGGTCCATCGGGAGCCCAGGAAGGAAGCCTGAAGCAGCAGAAAAAGCAGTTTGAGATCCTCTCTCTCTGCCCCAGCCCACCTCTCCACCAGCCTATGCCAACAGCAGCCTGTTTACAGTCTCCGGTTAACTGCTTCACATTGTGGCTGAGGCTAGTGCCTGAAATCCCACCATTAGCAGGGCCTGCCCTCACTGGAACATTCCACACATCACCTTCTCTCTGTCCTAACCCAAGTAATGACTCCAGAAGTCAGATATTATTGTCTCCATTCTCAGGTGGGTAAGCTAAGTCCTGGGGGAACGGAGGCGGGCGGCTATCCACCCAACACCTTCCCTGCACTGAGCACCTTTGCATTTGCCCCTCATCTGAGATAGGCACTATCATTGTCCTCATGTCACACGGGCACCAACTGAGGCTCAGAGAGACAAGAGACCCAGCCAAAGTCACAACGCCACAAGAAGGGAATGTGGCTAGGGTTCCAACCATCTGCTTTGAAACCCATGTCAGTTCACCCCTTCGGGGTCTCCAAAGTCCTCTCTCCAGGGCCACCCCCTTCTAAACGCCACACGCCTGGGAGCTCAGCAGGCAGGTGGTGCAGTGGGGAGGAGCCAGGGTGCTGTGGACAGACAGACGTGGAGTTTGAATCTTGGCTCTGCTGCCTAGTAGCTGTGGGCTCCCCGACAGGTCACTTCACCTCTCTGAGTCTCCGTTTCCTCGTTTCTAAAAGGGAGCTAAGCGCAGCACCCACCGCTGGGTTGTTTGGTCATTGTGGGTGTCAGAGCCTCATTAAAGTGCGGCCCCACGGACTGTGTGGGGCATGATGGGAACTCTTCTGCTCCAGTCACCACTGAGTGCCCAGGGCCTAGAACACGGCCTGGCACTTAGTAGCTGCTCAAGATACACTCGCTGAATGAATGAATGAACTCCTGGATGCAAATGAACTTTTGTCCCACTAACTAGCTCGCTAGCTAACTTCCTTCCTCTCTCCCAACCTCTTTTTTTTTTTTAAAGATTTTATTTATTTATTTGACAGAGAGAGACACAGCGAGAGAGGGAACACAAGCCGGGGGAGTGGGAGGGGGAGGGAGAAGGAGGCTCCCCGCTGAACAGGGAGCCCGATGTGGGCCTGGATCCCAGGACCCTGGGATCACGACTTGAGCCGAAGGCAGACGCTTAACGACTGAGCCACCCAGGCAGCCCTTTCTCGCTCCCAACCTTTAACAGGTCATTTATTATGCAACTACTGTGTGCTGGGCTCTCTGACCTGTGAGACCCACGCCCCCCCATGAGGGCGACAGCGAGCATGAACCCATTTTGCAGAAGAGGAAATTGAGGGGTGCCTGGGTGGCTCAGTCGTTAAACGTCTGCCTCTGGCTCAGGTCATGATCCCCAGGGTCCTGGGATCGAGCCCCGCATCGGGCTCCCTGCTCGGCGGGAAGCCTGCTTCTCCCTCTCCCACTCCCCCTGCTTGTGTTCCCTCTCTCGCTATCTCTCTCTCTCTGTCAAATAAATAAATAAAATCTTTAAAAAAAAATTAAAAAAAAAAAAAAGAAGAGGAAATTGAGGCTCAAGGAGACCAGGGCACTTGCCCAGGCCCGCTTGGTCTCCGAGCCGGAGTCTGGATTTGAGTAGGTGCTTTCCTCTGATGCCCCTGCCTTGTTGATCTGTCTGTTCAATCCTTCCTTCCTTCCTTCCTTCCTTCCTTCCTTCCTTCCTTCCTTCCTTCCCTCCTTCCTTCCTTCCTCCTTTCCTTCCTTCCTTCCTTCTTTCCTTCCTTCCTTCCTTCCTTCCTTCCTTCCTTCCTTCCTTCCTTCACTCTATCTACCGGTATTCCCAAGCCCTTTTGCAATGGGAGACAGAAGGGTCCGATGGGTCCCCCGCCTGAGGTCAACTGGCCCGTTGCCCACTGGGGTCTCCCCTGAGCCTGTGGGGCCCACTCGGGGCATGTGGTGGAAGTCCGGCCTACCCCCCTCCATACACAAACATGAGGAGCTGTCCCAGAAGGTGGTCAGCCCTCCCGGCCAGTGGGTGTAACCCAGGCCACTCCACCCTCAGGGAAAAACAGGCGCCCGGGAGACTGAGGAGCCCTTTGTGCAGGGGGGAGGCAGGGCGGGCGGCAGGCAGGGCAGGCAGCCGTTACTCACCACCCCAAGAAAAATAAGAGTATTCCCATTTGGTCAATGGCTTGCCTGTCTGTCCCCCGTACGCCCTCCCCCTTCTGCGGCCTTTCCCATCCTCTGATCTCATCTGGAGCAGACCCAGGAGCATTTATGGAGGGCTTCCTATGGCCCTCCCTTGCCAGTGAAGAAACCTGTCAGAGAGGTGCGGTGACCTACTTGGGGGTCACACAGCCAGCGGTGGCCCCAGGGCTCGGGACAGAAAGGGGAAGCCAATGATCAGCAAGGGGCTCAGCCGCAGGAAGGAAGTCGGAGTCATAGTGAAAGTAGGGCGCTGGCCTCTCTTCCTCATTCCTGTTCAGCCAGGGTGCCTGTTCATGGGACCCAAGGGAAACCTAGGCAGGGGGAGTCCAGGCTGGGGCAAGAATAGTGGCCAGAATCCCCCAAATCCCCCTCCAGCAGACAGAGCTCTGACCTCCTGCAAAGCCCACGTGGCAGGCCCAGAAACAGAGAGGTTAAGCTACCTCCTGAGGTCACATGGCAGCAGGCAGTGAGCTGGACTGTGGACCAAGCTGGGTCAGACTCCAAGAGGGGCAAGTCCAAGGTGGAAGCTCTTCAGGGACCCACCCAAGGGGACCAGAGTCACTCAGATCTGGCTTCCAGATCCAACTCTGCCAGGAGCCCTGAGTCAGTTATTTCTCCCTCGGAGACTCGGTTTCCCCAGCTGTAAAATGAGATCCAGCCTTCCCGCCTCTGCCCACCTCCAGTGGGGGCGAGGCCATGACATCATCGAGGTGAGCATCAGGTGACAGACACTGGCTATCCACTAAACAATCAGCAAAGTGTGAAACGTTGACGGTTCCTGGCATTTGGTCAATTTTCCGTAAATATCTCACGGCTGAAAAGGCATCATCCTTTTTCCAAATGCAAGTCTAGCCTTGTCCCTGCTACCTTCCGCCCGCCTGCCTGGCACAGAGGGGCTCTCAGGGGCCGCCACAGGGATGAGCTGGAGGAAAGCACGTCCAGGAACACGCCAGGGGAACAGGATGAGCAAGAGGACCTGTGCCTCGGACTGTCTTGGCAAAGCAGGGACTGGGAGCGCCACTTGACAGACCAGGAAACTGAGGCTCAGAGAGGCCAGGTGACTCGCCGGAGCTTCCCTAGGGAGGAAGCAGCGGACCTAGGATTTAAGGTGGGGCCGGCCTGAGCAACCCAGGTTCTTCTCTCTCTACACTGCAGTCTCTTCCCCGTGACTCCGGGTCAGGACAAATGGGGACAGGCCACCTTGGAAGTGAATGGCATGGATTTTGGAATCAGGCAAATGGAATTCAGAGCCCAGCTCTGCCTCTCCCCAACTAAAAGTCCCTGGGGCAAGAGACTTCACTACCCAGACCCCTGTTCCTCCCTCTCAAAAATGGGGACGATAACAGTTTTGTATCCAAATGTACTAAGAGTGTTTGGCTCAGGGCCGGGCGCATGGGAAGTACTCGATAAATGCTCACTACCATCATAAGGACTCCGAATGCAGCCCAGGCTTGGCTAAAGCCAGGCAGAACCTTGCACCCAGTGCTCAGAGCAGCAGTTGCGGGGCCCAGGGCCATAAGTATCTCGAGAGATTTGAATTAATCTTTAACAGGTGAATTCTGCTCCAAATGGGTGATGTGGAGCATTCCAGAGGGCCCACTGGCGTGCAATGTTCCTTTGGCTCCCCAGATCTGGTGTGTGACAAGAAGTGAAGCCAGGGATTTGGGGAGGGGCCTGGAGTGTCTTTCCCAGAGTCAAATGGGGGAAACTGAGGCAGACAGCAAGTCAGGGGCCTGTGAGCGGTTGAGATGCCCACTCATGCAAACTCCCCCTCCCACCAAGGGACAGATGAAGGAGCTCAAAGGACTCGGGCCCTCTCAAAACGACGTGTTCAGTCACTCCACTGTGCAGCAGAGATTTACGGCGCACCTGCCCTGTGCCAGGCGCCGTGAGGCCAATTCTCAAGCGGGCCTCTCCCTCCCACCTCTCCTGTTAGCTGCCCCGCTCCAGTCCCCATCCCGGGCCTCACATCTCCTGCCTGGATGACTTCCCCAGCCTGGGGACCGGCCTCCCTGCCTGGCCCCCACTCTGCAGCCAGAAGGACCCTTCCAGACCACACATCCGGCATGTCCCTCCCAGACTGGACTTGAGGGCTTCTGGGTCTGACCTAGCCCCTGCCTGCCTGATCCCTTGCCCTTCCTGTCCACGCCACACATTCCAGACCAACGGAAGCATGTCTTGGCTCCACAAAGACTAGTTTTACCTACCTGGCAACAGGTAATTGTCAGGTCTTTGCTAATGCCCTTCCCTTTACCTGAATGCCCTTTCCCCTACGTCCGCCTTTAACTCTTCAACGTGTGGCTCAAGCTCCCCCCCACCCACAACCTTGATCAAGCCCTCCCTGATCCCTTCCTGGACTACTGTCCCACCCCACAGCATTCTCTCCTGGCTCCCATCCATTCGACAGCATACATATGCCAAGCATCTACCATACCTGCTCACCTTGCCGGGGGCCCACAGGTCAGGTGTGGGTGCTGCCTGCCTGGAGGCCACAGCCCGCAATCCCAGGGTCGGGGAGGCGGCTGTCGGGGGCAGAGCCCTCAGGCTAGAGCCTGGCTGGGGTCCGAGGCTGGCACAGGGGGCTCTCGGGGAGGACTTGCTGGACGCAGGAGGAAGTGGCTGAGGCCCCGCTCCCACCAGGTAAGGCAGCAGGGGCGCCCGTGATGCCTCCCCAGTAGTAAGGCTCTGGATTGCTCCCGGGGACCCCAGGCACCTTCTCAGAAGCTCTCACCATCACCCCCTTGCCATCAGGCGCCCATTCCCTACATCTGGGAACACTCCATGCCAAAGGACCCCACCTCCGTCTTACACACCTGACCCTGACTGGCCCAGGGAGCGCCATCGGCCATTCATTTTGGGAGCCCCTCCCCCTCCGATTTACCAACAAAGGTGGGAAAGAAGGGTCCCCGCTGTTAGTCAAACAGAATGAACTAGCGAAATGAGGGAATGACCAATGACCTTTTTTCACCTCTTCCATTAAGAAGGCCCTTGGGGCACAACCACCAACACAGGCTGGTGCTAACGGAGCTAGGCCATCTGTCCTCACCACAGCCCTGGGGGGGCCCTCAGTCCACCCCCATTTCAGGGACTAACCCAAAGTCACTCAGCAGTGGGGACAGGCAGAACGGGGGCCACACAGGCCCCACTTCTAACCCTGCAGATGACCCGGACCTGACCCTTCTACTTGACCTCTCTAAAGGGACCACCTCTTCACTTTCCTCACTGGTGGTCATGGAGTCACCCCCTGTCCTTGCCCCCCAGATAAAGTGGCAAAGCTAAAATCCTCCAGTGGTTCTTAGCGTCCCCAGGACAAGCTCACACAGGACATCGCACGTCCCCAGCCCCAGCAGAGGCCCAGTTTGGAGGCTGAGCCAGAGCACCCATAGGCACACCCCCGCCCCTGTAACTTCCTGGGCACCCCCTGGGCACCAGGCAGGGAGGATTCTGGAGCCTGGTAGCCCTGGGTTTAAATTTCACTTGGTTACATCCCCGGCCTGAGCAGCTTTCTCATCTGCAAAATGGGGAGGTCACAGGGAGGGCCAGGCTGGGGCTGGGCCAGGCGGGGGTGGTAGGTAGCTCCGAGGGCATGTCTGTGGTTGGTATCTCCAGGCAAGTGGGGAGTGTGGGAGGTCTCTCTCTGGAGACAGAGCTGGAGGTTAAAGATTGTCCTGCCTCTTGGAGGAAGAGCCATCTCTGGGCCTAAAGAAGGCTAACTAAGAAGTGGCCTTTGGAAGTTCCAGACTTAAGAATTCCCTCCTGCTTGCTTCCTGCGTGGTGGAAGGCAAACCTCAGGACCCCCTCCCATCGCAGCCCCCCAAAATGGGGATACCCCCAAGGTGGGCTGCAGGGGCTCCTAGCTTTTGGTTCCTGGGCTTGGATCTCGGGGACCCCGGGACCTCCGTGCGGCAGACCCACGACCCCCAAGGCCCACGACGGCGCCCATTTCACAGGTGATAAAACTGAAGCCCAGAGTGGGGGGTGGCCAGCCCAAGGGTACCCAGCGGAGTGGCGGGAGCTGGCGGGACCCCGCGTCTCCCTCCCGCGCCCCGGGCCGGGACTTCCGGAGCCTCCGAGACGTCCCCAGGGGCGCGAGGGGACCCCGGCTGGGCCGGCCCTCCCGGGATCCCTGCCCCGAGGGCCCAGGGCCCACTCACCTCCTGGACGGCGCGGCGCTTCCTGAATCCCTGCCGCCCGGCGCCCGCCCGCCAGGCGCGACTCTCCTCCCCCGGCTCAGGTTCCAGCGCCGCGCGCCGCCCCCGGCGGCCCCCGCCCCGCCGCCCGCCGCCTCTGCAGGGGCGGGCTCGGCCCCCCTCCCGGGCAGCGGGGCGTCGCGATCGGGGCCGGAGGGCCAGGCGCTTCCCGGGGTGAGATCCCTCCCGAGCTCCTGATCCCGCCACCCTGGGGCTGCCGCTCCTCTGGTAACGGGCGACTGGCCGTCCCCCGACGCACTGGCTCATTCATTCATTCAGCAGACAGTTCACCGGGACGCGGCCGCCGGGGGGGGGGGGGGGGGGGGGGGGGGGGGGGGGGGGGCCTGCCCTCAGGTGGCTCCGAGTCCCGCAGGGGAGGCACAGGAATGACACCGGAGTAGATCCAGAGCCTGCTGTCTGGGGCTAAATAAACGTGAGCTCCCTTTCTTCACCTCTTCCCCAGAGCTTAGCACGCAGCCCAGGACCTACTAGGTGATCCGGTGTGTTTTTTTATTGGGTGGCGAAGGTGAGACCCTACTTGCAGTCTCACCTTTTACTCCAGCCACTTGAATGCCTCCACACGACGGGCAGCTCACTTCTGCTGGGACTGGTTGGAAGCCTAGTGGGCCTGAGCTCTAGAGCCAGGCTCCCTGAGCCCAAGCTGTGGCTGGGGACTCATCCCCCGAGCAGCCAGCCTCTCCACCTCTGAGGCTCAGTGTCCCTGCTGCAGAGTGGGGAGTAGCAATGTCCCCAGCCCACAGTCCCAGCGGGGATGCTGGGAGCACCAGCTCTGTGCAGGGCGCCAGGAACGTTTTTAGCCCTTTTATCATTCTTGGGGTTTTTTTTTTTATTAAATTGAGCTGACTCCCCAAAGACAGTGGGGTAGGTCCTTCCCCCCCTCAGCCTGCAAATAGAAATAGCTCCCCTGAGGTGTTGGTTCAGCAGCTAGGAAGTGGAATTTTGAAATTGCTGGAGAAAGAGAATCTGAACAGAAGCGATGCGTTCAAGCTGCCAGTGCAGAGCATTTAAAAAAAAAAACAACAAAAAATCTTAATCGTTAACTCGGTGAGCACAGGGGGAGAATCCCTGTGAGGCGGGGATTGCTGTGCCCACTTTACAGATGGGAATCTGAGTCTTGCAGAGGAGTTCAGCCTCTCCGAAAGCTGCTCCCTCCACAGCCGGGTGGCGAGGAGAAGCTTTTCCCTCTGGGTCTCCAGGATCTTAGAGCAAACAAGCTGCTATCTGGCTGGGGTGAGGAATGTAAACAGAGGAGGGTCCCCGCATGCCTTCCTGACACAAAGCCTCTCTCTGCTGGGGCTGGACTCAGCCGGGAAGGGGACAGGGCAGCAGGCAGAACTCATCTAGGGCCCATTCCTGCTGAGAGCCACAACCCCCACCCCCCCACACCCCCGCCATGAAAAGAAAAGGACAAAGATGATCCCGGCTACAAGGAGGCTGATGGAGAGGGCTGCAGGAGATGGGGCCAGGATTGGTACCCGCTCTCCTCCGAGGTCAGGGGGAAGAGGGGTGAGCCCCAGCCCCAGCGTCACTAGCCCAGCTCCCTCCTGACCCTCACTTCACAGACTGGGCAACTGAGGCCCCACGCAAGGAAGTGACTCGTCTTGGGCCAGGAGACTGGACCTTGGCCACTGGCTGATTCAATGGGAAGCTGTGAGCAAACCGCCCCCCCCCCCCCCCGGCCCCCAGTGCCTGTCCCCTCATCTGGATAGTAGTACTGGTTTCCCAGAGGCAAGGGACCACGTCAGCCTTGCTCACAGCTGCAGGACCGGCTCCAGGCACCGTCAGTAGGTTCTTTAAAAGTACTGGTGGAGCTGGAGGGAGGGGTGGGGATGGGGAGTGAGTGTGTGCTGGGGACAGAGCTTCTGTTTGGCGAGTGAGTGTGTGCTGGGGACAGAGTTTCCATTTTGTGAGCTGAACACCGTTCTGGGGGTGGACGGTGGCGATGTCATGCCACGGGCCGTGCACTTCAAGATGGTTTCACGTGGTGAATTCTGTTATGGGCATTTTACCACAGTAAAAAAGCCACGGGGGTGGGGGTGGGCAGAACTACTGGTTGATTGAGAGCGTGAAGGTCTGCCTTGCAGGGAAGGGGTGAGTAGGAAGAGCAAGTGAGGTGCTCAGGGGGATTTTCTGAATGTGAACAAGGGCCGCTGCTAGGAATGGGACTGTCATTATTTTACCGTTCTTGTCACTGGTGAAGCTCTTTGGCCTCTGTCCTGGAAGAACGAGAGACTCTTTTTTTTTTTAAGATTTTTATTTACTTATTTGACAGAGAGAGAGTACAAGCAGGGGGAGCAGTAGGGAGAAGGAGAAGCAGGCTCCCCGCCGAGCAGAGAGCCTGCCTGGGGCTCAATCCCAGGACCCTGGGATCATGACCTGAGCCGAAGGCAGACGCTTAACGAGCTGAGCCACCCAAGCGTCCCAGGACAAGAGACTCCTAACGGACAGAAGGAGCCGCTCCTCTTAAGGAAGGAACGAAATAGTAAGGCCTTTAGCACAGGCAGAATCCTGTGGAGGCTACCGCCCGGCCCAGCCCTTTGGCCCACGAAGCTTCTGGAGCGCCCCACTGGGGCTCAGCCACCACCGTGAAGGGAGGTCCTGGGCTGCACCGAGGTCCGCACTTAGCAAGCACTTACTGCATGGCAGGCTCAGTGCCAGGCGCTGGGGAGAGAGAGATCGGTGGGCCAGAGGGGTCAGCCCCTGAGGGGCTTTATTACACCTGGTACACCTGCCCCCAGCCCCCGGGCGGGGGGGTGGCCCCGTTACAAAAACAAGGGCTGTGCACTTCACTTGACAGTTGGCATAACTCTGATGAGGCGGCCAACCCGGTTCATCTCCTCACAGCCTGGAAGGGAAAGATTCTTATACCATTTTCTGGAAAAGGACACAGAGAGGCCACTGGCCTGAGATCCCACAGTCGGTAGGATTTGAACCCCAGCCCGACGGACTGTCCTCAGGGTGGACATGGTCTCAAAAAGGCAGACAGTAGTAAGTGTCAGCAAGGATGGGGAGGAACGGGAGTAATTTTACAGCGGGATGTAAAATGGTGCAGCCGCCTTGGACAACAGTCTGGCAGAGCCTCAAAATATTATGTCTAGAGTTACCATATAAGCCAGCGATTGCAGTCCCAGGGATAAAGCCAAGAGAAATGAAAACATACGGCCGCACCAAAGACTTGAACACAAATGTTCATAGCAGCATTATTCGTAAGAGCCCAAAATAGAAACGACGCAGATGGCAAATGGATGAATAAAATGTGGTATATCTATACAATGGAATATTATCCAACAATAGGAGTGACGTATCGACACTTGGCTGCACCGTGGATGAGAACATTGTCATCACCCCAAAAAGAAACCCCCGATGCTTTAGGTAACACCCTCCAAGGCCCGCCTCTCCCCAGCCCCTGGCAACCATTCATCTACTTTCTGTCTCTACGGATTTGCACCTCCCGGATATCTTGTACAAATGTGATCACACAACACACAACAGATGCGATCACACAACACATGGCCTTCGACGTCTGTCCGACTCTTTTCATTAGCATCCCTTTTTCCAGGCTCATCCATGGTGCAGCCAAGTGTCCATATGTCATGATCTCAGGGTCCTAGGATGGAGCCCCACATCTGGCTCCCTGCTCAGCGGGAGTCTGCTTCTCCCTCTGCCTCTGTGCTCTCTCTCTCTCTAGTAAAATAAATTTTTAAAAAACCTTAAAAATAAATAAATAAAATTTAAAAAATAAAAAGATGTGGTCCCTGGGGGATCTGGGTGTGGCTCTCCCCTGTGTCTTAGCTGTGTGACCTCAGGCAGAGGACCCTGCTTCTCTGAGCCTCACTTTTTCCTTTATAAAATGGAGACAGTAACCACTCCTACCTCGCAGTGTTGGGAAGATTCGTGCTGTGCTGCTAGTGCTCTGGAGGGCTGGGCAGGGTAGGGGCAGGGTAGCTGCTCAGTAACTAGTCCCCAGAGGTCCCCACGCTTCCCCCCCCCCCCGCCCCCGACCAACTTAACATCCCCTGCCAAGCACTCCGACGTTCACCCAACGTCCACCCTCACGTTACGGTAACATCTTCCTCCTTGTGATTCCTTCAGTAATCTTGGTTAGGTTGGCACTGCTGCTCCCATTTTACGGATGACAACTATGGAGGCCAGGAGAGAGCCAGTATCCTTGGCACAGCTCCCCCACCCCCACCCCCCAGCATTCCCAGGCAGAAACTTCTTTCCTCTCCCCGCACACCCCTCGCTGTTCTGGCCCCATCAAATCATATTTCCTCTTTCTCTTCACAGGCGGTGCCTTAGCCCAGCTGGTGGCCTCACAGCTCCAGAGCTTGGCTGAGGCCAAGGGCTGGTGGGTCCCTGGGGGCCTGGTGTGGTTCTCCAAGTACGGACAAAGCTGAAACCACCAGGTGCGGGTGGATTCCCCCTCTCCTCTGCACAGCCTCGAGGGGGTGAGTCTTCTCCAGCCCCTTCTGCAGTTGGATAAACTGAGGCTCCGAACGGTGGAACCCTTGGCCTGACGTCCATGCCAGCGATGCAGTCAGGATTTGAACCCGGCACCGTCTGAATTCAAATGACACCCTGCGGCCCCTAAAGCAGCCACCTGGCCCTAACCCCGGGTGCCTCAGTCCCCTCACCTCGCACATAGGAAGTCTGCTCATTCCCACCTGGATGAGACTGGGGAGTGTGGGGCTGTTGGGGCGAGACATTCTGGCTGGCCTCTCTGCTCTTTCTCCAGCAAGTGCGCGGCGTGGATGGGCTCAAGAAGGACAGACAGAAAAAACAATTGGGGAAAGTTGCTGAGGAAGGGCCGGGGCTAGCACGTAGGCATTTACATGGCCCTCCCTGTGTGCCAGATACTGGATTTCCCACAGCTATGGGATAGGAAGTGCGCCCAGAGAGGGTAAGCAACCTGCCCGAGGTCACACAGCCAGGAGGGCTCTGTGTCTGATAGTCTTTTCTGGGAGCCTTCCCCAGTAGACAGCAGGCCCCCCATGAAATCACATTTACCAAGAAGCCACCGAGACAGGATACAAGCGGCTGGAGACAAATCAGCTGGTTTGTCCGCCTCAGTCCCGCATATGGCTGTGGCCCAGAGACTGAAGGCCTGGCCCTGCCAGACACCTTCAGTGAGGCTCTTCTGGAATTCTCCCTGGGGCAGAAACCTGAGAGCAGGTGGGAAGGAAGCCCTTCCCTTCAGATGACCGTTGCCAGGGGCACAGACACCCTCCTGTGGGTGTGGTTGGGTCACAGCTGCCCACTGGCATTTCAGAGATGAACTTCCTCTGAAGTTGTGGCGTTGGGGGGGGGGGCGCGGGGAGGGGGGCATGTAGGCCTTGACGCCAGTAGGCGCTGAGTAACCCAGGCCTTCCCAACTGGGGTCCCTGGGTAGGCTGCTGGCGGGGTTCGTGGAGGTCCCTGGAGTGATGAGTGAAACCGTCACAGTGAACTCACACTTTCTGGAGAGAGGCCCAAGGCTTTCTCGAAGGCCTGGGATGCTACCTTGCTCACCCACACGTGTGACGAGGGCTCCATCTTCCCAGCCAGGAAGAGGCGCAGGTTGGGGACAGGGAGTCCAGGCAAAGGACCCGTGAAAGTCCTAGAGAAGAGCTTTGTAAACTGTGAACCGGCTTTGTCACCCTCTACTCACAGAGACTTCCCTTGCTCCAAAGTCACATTGGTTCCATCCCTCTCTGTCCTCCCACCTCAGTCTCCAGGCGCCAGCTACTTTCACCTCGGTCTGTCCTTAGAACATGCTGCTTTCTCTCCTGCCTCAGGGCCTTTGCACTAGCTGTAGCCAGCTTCTTTTCATGGCCTGCTATTTCTCCCCCTTCAGATCTCAGCTCAAATGTCACCTCCTCAGAGAGCCCTTCCCTGACCTCCCCCATCTACGTCTCCTCCAGTGGTCCATGAGCCCCTTGGAGGGTAGGGCCTTATCTCTCTTGTCCCTGAAAGAGCTCCTGAGCCAAGCTCAGGGCCTTGCGCCTAGTAGGTGCTCAGCAAACAGCAGTTGAATGACTTGCCTTCCAGACAGTCCTCTCTGGGCTAGCTCAAGGGCTGTCTAAGGGTGAATCATCACCATAGGCTGTCCTTTCTCAAGCACCCTCCAAGTGCTAGGCCCTGTGTGAGTGCTTTGCATATGTCACCCCCTAGGTGTCACAAGGAAGGACTAATGTCCCCACGTGAGGATGTAGTTTTGATTTCACTGGGGAATTATGAATACAAACCAGGGGCTCCTTACAGTGACATGAGGTGTCTGCTGTAGATTGACAGAGCCGGGAGTCTCCTGACTTTATAGATGAGCAAACTGAAGCCCAGAGGGGAGCAGGAACTTGCCCAAAGTCCCACAGCAGATCAGCTTGGAGTGAGAAAAGTAGCCAGACTGCCCTATGTTTTCTGGGGTTTTCCTGTTGATATGTTGACATGGGCCCTGCTGTGTCTTTAAGAACAAGAGGTAAGTGAACACCCTGAGGTCTAACTGCATGAGGGGCCGGGATGCCCCTTCAGGAGACCGTGATTTGTATTCATAATGCTATTGTGTCCAAATCCTGGGATGCTATAGCCTCCTAATAAATTACTAAAGGCCCTTTATTGAACACATCAGGCACTTTACACACATGATTTTATGGACTCCTGCTAGGTGGAGGTGATCCTGTCCCATTTTACAGATGCAGAAACTGAGGCTCAGAGAGGTGAGCTGGCTCCCGCAGCTACAGTTATAGAACCTGGACTTGAACCCCAAATGTGTTCGGTGGCGGTGGTGATGTTGCTACCGGTAGTAGCGGCAGAAGTCAAAGCAACAGGATACACATCGGTTTGAGAGCCTTCAAACTTCCCCAACACTGTTCAAATGGGGCTCCTCACGTGGCCCTCGGAAGCCACCCCGACCACCAGTCGCGGGTCGCGGTCCGGAGGCCGGGACGCCCAGCCTCCCAGGGCTGCGGCGGCGGCTCAGGGCCCACAGCGCCACCTACCGGGCCCCGCGGGAGCCGCAGGCGGCCAGCGCGCAGGCGCGGGGCCCCAAGGGGGACCCGTGTCAACCCGCGGAGCTCTTCAACGAACCCACCAAACCCAAGGAAGGGAATAGCCCTCTCTTCTCCTATAACGCTCCGTAAATGATAAGTGGGCCAACACCGGACGATTACGCAGCGCAGCGCCCGACCAGTTTCATTGACTCTCGGTGAGCTGGGAACTGTTATATCCCCATTGTACGGATCAGGAGACTGAGGCTCAGAGAGGTTTGTCCGTGGCAACTCAGCTACAGCAGAGCCAGGACTCCAATGCCCAGTCACATCCTTATACGCACCCTGCTGCATAAATATATCCTTGCAGTTTAATGTAACACTTAGCTAAGCTTTCTGTGATTCTATACTTCTAATTGCTTTACAAATAATAGCATTTAATTTAAACCTCACAATCTGTGAGGTGGGTACTAGCAAGACCCCTGTGGTACAGAAAAGGAAACTGAGGCTCTTTAAGGGAGAAGTGAGTTTCTGCTCCTTGTCTATAAGAGAGATGTATTATGATGGGTTTGAAACTTTTTTTTTTTAAAGATGTTATTTATTTGAGAGAGACAGTGAGAGAAGGAACACAGCAGGAGGAGTGGGAGAGGGAGAAGCAGGCTTCCCGCGGAGCAGGGAGCCCGATGCGGGGCTCGATCCCAGGACCCCGGGATCATGACCTGAGCCGAAGGCAGACGCCCAAACACTGAGCCCCCCAGGCGCCCCGGGGTTTGAAACATTTTATGATGGGCTTGAACTGTTGTTCAGTGAGGTTTTAGTGGGATGAACCCAGCAGGTGGATAAACAGGTCAAACTGTGTCAAACTTTTGGGCTCATTCAGGCTTCTGTGCACTGTCAGGTTAACCCGAGTCCGATGAGCGACTCCCCACGATGGGACTGTCCTGGCAGTAAGAGGTGTTGGAAGGTGGGCTCACTCTCTGCTGGCACAGAAGTGGCCACGGCTCAGGGGAGATACAGAGTCGGATGTGAAACCCCGGTGCCCCTCCCGGCCTGGCCAGGTCAACCTACCCAAGTCCTCTTGCCCTGTTGTCAGGGGTTCTGTTTCCTCATCTGACAAATGGGGCTCCTGATGCCTGCAGCTCAGAGGGTTGTGAGATGGTGTCTGTAAAGCACTTGCGAAGGGCCAGGTATACAGCCGGTGCACAATGTGTGTTCCTCCCTCTGTGCCCCGGGGGCAGAAACCAGTCCCACCTTGACGAAAATGAAATGGGAGGTCCTAGCTGCAGTGCTGGCTTTGTCTCTGGGGACCCAAAGTGTTCCCAGGGGCCCAGCGGGTACCAGGAGTGAAGGAGGCTGGGCCTGGGAAAATACCGACCTTGCACAGAGACATTGCCTTCCCGGTCCCATTGTGCTATGTTGGAGACATGAAGAAAGGCTATTTATTGATTTAGATTTTATTTATTTATTTGTCAGAGAGAGAGCACACAGACAGGCACATCAGCGGGGGGAAGGGGGGGAAGGGCAGAGGGAGAAGCAGGCTCTCCGCTGAGCAGGGAGCCAGATGCGGGACTCGATCCCAGGACCCTGGGGTCATGACCTGAGCACTTAACCGACTGAGCCACCCAGGCGGCCCTCTTTTTTTTTTTTTTTAAGTAATCTCTAACCCCAAAGTGGGGCTCGAACTCACAACCCCAAGATCAAGAGTTGCATGCTCTATCGATGGAGTCAGCCAGGTGCCCCAAGAAAGGCTGTTTTTAAAAGGAAGATGCAGAATTCTTTTTACGTGTTGGCAGAACTTTGTGTTTCTAGGAAACCCGAAGTGAAAAAAAGCCTAAAAAGCAGTTACAGCTGAGAAAGGCCGATAGCATTCCTAGACCAGCAAGGGTGGGAAATATGAAATCGGAGACATTAAGAAACTTGGTTCAGGTGTCCAACCCTGGGTCATGCCAGAGGCAGCCTTCCAAACTGGCTACCAGACTGCATTGAGCAGGAGACTCTTGAAGGCGTTCCATCATTTTCAGGGTCACATTCGGATCCCCTCAGAGCATGATTATGTGCGTGCATGCACGCACACAACCTGCTGTGTGTCAAGCCACCAGGTCTTTGCCTAGACCTTCAAGTGTACCTGCCTCTCCCCCTCTGCCAGGCTCTTCCCTGTCCCCCCGCCCCTTCCACAGAGGCATCCCAGGATGTGGCCCCTCATCTGTGGCCCCGGGCACTGATGACTGTCATCACTGTTGATTTGCTGGCCCAACTTGCCCCCCCCCCCCCCCCCCCCCCCCACCCCCCGTTGGAGGAGCAGGAATGAAGTAAGATCAAGCTGCTCCCTCCACTTAAGGCTAGTATTGGAGGAAGCATCAGCCTGGGAGAAAGTGCAAATAACTCCGCAGGTTAGGGAGGCAATCGGGATTGCTGGGGACTGGGGCGAAGTGGAGAATACATTTGTCCACTTGTCCCATCCGGCCAAGGGGGGGCAGTCATTTCTCAGCGCTTGCCACGCAGTCTGGTTTTTTTTTTTTTTCAAAAGCTGCTAGAAATCAAGATTTGTGTGTGAAATTTCCCACGTTTCTCAACGTGGCCACCACTTCTATTTTTGTAAACCATGGAGGCCAGAAGACAGGTCCCTGGCTGGTCCCCAGTTGTAACCTCTGTTCCAGGGCCGGGGGTGGGGGGTGGGGGGCGGGGGGAGGAATCATGAACCAAAACAGCACACCGATGTGATTCCAAAATAGAGATTTATTTATTAAGGATCATTTAGTTTCTTGCATAAAAATCACCAGTCGTTCCTCATTGGGTTTTGAACACACATCAATTCTTTTGGGGTTGCTTTGTTTACCCCAACACTTTAAAAAATACAGCTCTTTTTCAGCGCCAGGAAGGACAGTTAAGGCAGCGAGGCATTTTCTTGGGTCTCAGATGGAGGGTTCACCCTCTCCCCCTTGAGAGAATACACATGGTAGGTAGTTTCTTAGGTTGGAAAAGCTGTCCCTGAAGAAGATAACTATGCAGAAGAATGCAAACATAGTCATCTGTGGTCACTTATTTGTGCCTGATAGCTTTAAAATAACCCCCCTCCCCTTGGCCATCAAAGGCTTGCTGGTTGGTTTCAGCTATAAAAACACTGTCTGGCAAAAGACAGTAAGAAGGAGCGGGATCGCTAATGAAAGAGTTGTGAGGTCGGGCCGTGCAAACCACATGAGAACACATACCAGTTTGCTTTTTAGAAAAAAAAGAATGCCCACCACAGGGGCCCTGTATAATTTCCAATCAAACTCCTCATGGTCCTTAAAATACCCAAAACATCATTCGGCCAGATCCTGAGGACACGTGCTGCTTCTTTTTCAAGTGAGGTGTGCGACACACGGTTCCCCCTAGAGTTATGCTCCGCATGGGGGAAGGAAAGGAAAAAGAAACAAACAAACAAACAAAAAACCGCTCGGACTTGATTAGAAACATTAATTGATTTTTACCACACTGAAACGGAGGGCTAGCAGTCTGTGCTGTTGTGAAGTTCAAAGGGGATTCGGAAGTAAGATCGTTGTTTATTGCTCCGTTAGGATAACCCCCCAAAATGACTTTTAAACAAGAGAACCAGGGCTGGCTGTGCCCTGCAAGCCCCCGCCCCGCCCCCCGCCCCCAGCCTCCAGGCAGTTCCCGGGGCGGCCGGCTGGCTGGCTTCACAGTGATGCGGTTCGACTGGTGCTGCGAGCACCCCCCTGCCCCCGCCGGACGTGCCTACACCTTGTAGTTGAGCTCGGCGTTCATCTTGGTGTACATCTCGTAGATGACGTCGATGGTGGCCGTGTAGTTGACCAGGAAGAGGCGGACCTTCTCCAGGCACTCCTCCTCCGTCACGTTCTGCCCCTTGGAGAGCGCTTTCAGGAAGTCGGACTTGTAGGGTGCCGCGAACAGCGCTGCCTTGAGACGGGCAACCGGGGGGGGGGGGCAGCATGGCGTTAGGGGACCGGCGGGGCCACCAAGCGGGGCCGCCGGGCCGGGGACATCGCCGGGGCCCGTGCTCCTCGTGGCGTGGGAAGGGAAAGGAAGAGGGAGATGTGCGTGCCCGTCTACCCCCGTGAGGGAAAGCAGGACGGACACGAGCTTTGGGGGCCGACAGACCTGGGTTCAAATTCCAGCTTGTGCCGCCGACTAGCTGTGAGCCTTGAGCAAGTTACTTAGCCTCTCTGAGCCTCAGTTTCCTCATCTGTAAAATGGGGATGATGATGGCACCCACCGAGTCAGGTTGCTCTTGTAAAGGATCAAGGGGGTGGCGCCCGGTGCTCGGCATGGTACCAGGCACAGGGAAGCTTGCCCAGCGCCGAGCAGCCTCTGGCCTCTGGGTCCCCTGCTCTGGAGAAGGCAGACCCTGGGAGGTGACTGCTAATATGGACCGTGGCTTCTCTTGTCCTTCAGGGGACGATGCTTCCCTAACTTTCAGGGCTTCCCGGATCCGTGAAAAGAACTGAGAACCTGGGGCGCCTGGGTGGCTCAGTTGGTTAAGCGACTGCCTTCGGCTCAGGTCATGATCCTGGGGTCCCGGGATCGAGTCCCACATCGGGCTCCCTGCTCAGCAGGGAGTCTGCTTCTCCCTCTGACCCTCCCCCCTCTCATGCTGTCTGTCTCTCATTCTCTCTCTCAAATAAATAAATAAAATCTTAAAAAAAAAAAAAAAAAAAAGGAACTGAGAACCAGAAATGCACAGAACTGCAGAACCGGAAAGAAGGGTGCAGCTGGGTGAGAAGCGTGGGCTGAGTCTGACAGGGTGAGGCACCTATAAACAGTGTCACACGGCGAATGCCGACGGCAAGACCCCGAGGACCTGAGTGTAAACCGTGCGCCAGGCACTCTGTACACATTAACTTGTGCCGTTTTCACTACGACCCTTGGAGATGGGGCCGAGTTTACACCCATTTGAAAGATGAGGATGCGAAGGCTCAGGGAGGTAGAATCCCAGACCCTGCTTACTGTGTGACCTGGAGCAAGACACTTAACCTCTCTGAGCACCAGTTCCTCATCTGTGAAATGCGGGTGAGGATGCACCCACTCCATGGTGCCTTTGTGAAGAATACAACCCGTGGGCAGCCCGCCCCGGGCCAGGTGCGCAGGACACACCGTTGTCACCCAGGTGCTGGGTGTGAGGACTTGGCAAGGGAGCAGCACACAGGGAGGGCCGGGCTTCATGGCGCCCACCCAGAGGTGGCCCAGCCCTTCCTGCCTACACCCAGACTGACTGCCGGCCCAGCCTGTGCCCTGCGGGAAAGAGGCCAGCCTGTCAGACCCCGGTGACAGGGGGACGGGGATGGGCCAGGACCGGCTGGGCAAGATGAGCGGGCCGAGAGAGGCAGGGTGGCCAGCAACAGTACGTAGGGCACCCCAAGGGCTCTTTCATCGCTGGAGTGGGCCTCTCAGCCTGGCGACCCTGGGGTCCCCCTTTCCAGAAACCCCGCCCAGTGTCATCCCAACATAAACCACCAAGACCCCCGTGGGCCAGTGTCTCTTCAGCAGATGCCCCAGGGGGTATGGGAGCCTTTCTTCTCTTCCCTGCCCAGGGTGAGGATCTGGGCAGAATTCGAAGGGGCCAAACAGGCCCGCCCACCAGCAAGAGTCTCTGCCAGGCTTTCTCCCATGGCCCCCCAGTTGGGCCTCACGGGACACAGAAACCCCACGGAGCATCTATAGTAGCACCCACTGCGGCCACGGATGGGACGGGGCAAGCGCACAGGGTGGGGCCACACAGATAGGGAGACCTTCTGGAGCCCCGGGGGGCCCACAGCTAAGGAGCGGCAGGTGTGGGGCTGGCTCACCTGGAAGATCTTCTGCACAATCCAGCCGTGGTACTTCTTGAGGGCCATCTCGTAGGCCTTGGTGGCGTTGACGCGGATGAGGTTGGGGTGATTCTCATCCTGCTCCCCGTCGCAGATGCTCTGGAGGAAGACCTGGATGAAGCGGAGGCCTCTGCGGCCCAGGAGAGAGAGACAGCTCTTCAGGACCATGCACGCTCCTGCCCGTCGCCCCGCCAGCGCACCCCTGCGTGTGGCAGACCCTGACGCACTCGGACTCGGGCACGTGCCGTGCACATTCGGCGGCGGTCACTCCTCAGGTGTTATCCTGAACCCGGCTTACGTGTAATGTGACCACCCGGCTCAACGCAGCCTCTCCCCAGCACCTTGCTGACTGCCGTCCCCGCTGGGCTGTAAGGTCTGCGAGGCAGGTCTGGGCCCACCTTGCCCATTTCTGTGTCCACGTGACCTCCCCTGGGTTGGCACTCGGCAGGCAGCTGTCAGCGCTGGAGGACTGAAGACACAGCGCTGGCCCTCCCAGGGCTCACGGACCATGGACTCTGGACACACTGGGCACGCTGACGAGCCTGGCCCTGTGCCCGGGCTCCCCACCCCCACCACGGCCCCAAGCCACTGTCCGCACTCTCCAGCGGCCACTTGGGCCCTTCCTCCAGGGGAAGAACAATGCTTTAAGAGCCAGGAGAAAGCCATGGCCATGGGGTACAGCAGGGTGACTACGTCAGAGATGGGTACATGCTAGTCCTTTAATGCACAGCATTTCATCTCCCACTCCCTCAGCCCCACAATCAGCCCATTTCACAGAGAACACTGAGGCGCCCCCGAAAGTCTTGGGCAAAGGCCAGGATGCAAACCCAGCTGCCTCACCCCTAAGCTGGACTCCTTCCTTTGCCATCCCTCACTGTCCCCCCAGCGTCCCTGGATGAGCTGCTCTGCTCCTTCCCTGCAGGGAGGTAGGGATCGGGTTGGAGGGCTCTCAGGGGCAGGAGCACTGGGACTGAAGGGTCTAACTTTATCACCTAGGAGGTGAAGGGAAGTGTTCTGTACCTGGATCAGAACCCGTAGCCATCAGGGATCAGCCTGAGCTGTGGAACTGAGCCCAGGGCACAATCCCAGCCCTGCCCTGGGTCAGCCACCTCTCTTGAGCCCCTGCCTTCCCCCAGGCCTAATGACCACCCCTCTCCCCAGCAGAGGGGATGAAGCGCCATCTGATCCCGTTGCTGACCAGCTTCATGGCCCTCGGTGGCTCCCCAGGACCCCGGATCATGCTGGGACTCACTTGTCCAATCCCACCTGGTCCCTCCCTGCTCCTGCCTCGCATCCAGAGCCTGCTGGACCAGACCCTCCCAGAGCAGCAGACACACCGGACCTCTCCTGCCCTCCCACCTCTCAAAGGCCTCAATCTCCTGGGACCCTCCTGCTCAGTCCTAGAGACTCTGCTTGGCATCCCTCCTCCAGGAAGCCTTCCCTGATCTCTCTCCGCTCCAGGCTCTGCTATCCTGCTGTCAGGATCCACCCACCAGCCTGATGCCCTGGCCAGGCTGTGATACCCCCAGTGGGGCCCTGCCTCATTCAATGTGGCATCCCCCACACCCAGCAGGTGCTTATTACGTGCTCAGCCTGTTGGCATCTGCCTTCACCTGCCCTCCCAGTCACTTGGCTCTGTCCATCTGACCTGGACACGAACAACCTAACTGAGCTGAACATCACCATCTGCCTTGCTCCTCCCCAGAAACGCACAGAGCGTGCTGATGGGTAGACCAGGGCAGTTCTCATCCGGGCCTGGGAGTCTCCTGTTGATGACAGACCAAAGTGGGCAGCTCAGTGGGGGCAGTTTCTGCAATGCTGTAAGGATGTTAATCATAGCCCACCTCCCCCCTGACGCCCACTAGGCTGCACCCTCCAGGGAGCTGGCTCCTCCTGTTCCATTTCACCACAGAAGTGTGTGGTGGGGAGAGGGGACTAGCTCCAGGGGGTGAGAGGAGAGACAGGAGAGGAGCACCCTTCTTGACGCCTGACTCCAGGCCCGAGAGAGGGCAACACTGGGCACATCTGTGGGGCCAAGAGTGCATCCCTGGCTTCGTAGTGGCTGCCAGTGGTGTTTGCCCAGCTAAAAGAGAATTCTGTAGCTGGTAGAGAGCAGTGTGAAGGCAGCAAGCAAGCTGCCTGGCCTCTCTGAGCCTCAGTGGCCTTGTATGTAAAATGTAAGCCGGATACAACCGTATCTGGCTTCACGTATTTGCTGGAAGGACAATATAGAGAGAGATTAGGAGCATTCTCAAGTCGAGGGTAAGATTGTCTGGGTTTAAATCCCATATCAGGGTACCCTGCCCCCAGCCCAGGAGACAGATCTGTGCAAGGTAGATAGAGTTCCTTCTCCTCAAGACACTGTATTTCTGTCATAATATACGAATCTACCACGTGCATGATGTAACCAGCCCTAGATACAACACCTTTGTGCAGTGCACAACCTGCACAACTGTGCTTGGCCACTGAGTCCCAGCTCTGATCGTGTGACTTTGGCTCATGATTTGGCCTCCAGAGCCCCAGCGGCCTCCCTCTGTGAGATGGGGATAACCACCACTCCTAACTCCCAGCACATGAAATAGGATGAGGCACAGGAAATGTTTAGCACAACGCCCAGAGTATGCACTCACTTGCTAGGTCTCTCTGATGGGGCTGGAACAGGGAGTGTCACCATCGGGTGGGCCTTGGCCCTGTGGGCGCTTTTCCTCAGCTACTAACTAGCATCACACAAGGGAGCCTATGTGAAAGAAATGGAGGTGACCTCGCAGGGCAAGACTAGGGCCGGACGTCCATCTTCTGCAGAGCAGGGCCCCCGGGCTGCACCGCCACACACACCCGCCAGCCAAGCCTGTCACCTTTTCAGCCACATCAGCGCCAGCGTGGCTCCGACTTTGGGCCACTCTGCTCCGTACATTTCCTTCTCCACCTCCAGGATGTTCTGCAGGGTCTGGAACTTGGCCGGGTTGGTGTCGTACACAGCCTTGATTTTCTGGAACGGAGCACATGGAGTTTTCCCCTTGGAAAAGCTGTCTTCCCAGATGGCCGGCCCACGTGCTCAGTCGGGGAGCACCACTCTCCTTCCCACCAGCGCCAGGCCCGGCAGTGGGGCTGGGACCACTAACTGCCGTGGCTGGTTGCATTTATCAAGCACCTTCTGTGGGCCGAGAGGGGCCAATGCTTTATGGGTGCTGCTTTATTTGGTCCGCACAGCGATCCCAATGTTGCTCTGTCATTATCTCAGTTTGCAGATGAGGAGACCAAGGCTCAGAGAGGGGACACTGACAGCTGGTACAGGCAGCCATGGGTTCTAGCGCAGACGGGCTCCAGAGGCCATGTCCTCCAACCCTCACCACTGAGAGCCCCTCAGACACCGAGCGTCTGCGGACAAGTGCTTTGGGATTCACAGGTGTGAAGGAACGAGGCTCCTGAGTTGGAGCCAGGCAGTTCAGATCAGAATCCCACCTCTGCCCCTTCCTTGCTGTGTGACCTTAGGTGAGCCTCAGCTTCCTCATCTGTAAAATGGGGATAATGACAGACCAGCCCCAAAGGGCTGCTGGGATGTACCCAAGCCTGCAGGCCAGGCCCTACATGGATGCTCACAGGGAGAGGGTCAGTGGCTGGGGGGATGGCAGCGGGAGCTCCCAGGAACAGGGAAGGGAAGGGCCAAGCCGATGCCCCTGTGGATTTTGGAGTTTATTTCTTATTTGGTGGGGGTGGATACAAGAACCAGGTTCCTGCTCAGGTCAACCCTTCAGACTGTGGTCCCTGTCAGGTTGTGATTGGGGGGCATGACTGCAAAAGAGGACCGGGAACCTTGAGCCCTGAGCTGGATGAGCTGAGGGCCAAGCCCATTTTCCACATCTCCTTCCTGTTTCTCAAGCTTGTGGCGGGGAGCGGGGCACTGGTGTCCAGCGCTGGTTTAGATTCCCGATGTAGGCTCCACGCTGTGGCTGCTGGGCCAAGTACATACCGTGATGTTGCCGCTTATGTCTGCCTTGATGGGAGTAAACACTGGGGACCCGAGGCAATCTGGGGACAAAAAAAGAGAGATTCAGATTCCCAGCCAGGATGAAGATTCAGGAACGCCACAGGCCACGGAGGCTTAGGAACAGGAAGGAGGGTCACTTGGTGTGTTGCGGGAAAAGCCGAGCTATTCATTGGTGTTGAAAAGGCTCATGGGCAAGTTAAGATTGAGTGCTGGGCCCCAGGTGAGACCAGTTTCTTGCTGCAAGACTTGTCAGAGCCTTTAAAATGCAACTGGAGGGGCGCCTGGGTGGCTCAGTCGCTAAGCGTCTGCCTTCGGCTCAGGTCAGGATCCCAGGGTCCTGGGCTCGAGCCCCGCATCGGGCTCCCTGCTCCGCGGGAAGCCTGCTTCTCCCTCTCCCACTCCCCCTGCTTGTGTTCCCTCTTTGGCTGTCTTTCTCTGTGTCAAATAAATGAATAAAATCTTTTAAAAAAATAAAATAAAATGCAACTAGAATATCTAGGGGGCAAACCCTTTCGTCCACAGTGCCCTTTCTCCCTCGGATAGCACTGTCCAGAACTTTCTGCAGTGATGGAGATGTTCTGTATCTGCACTAATATGGACCCCATGTGGCTACCGGGCACTTGAAATGTGGTGTGACTGAGGAGCTGGATTTGTGATTTTATTTGGCTTCCATCCACTGAAATGTGAACAGCACATGTGGCCCGTGGCTCCCGTACTTAAGAGCACAGCTGTAAAGTACCTTGCAGAACCAATGCTCTGATAAACCCATCGTGGTCAATAAGGCAGATCACTGAGCAGCTGCCCAGTATGCACACTGAGGAATCTTATGAGGCAGAGGAGGGGCCAGATTTATTAAAAATGACCTTCTCAGGCGCCTGGGTGGCTCAGTTGGTTAAGCGACTGCCTTCGGCTCAGGTCATGATCCTGGAGTCCTAGGATCGAGTCCCACATCGGGCTCCCTGCTCAGCAGGGAGTCTGCTTCTCCCTCTGACCCTCTTCCCTCTCGTGCTCTCTCTCATTCTCTCTCTCTCAAATAAATAAATAAAATCTTTAAAAAATGAATAAATAAATAAAAAATAAAAATGACCTTCTCATTCACCAGCTTCTAAGAAAGAAACGAGCTGGGCACTCAGAGGCTCCATGGTTCTGAGACCCTGCTTTAGAGCCCAGGAGAACATGCCCACAATGGCATCCCCATCACTTAACAGACATAAGGAATGCGGGCTCGACCCCCCCCTCCCCAGCTCTGCACGCACGGGCAGTGTGGGCTGGGGTGTTGTCCCTTCAGCTCCCCCGGCCTCAGCTTTCCCATCTGGCCAGTGGGACAACAGGCCCAATCAGACATGCCATGGGCAGGACTTGAAACAGTCCACTTCCAAGACGCGTGTTTTGTGTATCTCTGGAATCAGAATGTTCTTAACTGGAGGGTTTTTTTTTTCCCTTCGTGGTCCCATTCCTGGGGCTACCAGTGACACCTCTGAGTTGAGAAAAGGCAGACCTAGAAACTGGTAGACCTGAAATGTGAGCGGCCTGTGGGCTGCCCGCCCCACTTCCCTCCTTTGTGACCCCCTGGCAGACTGTCACGAGGACCAGAGATGAGCAGGCTCAACATGGACTGCACCCTCAGAGTCTGAAGACAGCTGAGCTCCCCCAACACGTTCTCCCTGTCCTCAGTGCTGCGTCCAGACACCTGCCACGCCTGATCCAGAGCCCAGGGGACAAAGACGCCCAAGCAGGCCGGGCGTGGGTACCAGACCCACGGAGGGTCAACGCCAGTGCTAGACTCTCCTTGCCCGGCCGGGGCCTCGGTGTGCACACCACATTGACCGCACAGGAGCAGAGGACTGGGGGGCGGGAGGGAACATCCACAAGCTGCATTCCACCCAAGGTGACCCAGCACACCTGGCCAACCATCTGGAACAGTCTGAGCACAGCTGTTAAAGGAGGTGCACTGGGGAAACAGCTTGAAGACACTAGAAATGAAATACCCCAAAGCCCAAGGGAAAGAAAGTGCGGTAGGCACCCAGCCAGGTGGGGTTCGAATCCTGCCCCAACCATGCCCCCGTTGAACAAGTCTCCTTGCCTGTGTGCCTCAGTTTCCTCTCACATCAAAAGGGGCAATAATAGTACTCAATTCATAGGGTTGTCACAGGAATTAAAAACCATGCACTGGATGCATCTAGGAGAGTGCTTGGTGCATGAACACTCAAGAAATGAACTTTGATCATTTTTGGGACCTCAAGCTCCATGGTCCAGCAAACGCCACCCAGATGTCACCCAACTGTGCTTATAAGCCACCAGGCCCTGCAGAATCTCTGCCGAATGGGAACCCACTTGGCCTGTGCGGGCAAACCTCCCTCCAGGGGGCCGTGCCAGCCGTGGCTCCGAGGTGCTGGGCCAGGGCTCTGGGCACTCAATCCTGAGCACTCCGGCCTCACAGACCCACCTGCCGAGGGCACTCAGAAGTGAGCCGACTACTCCATCCTGCTCTTTAATCTTGCCCGGGAAGCCACTGACATCATCCAGCAGAAGCCAACCTGGAGAGGTTGTGCCATTTGCGTGCCCTGCGGCGCGTTACTACTGGGTCCCACAAAGGACAAGGCCTTCTAGACTTAACGAATAATCCAAGCGAGCCAAGACCCCCACCACTACCCACGGTGCCTGTTCCCCTCTTGCCCGTGCAGCCAGGGGCCACCAGTGCCGATCCTCACTGGGGCCAGCCGGCCGCCATGGATGTGCCGCGTGGGAACCGGCACAGCCCCTCTGGAGGCATGGCTGCTCCCCAGCGCTGGCTGACGGCTTCAGGTCCCCACCTTCCAAAAAGGCAGACTGTCTAAACATACTGGGTGAAGTGATGGATGGCGAGCCAGGGGCAGTCAAACATTAACAGCAGAGTAGAGGTGGTGGGTATACAAATACTCGCCGTAAAATTCTTCCAGTTTTGCCCTATGTTTGAAAACGGTCATATAAAATGCTTGGGGAAAAGTCAGGGTTCTTTTTGTTGTGTGTGGTTGGTTGGTTGTCGCTCCTAAAGTCATGTATTTTCCTTTTCCTTTTTTTCCAAGACCGTTTCACCATGACAGTGCTTGTGATCCTGCATGTAACTCTGTTTACCCTCTGTCTCCAGCCCTTGGACTTGAGCTCTGAGAGGGCAGGGACCAGGTCGCCTGGGTTGCCCCGTGTCCCCAGCGCCCAGCAAGTGGCCGGACCCCGTCGGGCACTCGGGCGGCATCTGTGGCCTGGATGAGGTGGGGCACCTCCCGCCAGGCTCGTCGGGCTGCAGGCTGACTGCAGGGCAAACCTGCCAGGGGAGAAGGAGAAAGCCTGGGGCACCTCCGCCAGAGGCCATTGTCAGCCGTGCCTGCGCGGTAGACTGGCGCGGCCGGTGACTCGGGGCACTCGACGTGCATTTCAGAAATGCAGAGAAACAGCCTCCGGCCTCCTGGGCTCTGAAAAGGCTCTTGTGCGGTTCGGAGCGGCCCGGCGGCCCTGGTGGCCGGAGAAAGGCTTTTTGTTCCCCGTTCCCCTGCCAGTGCGCTCTGCGGGTCACGAGGCCGCGTGGTCAGCAGGAGCCGGGCCCTGACAGCAGCGGTTTTGTGTGGCCTGGCCGGTGCGCTGGGACAGAGCTTCTGCTCCACTGGGGGCAGGAATGCAGGCCGAGAGCCGAGCGGGAGCTGGGTGGGGGAGGCGGAGGGTGGGGGGCAGACCCCAGAATCCACTTCCAGCAGGGCAGGCATGTCTGTGGACCCTACAGCAGAGGTGGGTTTAGGAGCGCCTGGAAGCAGGCCACCTGGGCTCACGGAAGGAGCAGTGTGGAGCTCGGGAGTCTGCCGCTTGGGGTTCAGCTCTCAGGTCTGGAGTGACTGTGGATCAGTGACTCAGCCATGCCAGACTCGGGCCCCTGCTTGCTGGCCACAGCCCACAGGAGCCAGGTGAACGGCGGGGCGGGGGTGGGGGGGGTGGTGTGCTCCGGGTGTAGTTGAACTGACACCTTGACACCTGCTTCACCGTGACCCACCCAAGGCCACCAGGCCCAGAGAAGCCAACAGAGCTGCCTAGGGTCACACACAGGAAGCCAGGCACTCAGACATAATTACAGGACCAAGGCTGGTTCCACCACTCCCTCGCCTTTCTTTCTAGAATGTTTCCATCCCGTGTGAACTCAACCAAAGGGGGAGTACTCCGACAGGAAAACCAGAAGATGATTTTAATCACCAAGCACACGGTGGCCTTTCGAATAGTTTAAACTCAGGCCTGCCCCTGCTCCAGACAGAACGTGACACTATCCAAGCTTACCTTTCCTATAGTATGCAACCCTGCCCCCAAATTACCTTTCTTGTTTTACCAGTTTGGCAGATACCTCAAAGTTGTTTTTCATTGTTGTCAGCAAATAGGCTCTTTAAAATGCCATCCAGAAGCCCTTCTGCCAGGAGGGAGGGAGGGGGCTTGGAAGGCTTCCTGGTTTCTCCTCCAACCTCCAGGGAGAAAGGAAGTAGTCTTAAAAAAACAAAAGCCAAACAAAAAACCAAAAGAAAAATCAGATATAACTCCACGATTTTACTCCATGGGACCAACTCTAATGAGTGCAGATTCTCAATACAGATAAGCCTTGGTTATCTGGAATATGTGGCAAATGGCCCCTTCTGTTTGGTGTGGAAGGTTTTTCTAAGCCTGCTACTCAACCCACGAGGCATGAAGGAAAATACCAAAAATCTGATTACAAAATCCAGAGACCTCCTGTATGGGGCATGACGAGATATTCATCACTGATCACAGGTCAACAACAAACTGATGGTTGGGGGTGCTGATCAGTGAAACAAACCACGGACTGAAGATTATTATCCCTAATATGTAAAGAGCGCTAACAAATCAATAAAAAAACCCAACTCAACAGAAAAATGGCAAATCACAGAACAACAATAAAATGCCTTATCTCAGTAATAAGAGAATAAAATTAAAGCAATGAAATATTTTCTACCAAGTTTTATGAACGCACTGACCTCTAGTTCAACCGTTCTGTATGGAACTCATCAAAATGTAACACAAACGTCCCTGCTTTTGAACAGCACACCATGCACGGTTTTCTAAACAGGGTCATCATGGAAAATATGAATTATGATAAAGGTGTGACCCAGTAACATCACAGACCCCCTCGACCCTTCACTAAATGGCTCTGCACAGTTTAAAAGAAACTCGTCTAGAGGGGTGATGGTCACTTCCTCCTGCTTTCTCTGCAGTGCTTTCATTCTGCTAGATACTTGGAAAATAAATAGCCAACTGTGTCAGCATCACCTGCAAAATGTGGGTACCAAGTGAGCAGTTTGTACCTGACCTCTGTGACGATTCTGGCTGGACCACCTCCTTCCTGGGTCTTCAACATAGTTCAGATGAGGGAGATTGCCAGAGAGCAGAATTCCCCATGAGCCAGCAGTCACCCTATGCCACCCAGAGTCAGACGCATTTCTGCTTTCTCCGGCCTCAACGTGGTTGGAAAGCAACAGTTGCTGTGCTCTGAGCGAGACCACAGCATGCTCGACGCATGCTGCCCCACAAGACCTGCCTGACGCTGGACACCAGGGTAACCCGACTGCCCTCCCTAGCCCACCCTCTCATTGCCTCTCAGGAATGCAAAGCCTTCCATTTCTTAGACACGCGCCTTCACTTTCAGCCTGCGTGATTCAGGACGGAAAACACCTAGCCCAACCCATAAATACTTACTCCAGAAAGGAAAGAGGATGCCTGTGTCCTTGATGCTAGGAGCCTGGTTTGGGAAGGTTCTAGTTCAAGTTCAATTCTTTTTTCCAATAGCCAGACAATAAGGTTTTGTTGTTAAAGACGTGGGGCAGATTAACTTTACAGGTCCTAGGTTACAAGGACCATAATGAGAGGCACTCAAATTACAGCTGATGGAGATGAATCATTTATTAATCCACAGGTATGTGGGGTGGTGTGTGTGTGTGTGTGTGTGTGTGTGTGTGTGTGTGTGTGTGTGTGATGGCTCAGTTTGCAACAAGGCCTATTTTGAGAATAAGAACGCTGAGAATGCCCACCTTCCTAAAACTAAAACTTATTTTTTATTTTTTTAATGTTTTTTATTTATTTATTCATGAGAGAGAGAGAGAGAGAGAGGCAGAGGGAGAAGCAGGCTCCCTGCAGAGCAGGGAGCCCGATGTGGGACTCGATCCCAGGACTCTGGGATTATGACCTGAGCCAAAGGCAGATGGTTAACCATCTGAGCCACCCAGGAGCCCTAAAATTAAAACTTATTATTGAGATAAGGCACTTTATTGTTGTTGTTCTGTGGACTGCCATTTTTTAAAAAAATCCTGGCTAAGGAGGAAAGAATGTTTACAAAACAATCCGAAAACATTGTTTTTAAAAATCACCCCTATGACATGCCAACTCTCTTTGTCCACAGCCTTGAAGTGGGAATGTGGTTGGGAAATGGGTTGTTCTTGCTGTGTGGCCTGGGAGAAAGCAGTTAGCCTCTCTGAGCCTCCTCATTTGTAAAACAAGGGTGGTAATGGACTCCACCTCATCAGGTCGCTGTGAGGCTTAAATCAGGTTGTATGAAGGGATCTGCATGGTCTCTGCCACCTAGTAAGTGCTCCAGAAAAAAGGAAGTATTCTTTATGCTTATTATTATTATTACTATCATAAATGATAACATCATTTCCATCTTTTTCAACTGGCACAGGAAATCCACGAAAGAATGATCCCAATGACTGAGAAATCAAAGGGCAAAGAGAGGAAGAGAGGGAAGGAGGAAAGGGGTCTCCACAGATGGGTATGGGTACAATTAGCAGGAAACCTCCAGTCATAAAATCATGACTTCAGATGTATTCCAGACGGTTAAAAACCACGATCTCAGAAGGGAGTGGAGTACGGAACTGGGGGGAACAGCAAGGCAGAAAAGGAAGCATTTCCGAGCACAGGGAAGTGTGAGCTGGCTGGTTTTTATAGGACCCTGGAGAGGGCTTATCAGCTGTAATGACTTAAAAACTCAGCTACAGTTAACACCCTAACAATAAAAAAAAAAAAAAAGAAGCAGCAGCAGCAGCAGAGAAAAAAGGCCCCGGATACAAGTAACACTGTAAGAAGGTAACAACAGGAGTTAACACCCACCCAGGCCGGTTTTTGAAACAATGAAACCTAAAACCAGAACCCCTGCATTGCCAACCCAGGGCTCAGGGAAATGCCAGGTGGGACAATCCTAGCGTCCCCACTCCCTCACAAACTGGGAGGAAGGGCCAGAAAAAAAGAGCCTTGTCTCTGCCCTGAATAAGACTGCCCTCCCTTGTTGCAGGGCCAGCCCACTTCTAAGCCCCGGGGACCCACTTCCTAGCTGCACCGCCTGGTCAAATCCCTTCACCACTCTGAACCTCAGTGTCTTCCTCTGTAAAATGGCACCAACTGCTCCTCATTCCTGGGGTCATGATGAGCGGCTAGTTCAAAGCTCGGCCCATGGGAGCCACTCAAAATGGGGGTTTTGCTAACTATGATGGGGGTAGGGGGGGATGCATTACATTTTACGAAGCCCTCTGTCGCTCATGTCACTCATTCTTTCTTCTTTCGCTTCGAAACCCGCTGGGCAGCTCCACTGGGCCAGGTGTGCTGCTGGGCTCGGGGAGGGCCCAACTTTCCTGCGCCCGTAGGGATCTGCAGTGGGGCCCGGTCCCTCCAAGAAGGCCCATGCTGGAGCTGAGGAGGGCGTCTTGAGCTAGCAAGAAACAGAATGGATGCTTGGGTCTTTTCCCTCCTGTTTCTCCAATTTATTCCCTCTAGGGGCAGAGGCCGGACTTTAGCCCTTGACCTCAGGGCCAGACTTCCCTGGACACGGCAGTTGGCTTGGGCTACCCAAAGTGACTTCTCCCTGCTGGGCCTCAAAAGCAGCCAACCTGCAGCTGTCACGGAGACAAGAGACTAAGGTGACAGGGCCAGCGGAAGCCCTCCCATCAGGTGTTCCTCAGATCTTCCTGCGGCTGGGCCAGATCAGGAGCCAGATGCCTCAGAACAATGGCAGGCACCCAGCAGGTGCTCCTCGGGCCAGCGGGCCCTCATCACTTGCAAATGCACTGCCAACTAATAACAAGAGTCTGCAGGCAGTTTCAATGCAAAAACCCATTGCAGAAAGGGTATTTTTGGCTTCTTTCTCCCACAGGACATCGTTTCTTCCTTCTAGAAGTGTCCCTCCCAGGCATACGGGTCTACGTCCCGTCCCTAGAGAATCCTGTGCTCAACAGACACTCAACCAAAACGATAACTAACCTGCTATAGTGAGAGGGCTAACAGAGCTTCTTCTCTTTCTGGGGGATATTCTATACAAAACCAAAAATAAACATCTATTTGTCTAAACTTAACAAGCAAAACAAAACACTGCAGGGAGCTGACAGGTGGTCCCAAGTCCCGGAAGGTGCTTTTTGCAATGGGGAGAATAACTTCCCTTTAGGGGAGTTATCCCCTTCTTTAGGAAGGGGAATTCTTACTCATAGACCAAGGGTGCTGGTGCGGCTGGTTCCCAGGCGGGTTAATGCCATGTCCCAATTACAGGAAAATCTGACCGGTTTGGGACCTCCCCACTGGAGGACTTCTATATCCTACTCATTCAAACTTGCATTCAAATGAGCAAGGGTTATGGGCCCCGCTGGGCAGGCCGATGATGAGGCACACACCTCAGAGGAAACCGGTATATCTGGTGTGCCGTACCCAGCATCTTGGGCAAATCACTGTGGGGCCAGCAGAGCCCTGGACTTCTTTGGTCCAGGCTGACTCCGCAGGGGGTGGGGGGTTCTCTCTCACTCAGGAAGCCGGGAGAGCAGGCGGGCACGCACAAGCTAAAACCACTGCGTAAGGAGTTCTGAGGCTGGAGTTCTGAGTTCTAGGCAGACTCTACTGGTTAACACCCCCTGCCCCCGGCTGTGTAACCCTGGCCAAGTCACCTAACCTCCTGGGCCTCGGTTTCTCTGGCTGTATAACAAGAAGATTATTCTGTGCTCTGGGCTGCCAAAAACAGAGCAAGCACTGAACCAAAGGGATGGGAAATCACTCTTTCTGGAGTTTTCCCCTATGACTACTTGACAAGCACCAGATAGGTGTAAGGCCTGATTCTCTGGACATCCGTTTAATTAAGAGAACTGAATGAAGAAAAATCACCCCCAGAATTTGGATTTCAGGAGCTGAGAGATGGAAATCATCCCCTTCTGCTCCTGCATCTTAGTTTCTCCCTAAACAGTGAAAGCAAACATGTGTGATGTCACGCGCCACATCTGACCTGGAGCAGTGTGTTAAGAAAAACACCAAGGTTGTGTCTAGACTCAAAGGGAGAGAACAGGGTATGATTGATTAATAATGTCTGCTGTGGGTATGGTTTATGAGTTATGTATTTTAATTTAGAAAGCGAGAGAAAAGCAAAACTGCTTCTGGAAAAAAACCAGGAAAAAAAAAATGAGAAAGGAACCAAAAGCATTCACTCAGCAAATACCACTAGCTCGCCCAGGGCTAGGCACTGAAATAGCTCAAAGTCACAGAATGTGATAGGTTCTACCGTAGTCTAAGGGAGTTAGGAAAGACTTTCTGGATGAAGCAACTTTCCCATGGAGATAAGTGGAACCCAGCCAGGCAAAAGGAAGGTGGTAGGCTGGAGAGGAGTGGTGTGCCAGGCAGAGGCAAGGGATAGCATGGTACCACTTGTGGGGCTGTAAGGATACATAGAGGCTACAGCACAGATTTGAAGGTGGGGTAATAGGCAGCCACTGAGGCTTCTAGGCAGGGAGTGACGATGAAATGACATCTAAGTCTCTCCCTCCTCCTCTCCTGCTCCCTCCGCCCTCTAATTGTTAATGCTGGAGGACATTGCTGCATAATTGACCTAAAAGATGAGAGAGCAGGCCTCACAAAAGTCAGTTGCAAGCTGATCACTCAGAGGTGAGATCCAATTACTGGGTCAAGGTAGAGAAGATGGACAAAGGGCTGGACTCTAAGTGGACATAGTAAAAGCTGGAGAGAAGGAAGAAGGGCTAACCCACATCTGACCTGCAGCACCAAGAATCAGCATCCACCCAGCCCAGGCTATTCTGTCACAAACCACACGGGACAAAAGTGAAAGAGATGTGGTTGCTTTAACAGGTTAAAAGCCTTCACATCTGTCGACCTAGCAATTTCACTTCTAAAAATTAGAACTAGCAAAAGAAGTACACAGAGGAACATACACAGGGATGTTCATTGCGGCGTTGTTTACCAGAGCAGACAATGGGAAGTGATGTGAATGTGCCACCGCGGGGGACCAGTTACATAAATGATGGCCACATTCAAACAAAGGCATTCTAAGCAGCCACGAAAAACGACAATCGGCCTGGAAAGATGGTCAGGCTGTAGAACTGGGTGGTAAAAGCAGCTTATACATTTTCCCTTAAAGGTGGATAAAAATGAGTCCAAAAGGAAAATACCCTGAAAGGTCGGGAGAGATGCTCTCAAAATAAAGACACACCAACCCAAAAACCGTACTTCCAAAAGTTCTGAGAGGATTAGTGAACGAATCCACATAGAGAGTACTGGCACATAGTAAGGGCTCAATAAACAAAAGGGAGATTTTTATTTATCATTTCTTCTTGCTCAATTGTCCCTCGATAAACAGATCTTCCTGGTGGCATTAAATACTTTCTAAAAACACAGCTTTTGGGGCGCCGGGGTGGCTCAGTCGGTTAAGGGTCCAACTCTTGACCTCAGCTCAGGCCTTGATCTCAGGGTCATGAGTTTAAGCCCCACGTTGGGCTCCGTGCTGGGCGTGGAGCCTACTTAAATAAAAATAAATTAAAAAATAAAAACACAGCTTCCAGCCCTTTGCCCTGTGTATATCAAGAACAGTGGTTCTCAGCCAGATTTTGTTGCCTTGCAGATATTTTTGGTTGTCACAACTTGGAGAGATGAGGTGCTACTGGCATCTAGCCAGGGATGCCACTGAAACATCCTCCAACGCGCAGGACAGCCCCCACCACAAAGAGTGATCCAGCCTCAACTGGCAGCAGCGCCATGGTCCAGGCACCCTGCTTTGGAGGGGACTGTCGCTGCGACCTCCCTCAGACTTCTTGCATCCCTTGGGCCCGACCTGCTCCATTCAAGAGACACACACACACACCACCCAGATCATCCAGGTGACCAGATGCTCCCAAGACTTCACAGAGCCCCTGTGTTACAGCCAACAGGGGATCTCAACTGAGCCCTGAGTCCCAGAGAAAAGTCCCTGGTGGGAGCATCCTTGGAAACCTTAAATCCTCAAGAAAACTCTTCTCCCCAGACAAGCATAATGGTTCCAAATGGATCATCGCATTTTTTTTTTAAGAGTGCAAAGAATGATTCTGTGTGGGCCAACCCACTGGAGCTTCTGTATCAACGGCACTTCTGTCAACAGATGTGATGGCCCACGCACACAGCTCACAGCAAAGACAAGGGTCCTTTGAGATCAGGGGAAGGGAGGAGGGGCTGCTCTTCAGCCCCGACATCACAGCACTGCTGGTTCCAGCGGCCACCATCCCCTTTCCTCTGAAACCAGACAGATAATCACATCCAATAAGCCCCCCACCCGCCCACCGCCCCGGGGCTGCAGACCAGCGGTACATGCACCAGTGCTGATGATAAGGGATGAAAAGCCCTAAAAGCCCACAGGGCTTAACCCGGGGTTTCTCCGCCTCGACACTGCTAACATCTGGGGCTGGATCGAGTCTTTGTGGCGATGGCTGTTCTGTTCATGGGAGGGTATTTTGCACCATTCCTGGCCTCTAGCCACTCATGCCAGGGGCACCTCCCTGCATGCCCCCCCCCAAAGCTGTGACAAACAAAAGTGCCCCTAGACATTGCTGGATGTCCCCTGAGGGGGCCAAACTGCCCTCAGTGGAGAACCACTAGCTTCAACAGATTCCGAATCTTTGTCCAGGGCAAGCTGGCTCCGTCCCGTGAATGTTGACAGAACAAGAGGTGGGGTGGGAGGCACTGAAGCCAGTTGGTTCCCAAGCCCCTGCCTGGAGGGTCTATGTTATCTCAACAGGGAGATACCAATAATAAGCACATTTCATTCATTCCATGAGTACTGACTAAGCACCTACTATGTGCCAGGCACCGTTCTGGGTACTGAGGATGCAGCAGCGGACATAAAGGACCAAGACCCTGCTCTCGGGCTTCTTACCCAGGTCTGAGGATCATACAAACCCGGCGCCTGCACTCCCTCCAACACTGATTAACCACCTACTATGTGAAGGAACCAAAACTGGATCCAGGAACTCATATGATAAGCAACCCCCACTCCCCCCAGGATCTATTTGGCACTTAAGGCCTCAGGGCTCTACACACATTTATTTACTCCTTGCAGCCAGCCTTAGAGATCAGCAACCCCATTTCGCAGATGGGGATCACCCACTAGGGGGAACGTGAGTGACAGCCCAGGTGCCAGATCTCTTCAGTCCCAAGTCAGTGTTAAGGTTCTATCAGTTTGTGGGTTTTAGCTTAACTCTGTCCTGGAAGCTGGTATCTTTCCACAAAGCCACTGAGTGCACCAGCAGGGCAGGGTGCTGGGAAAGCCCACATGGAAGAGAAGAAAGCAGAGGTTCAGGTTGCACCCCTTAGCCAGGACCCGAAAGGCAAAGGGCAGGAGCAGATGGTATTGTCTTCTGTTTCCCATTTTCCATCCAGGGCCTGGGCTGGGCTCAGGGAGGGGAGGAAGGAGGCTCTGAAGCTGGGTTAGGGACTGCCTTCCTCATGCTCCCACAACCTTCCTGGGCCTGACATACAAGGAACGGGTCTTCTTTTAGAGCCCACACCAAGCACCCCGTGTCTGATGGCACCCGCACAAAACAGCTTCCCCTGTCCTGACCCCTGTTCTCAATGGAGGAAAAACCTTAGGTGGTTCCCCCTGTGCCAGAGTTTTGCAACCCCAAGTTCAAAGCCCTCCTCCTCATCCTTCCTGGCTTCCTCGTTTCTCTTTTGGAGTGGGGTGGGGTGTCTTGCATCTGGAATGGGGGAATTCTGAGGAAAGAAGGGTTCACCAGGGGCCGTGAGGGAGAGGCTAGGAGAATAAGGAAAAGAGAGGGCTTACGAAATGGGAGGATTATTTTAAGGGGAGGGGGTTGAAAGTCATTCTGAAAAGGAAGAAGGGAATGGTGGGGGGGAGGGATGCTTTCGAGGAGATGGAAGACTGGGAAACTGAGGCTTTGGAAGAGTGAGGGGTTTCTGGGGGAGATGGACCATTGGGGGAGCCCAAGGAAGTGGAGAACTGGGGGCATCTGAAGGATACGGTGGAACGTGAGGTGCCTGGAAATGGAATGGAGACGGAGCATCTGGGGGTGTCTGGGAGGAGATGGAGGATGTGCCATGTTGGAGAGAGAGAGGATCTGGGAGTGGTCCGGGGTAGGGAGAACTGGGGGTGCCTGGAAGGAAAGGGGGTCTTGGGTGCCTGGGGAAACAGGATTCGGGGTGTCTAGGAGAGGGATGGCTGGAGGATGCTCGGGAGATGGGGGGTTCGGGTGCGTCTGGGAGCGCTCCGGGGCAGAGCTGCGGGCCGGCTCCCCCCTTCACCCCGGCTCACCGAAGAAGGGCGGCAGGTGGGACACCGCCTCCAGGAAGGGCCCCGTCTCGATCTGCTTGTCCGCGGGCAGCGGCTTCAGCAGGTGCTCCGCCAGCAGCGCCATTTCGGGGTCGAGGCCGGCGGTGATGCCCCAGCCGGCGCCGCGGGCGTCCACGCCGCCCCCCGGGCCGCCGCCGTCAGCGCTGGGGCCGTCACTGCCGCCCGCCGCAGACTCCGGGGACGCCAGCGTCACCACTTCCGCCCGCGCCGCGCCCCGCGTAGCCGAGCACTCAGCGCCGCCCGCAGGCCGAGCGCCTAAGCGTTCCGCCGCGCCGCCCCGCCCCTGCCCGCCCGCGCCAATCCGCGCCCGCCGCCGCGCCGGCTGCCCAATCCGCGCCCGCCGCCGCGGGCCTCCGCGCCGCCATTGGGCGGGGGGCGGGAGGCAGGAGGCGGGGGGCGGGGCCGGCCTGTCCGGCGTGGAAGCGCGCCGGCTCTCCGGTCCAGGTCCGCCCAGGTGAGCCGCTCCCAGGTGAGGCTTTCCCAGGTGTTCCTGCAGCCTCCCGCCGTATTGCCCCTCCGCCCCCAACCTGGGCGCGCCGACTCAGGCTGGGTCCTCGCCTAATGGGGGCGTAGAACTGCTCAGGTCACAACACAACCCCCATACCAGCCCAGGTTTACAGCCCAACGCAGCCAGCGCCCCTGAGGACACCTATTTCCTCAAGAACAGAGCCTGCCCTCCAACAGCCCCAGGTAGCCTGCTGGACACTGCTTGGGTCACAGTTCTCTTTAGCTACAACCAATGGGGACGTCTGATTCTTCTCCAATGATCTAAGATCATACCAATACCTACTGGACCCTGCTCAAGTCACAAGTTTAACCCAGCCGTACCTAGCTAAGACTCCTGTTTCCCAAAATCTGGGATCTTGTCTGACCTAAACAGTCCGATGTTACCTAATGGTAACCTGGCCCAACTCAACCACCACCGGACTGGACACTTGTTTCCCCAAACCTAACCTCACATCTACAGTCCAGGATACCTGCTTGTCATCACTTGGAGCACAAGTCACATGAGTTGCAACCCACCTAAACGTTTGTGTCCTAAAACCCAATACCCATCTTGTCCAAAAACTCTAGCACACAGTTATTGAGAGGTTTTCATTCATTCCAGAATAAATGTTCATTGTGCCATGTGCCATGCACTATGCTAGGTAGGAATTGTGGATAAAAGTTATGAACAGTACAGCAAAATTCCTGCTCTCCTGGTGCTGGCATTCTGGTTTGGGAGATAACACAATACAATACACAAACAAGACAATTTCAGACACTCACAACTAGAAATGAGGAAAATAGAACACCAGGGCGCCTGGGTGGCTCAGTTGGTTAAGCGACTGCCTTCGGCTCAGGTCATGATCCCGGAGTCCCGGGATCGGGTCCCGCATCGGGCTCCCTGCTCGGCGGGGAGTCTGCTTCTCCCTCTGACCCTCCCCCCTCTCATGTGCTCTCTCTCTCTCTCTCTCATTCTCTCTCTCTCAAATAAATAAATAAATCTTAAAAAAAAAGAAAAGAAAAGAAAATAGAACACCAGAGTGTCGGAGGAGGACTGGGGGAAATAGGAGGTCGGAGGTTGAGGCAATGAGTCCCTATGAAGAGCTGAGACCTGAAGGAGAGGTAGGAGACAGCCAGAGTGTCTGGACACTGCGCCAAAGCCTTAAGGTGACCCAAAGCCTGGTGTGTGCAAGCACCCCGGGGGACCAGGGGAGAGAATGGGAGTGGAGAGAGAGGAGTTTAGCTCAGGGAGGAGAGCAGGGGCATGCTGGGTTAGGTAGGGGTGGTACAGAGTTCGGATTTTTATCCTAAGGGCAATGAGAAATCACTTGTGCCAGAAAAAAATAATGGCCAAACTGTAATAAATATTTTTAATTTAATCTTTCAGGGGGCAGATGGGAGAAGAGATTGTTCCGAGACAAGGGTATAACCCAAGCACAGTCACGAATGAGGGGGTCTGAGGGAGACAAAGCTATCATCATTCTTGCTCATGACACAGACCCTGACATGCCCCATCAAGTCAGATCTCCCACTGATAGGAGCCCAAGCCTTCCACTTTGGCTTGTTCCCACCCCACCCAACCTCACCACCTCAGGCATCCTAAGATACGATCTCCTTGAAGCCTCGCCATCCTGCCCAGCACCCTGGCCCAGTGCCAGTACTCCACCCACATTTCAGACACCTCCATCAATTCCACAGAGAGATTACAACCTACAATGAGGACCTCCAGCATCAGGTGACACCCTGATTTCTCAACTTGCTCCATCCTGGCCAAATCACCCAGAAACTATGGCTAACAAAGAAATTCAAGTCTATAAGAATTGTCTTGCTATGGACTATTTCATGTGCTGAGAAAGATCATACCTCCAAGTTAATGGAGTAGTTTAAAAGTTTTTCCATCTACCCATCTCGTCTACCCACCCATCCATCCATCCATCCAACAAATGTTTTAAATGCCTGCTCTGGGGAGATTCCCATACCTTATTATAGGGATTGGGCTGATCCCAGGGGCCAGCTGGTAGCATAAATGGATGCTATGGGCTATACTATAGCCCATATATTTACACAATAAGGAGTGATGGGGACCGAGGAGTAGGGGTGATGGGGACTGTGGAGTAGGGGGTCACATGACCCATCTAACAGGCACTGTGGGGGGGCGCCTGGGTGGCTCAGATGCCTAAGCATCTGCCTTCGGCTCATGTCATGATCTCCAGGTCCTGGGATCCAGCCTCATGTCGGGCTACCAACTTCTCCCTCTCCCTCTGCCTCTCCCCCTGCTTGTGCTCTCTGTCTCTCTCTCAAGTGAATAAATAAAATCTTAAAAAATAATACATAAAAAACAAAGGACACTATGGGGGTCCCTGGGTGGCTCAGTCAGTTGAGCATCCGACTCTTGGTTTTGGCTCAGGTCATGATCTCAGGGTCGTGAGATCGAGCCCCATGTCAGATTCAGCACTCCGCGAAGAGTCTGCTTGTCCCTCTCCCTCTGCTCCTCCCCCCTGCTCGTGCTTTCTTTCTCTCTCTAAAATAAATAAATTAAATTCATCTTTTTTTAGAAAAAAGAAGCTAATCACTTTGGGGAAACCAAGGCAGCTCACTGGCTCTAAGGCTTCTGTCTCAGGACCAGGTGGAGAAAGCTAAGACTCCCAGTGATCTCCTGGGAAGAAAGGGTCCAGAATGATCAAACCCTCCCGCCTCCGGGAATACCAGATAATTCCTCATTACTAGCGCCTCATCTCCCTGGCAGAAAGTTCTGGTGAAGAGTAAAAGGAGGAGTGCTCGCTTCGGCAGCACATATACTAAAATTGGAACGATACAGAGAAGATTAGCATGGCCCCTGCGCAAGGATGACACGCAAATTCGTGAAGCATTCCATATTTTTTGGAGCACTGGGTGTTATGAACAAACAATGAATCATGGAACACTGCACCAAAAACTAATGATGTAATATATGGTGATTAACATAACAATAAAAAATTAAAAAAAAAAGAGTAAAAGGAGGAAAGCTCGAGATCAGTGGTTCTCAAACTTGAATAAACACTAGAATCAGGAGGGCATTGTAAAACACGGATTGCCGGGTCCCATCCCCTCACCCTGCTCATGCGCAAATAAATCTTCAAAAAAATATTAAAAAATAAAGGATACTGTGGCTATTCACCTGGCCACTCATTGCCCACAGTTGTTAGCATTTCAGATTTCTCAAGAAGTCAGAAACTTAGATTAGAGGTAAAATCTCTTGATTTTTAGATGTTGGCAACGAATTCAAATTAAAAAAAAAAAAACACTACGTAAGCCACACAGAACATTTTTTTCCTCTTTTTCTTTTGACACAATCTCAAACTTACAGAGAGGTTGCGAATACAATTCAAATAACTCTTTACCCCTGAACCACTGGAAGTTGGTTGCACTTGATCTTAGCCAAAAGGCCAAGAAGCGATTGGAAGTTGGTTGATACAATGCCCACCACCCTAAATATTTCAATGTGTATTTCCTTCAAACAGGGATGTTCTCCAGTGGAATCACAATACATCCATCAGTGCAAGAAATTAACACTGATACATCATTACCATCTAAAGTTCAGACCCATTCAAGTTTCACCATTTGTCCACATGATGTCCTCTGTAGCAAAAAGGTCCAGTTCAGGATCTCACGTTGCCTATAGTTAGTTGTCCTGTGAAGTCTCTTGAGTCTTTTTCAATCCGGAATATTCCTGATTCTTTCTTTGGCTCTTATGACCTGGATACTCTTAAAGAGACAGGGCAGTTATTTGGAGAATATCTCTCTGTTTATGTTTGATGTTTTCTCTTAATTAGATTCAGGTCATGCATCTTTTTCTTTTTAAGATTTTATTTATTTTATTTTGAGAGAGAGAGAGAACGAGCATGGAGGAGGGGCAAAGGGAGAGAAAGAGAGAGAAGCAGACTCCTGGACTGAGCAGGGAGCCGGACGTGGGGCCCAATCCCAGGACCCAGAGATCATGACCTGAGCAGAAGTCAGATGCTTAACTGACCCAGGCACCCCTCAGGTCATGCATCTTAGATTTTATTTTTTTAAGTAATCCCTGCACCCAACGTGGGGCTCAAACACAACTCCAAGATCGAGTCACACGCTCTACTGACCAAGCCAGCCAGGCATCCCATGCATCTTAGATTAGATAGATAGATTAGATTAGATAGAATGTGGATTCTATACATCCTGAACTATCACAGAAGTGATGCTGTGTCTTTCTTGTTGCATCGTAACAGATGATACATGACTTCAATTTGTCCCACTATTGGTAAGGTTGACTTCGATCACTTGAAAGAGGTGGTATCTTTTAGGCTTCTCCACTGTGCAGTGAATCTGCTCTTTTCCTCGTTGAAACTAATAAATAATCCATAGGGAGGGACTTGGAGACCAGGTAAATGTCCCATGTCTCATCAAACTTTCCATTTATTTAGGTCAGTAGAGACCGATGTAAATGATTCCATGGGTTACAATACATTACTGTTATTCTTTCTTTAGGTGCCAAGTTATCCTAGATTGGCCTGTGGTGGCCCCTTCAGGCTGGCTTCTGTGTCCTTTTGACATGTCACTCATCCTGTCAGCATTTCCTTACTCTCTAGCAAAACATATTTCAGACTCATCTTGTCCTTTCCCTGCCCTAGGCCTGAAAGCAGCCATTTCTCCAAAATGCCGAAGTTCCTTTCAGTGGAGAACAGTATTCAGACACCAAGATCTAGATGTGCTTCCTGTTACTGGGGAGTCACTGCTCCTAGATCCTCTCCGTGGACAGAATTACACACGCGTGTGCACACCCATGTACACACACACACACATTTATGTCAATATTTGTCTCTATTTGTCTCTATAGTCCTCTGCTATATTAAAAACCATGAGTTTGGAACGCCTGGGTGGCTCAGTCAGTTAAGCATCTGCCTTCAGCTCAAGTCGTGATCCTGGAGTCCTGGGATTGAGTCCCGCATCGGGCTCCCTGCTCAGGGGGAGTCTGCTTCTCCCTCTCCCTCTGCCTGCCACTCTCCCTGCTGGAGCTCTCTCTCTCTCTCTGACAAATAAATAAATAAAATCTTTAAAAAAAAAAAACCCAAAGAAAAAAACCATGAGTTCATCCTAATAGATCCAATTACAATCTAAGTCCATGGGGCTAAGTCCTGTTCTTCCCATTTCCACATTGGGAACGCCCTTGTCCAACAGTGAGAAAGCTGACATTCTTATTGTCTTCAGGGTGTTTGCTTCTTTGGCCCCAAGTGCAACAATTTCTTACTGTCGATGCCACCCTCTTCCCAACAAGGATGCCCTTTACAGCCCACTGGAGCTCAGGTTGCCTTTCTGCGGGGATGCCCTCCTCACTCGCATGAGCTCTGGCCGCCCATGCTGGGCTCCCCTCACCCCATGAGGATGCTCTTCTTACCCCATGTGCACGATGACACCTTTCTCTGTGGGGAACCATGTACCCTCTCCCCGTTCCCCCACTGCTGCTGCTTACCTTGCTGGGACCCTCCAAATGGCTCTTGGGTTGAATGGCTCAAGAACAGAAGGGAAGGGAAAGGAAGTGAAAGGAGGAGACATGGAAGGAAGAGGGGAGGGGCCACGTGTTGAGTGTTGACTCTGAACGAAAGAGAACAGAGGATGAAATCATCAATAAGTAAAGTGTCATGGGGGGAAATACAGGCAGACACAGAAGAGCTGCCTCATCTCTTTGGACTGTTGGGCCATCCCACTTGTCCCATCAGCTGCAAACTCCCTCCCAAGCCCATCTGCTCGACCAGCTTAGCCAGCGGCAGTCTACCCTTGTGGTTGGAAATGACTCAGGGCATTGAGGTGTTCACCCTACACAGTTTCATCATCTTCCCAAGCCAGCCCCACCCAGGGTTAATAGCTTCTTCCCAAACTGAATCATCCAATCCTGGCTACTCAGACAGTCTCTCCCCAACGGCATCTGTTGGGATGGATAAAGTAGGCCAAATCCATGGTCTTTTTGACATTTTATCCTCAGCCTTCCCACAGGCAACAGTAATGATAACAATAACGACAGGTCCTATTTTTTGAGCATTTACTGTGTTTTTTTTTTTTTAAAGATTTATTTATTTATTTGAGAGAGTGAGAATGAGAGAGAGAGAGAGTATATGAGAGGGGGAGGGTTAGAGGGAGAAGCAGGCTCCTCGCTGAGCAGGGAGCCCGATGCGGGACTTGATCCGGGGACTCCAGGATCATGACCTGAGCCGAAGGCAGTCGCCCAACCAACTGAGCCACCCAGGCGCCCCGAGCATTTACTGCGTTTGAAGCCCAACACCTCCACTTGCTAGCTGGGTGGCCACGGACAAGTCATTTCCTGTGTGAGTTTCCTGGGGTTGCTATATTGCAAAGGCCCACAAGTCTGGTGGTTTAAAACAACCAAAAATTTATTCTCTCTGTTTTGGAGACCAGAAATCTGAAATCCGTACCGCCAGGGCAAAATCAAGGTGTCAACAGCACGGCATGCCCTCAGAAAGTTCTAGAGGATAATCTGCTCCTTGCCCCTTCAGCTTCTGGGGACTCTGGGCGTCCTTTGGCTTGGGGCTGCATGGCTCCAATATCTGCCTCTGTCTTCACATGGCTTTCCTTGGTATGTGTACAGTCCCCCCATCTCTGTCTTTTTTTTTTTTTAAGATTTTATTTATTTATTTGAGAGAGAGAATGAGATAGAGAGAGAGCATGAGAGGGGAAAGGGTCAGAGGGAGAAGCAGACTCCCTGCTGAGCAGGGAGCCCGATGTGGGACTCGATTCCGGGACTCCAGGATCATGACCTGAGCTGAACGCAGTCGCTTAACCAACTGAGCCACCCAGGCGCCCCCCCATCTCTGTCTTATAAGGGTGCTTGTGATGGCAGTTAGGGCCCAGCCAGATAATGCAGGATAATCCCTCCATCACAGGATCCTTAACTCGATCACATCTGCCAAGACCCCTTTTCCACATAAGGTCACATTGAGGGGTCCCAGGGATTGGGAGCCCATCTCTTTGGGGACCCATTCATTAGCCTACCACACTTTCCCTCTCTAACCCTCCATGGTCTTGTTGGGGAACAGGAACCTCCTGTCCCCTCAAGGTCCTAGTTGGACCAAGAATCAAATTGATGGGGGCACCTGGGTGGCTCAGTCATTAAGCGTCTGCCTTCATCTCAGGTCATGATCCCAAGGTCCTGGGATCGAGCCCCACATCGGGCTCCCTGCTCAGCGGGAAGCCTGCTTCTCCCTCTTCTACTCCCCCTGCTTGTGTTCCCTCTCTCTCTGTGTCTCTCTCTGTCAAATAAATAAATAAAATCTTTAAAAAAAAAGAATCAAATGGACGCAAAACAGATTAAGAGAAAGTCAGATTTGATTTTGTATGTACGGGGAATCCATGTAGACATGGGAATTCCAAAGACAGGTACAATGAGGTGTACGTGTCATGATGAACTAAGGAGAAGGGGGTAGGGGGTCCAGCACTTCAAAGAGAAGGAATGCAATTCACAGGAAGAAAGAGTAAATATTGGGGGTGGTGCCTGGGTGGCCCCGTTGGTTAAGCGTCTGCCTTTCGATCAGGTCATGATCCCAGGGTCCTGGGATCGAGCCCCACGTTGGGTTCCCTGCTCAGCAGGGAGCCTGCTTCTCCCTCTCCCACTCCCCCTGCTTGTGTTCCCTCTCTCGCTGTCTCTCTCTGTCGAATAAATAAATAAAATCTTTAAAAAACAAAAAAGTAAATATTTGGTAAACACACGTTTGCTGGGCTGCACAGAAACAATGGGACATAGAGAGGACTTTGATCAAAGTGGCCTTGCTGGGTCCCTCCCCGGCCAGCATCCCTTGTTCATACCATAATGCAGTTCTATATGGTGCTAGCCCTCTTCCCGGAGCAGGTCCTCTATCTAAATTCTTTTGTGACAGTTCTAGGGGAAGGTAAAGTGCTTTTCCTTAAGCTGATGGGGTTTGATGGCTTTTTAACCCACCATCATCTTCATGACAATGTGGCCCATCTTGGGGCGGCCGGCCCTTGGCCCCCACGGTCTCATCAGTGAAAGGAGGACAATAGGTCACCATCACGCCCTCTGTCATGAGGTTGAAGGGGTTAATGTAAATCAGGCAGTTGGCAAGTTGGCAGGCAGGCAGCCCACCATGAATGGGGTGGTTATTATGAATTGATTTCTTGAGTTATTTCTACCCAGGATTGGCAGTCCTGGGGGTAATTGATTCCAGTGATGTCACCTCTCCAACTGCCAGGTTTTCAGCAGGACTAAATGTGCCAAATGGGCTTTGTTGAGCCAACTCCTCTGGGTGTGAAGAGCCGCCATGCCAACCCGCCTTGCTGTTTCCAGGGCCCGTCTGCTGCTTTTCCCTAATTAACGTGTAGGCGACACCGCGGGCAGGCCCGCTTGCTGCCGTCCCCGGAAAACGGCACAGCGCACTGCAGCTCAATATTTGCACATTTTTTCAGTTACTGGATGGAAAAAGTATTGGGGGCATTGAAACAGCACAGAGTAGAGGAAAGGGAGAAATACCACCTCATCCTTGCGCCCATACAGGGAGGGGTGGGGGTGGGGGGGCTCCGGGCGGAAAATGCTGCAAGCAGACCCAAGCATTGTGTCCCTGACCCAACAAACCATGGCAAACGACCACTGTTAGTCATTTGGAGAAATAGAGAAATTGAAAGCTAGTCTTCTTCATTCCACTCAATTCCACAGACTTTTTAATTTTTTTATTTTTAAAAATTATTTATTTGAGAGAGTGAGTGAGAGAGAGACAGAGAGAGAAGGAGCGGGGCAGAGGCAGAGGGCGAGGGAGAAGCAGACTCCCCACTGAGCAGGGAGCCAGACGTGGGGTTCAATCCTGGGACCCCAGGATCATGATCTGAGCCGAAAGCAGACTTCGGCTTAACCAACTGAGCCACCCAGGCGCCCTTCTTCTCCCCCCTTTTTTATTTACTTTTTTTTTTTTTAAAGATTGTACTTATTTACTTGACAGAGAGAGACACAGCGAGAGAGGGAACACAAGCAGGGGGAGTGGGAGAGGGAGAAGCAGGCTCCCCGTGGAGCAAGGAGCCTGATGCGGGGCTGGATCCCAGGACCCCGGGATCATGACCTGAGCCGAAGGCAGACGCTTACTGACTGAGCCACCCAGGCGCCCCTCTTCTCCCTTTTTTAATAGGAATAAATCATGCACTGAATCTAGCATCTGAACATGAGGAGACAAGGGAACAGATAAGAACACAGACTCTGGAGTCTGACAGACACAGGATCAAACCCTAGGTCTGCTGCTTCCAGCTGTGTGACCTTGGGCAAATGACATCATCTCTCTGAGCCTCGGCTTCTTCATCTGTAAAATGGGGATCCTAATGGCACTTCCTTCCAAGTGCCAAGGACAATATTCAGGGAGATGGCATATTTAAAGATTCACCTGGGACACACCTTGGCACTTGAAAGAGGTCCCATGGGGATGCCGAGGGTGATGTTGCTGACCATCAACATGCCCTCCCCAGCTCTCAGAAATTCGGAGTAAAAGTAGGGAGTCCAGGAAAGTGGAAGGCCCCCAGGCCCACCTGTCAGGGGACCTAAGATCTGGTTCTAACTCTGTGGATCGGTTTCAAGACTTGATGTCCCTCCTTGAGCCTCATTTTCCAAGGGTTAAGGGAGGAGGCCTTGCACGATAATTTCAGAGGTCCCTCCCTCTGTCACGAGCACCCTATGAAGGTGCACACACAAAATGTGTCTTTCCACAACGTCAGCTTTATTCAGTCATAAAGCAAGGTTCACATAATTATACAGCAGGTTCAGGATTCCAAACTCAATGACATTTCACCACCTGACTAACGGCTTCTTACATGGCACGCAGAGCAGAACACGACAAGTCACACAACAAACAAGATAATCGAGTGGGGAGGAAGTTAATGAAGAAAAAAAAAAGAAAGAAAAAACGCGGAGTCAATCTGTGGGCGCACCATTGAGACGAGACCTGGGCCTGGTCCCGGGTCAGCTCTTGGCACTTACTGCTTCTTCTTATTCTGTTCAAGTGGCGAAGGATCTCAGTTCTGTTGGGGGATCCATCGGGCAGAGCCTTCGGGGGCCGCTGCCTTTTTTAAGTGGCCAGGCATAGAGGGGTCATGGCTGGAGAGTCTGACAGTTTGCTGCCAAAATCCTCTCCCGCTTAAAGGGCTCTATCAGTCTTGGGCCAGTCTTGGGCGGCGGCCCACCTGCTCAGCTCCTGCTTGTTATCAGCTCTGGAGTGTGGTCAGCTGGTGCTGGTCCCGGCGATATCTCGTAGCCGAGGTACCCTTAACGGCTGGCATCATTGCTCCGCATAGGCCCCTGCTTGACATGAGTGACTCCATCTTGCTCTCTACATCCTTCTACCTTCTAATTCCAATAGTGGCTTTGGGGGGAGGGGGCATGTCCCTCACTCCTGCTGCCCTTCCCCCAGGACCCAGGCCAGTCACTTGAGCACTTTGTTGTCCAGGTGAGGGTGGTGCGGAGGCACACCTGAGGAGACAGGACAAGTAGGGAAGATTTTTCCAGGGACAAAGGTTCTTGAAATTCAGTAGAGGAGTTTGGGAACACCCCAGGTGCTTGCTCAACCAAGACTGCGCTCGCTTTCAAGAACCAGTCCTGGCACATGGCCCAGGTTGGGGGCAAACATCTCTGGCAAAGGTGTGGCCCTCCAGCTCCGGCCCCCGTGTCCCCCACTACAAGTGTGCTTAAGTTAGTGTCCCCCTGGCCAGAGTTTCACTCACTCCTTCATCCAGTATTTATTTATTTATTTTTAAGATTTTATTTATTTATTTGAGAGAGAGAGAATGAGAGCACGAGAGGGAAGAGGGTCAGAGGGAGAAGCAGACTCCCTGCTGAGCAGGGAACCCAGTGCAGGATTCGATCCCGGGACTCCAGGATCATGACCTGAGCCGAAGGCAGTCGCCCAACCAACTGAGCCACCCAGGCGCCCTTCATCCAGTATTTATTAAGCACCTGCTGTGTACCAATCAGTACAGCAGAGACAGGGGACACATCGTAGGAACAAGGCAGCGAGGTCCCTACTCTCATGAAATTCAGAGTCTAGTGTGGGCAGGTTATTAATTTTAAAAAATCATTTCTTTCCCACTGCAGTGAACACTATGGGAAAAATGCAGTGTGCCCCAAGGCAGGCAACCTGACCTCATCAGAGAGGATCAGGGAGGGCTTCCCAGAGAAAAGGGCATTTATGAGACCTGAAGGATAAAGAGGAGTTAGAAGTGGTGCAGAGCCTTCCAGGCAGAAGGAACAGCATGGCAGAAACTGGCCATGGGAGTTAAAGGAAAGGCCAGTGTGGTGGGCGAGGCTGGCCAAGGGCCAGACCACCACACTGGGTCCCGTGGCTTGCTCATGGTGTGAGCTTCAGGCAGAGGGAAATGGGGAGCCCAGGAAGGCTCAAAGTTAAGCAGAGAAGGGAGTTGCTCTGACATGATCCACCCGTCACCTTGAACTTGGGAACTTAGGAAGTAGAAGCTCTCCACCGTCCAGGGGTGGCCAGTGGGTGCACCCACGTCCAGGAAAGTCACAGAAAATGCAAGGCCATCTTGATGATGCCCCATCTTGGTGGACTGCGACCACATCTGACAGCCCAGCAGAATGGAACTGGTGTGGGCTTTGGGATGGGGACCCTGACTCCCTCTACGGGCCCTGAGAGCCCTCTGTCCAACGGCATGAAGCCTCAGTTTCTCCATCTGAAAAGTGGGGTTGCCATAACCCATACTTCCTGGAGACACTGTGAGAAGGAAAGTCACAGGGGCACGGGACAGTCCCTGTCCAATGACTGCTGAGCAGGTGCTCGCTGAGGCCACCAACTGCACTCACCAGACACACTGGCTAGGCCACTTACCCCGTTTGGGCACACCCTCCCCATCTCTGGGCCTCAGCTCCCCCTGTGAAAAGTGAGGGGTGAGCTCCACCAAGCTGGCTCAGGTGGTTCTCCCACTGTGGTCTTGGGTGCCCCCCAACCCCAGGGAGAACCAGCCTGGGGGTGAGGGTAGGGGTGGGGGTGTGCAGGGGAAGTGGGGGACCTCCGACATCAGTTCTCCAGCGGCTGTCGTGGTTCAGGAATTACACTCAGGGGCGCCTGGGTGGCTCGGTTGGTTAGGCGACTGCCTTCGGCTCGGGTCATGATCCCGGAGTCCAGGGATCGAGTACCGCATCAGGCTCCCTGCTGGGCGGGAGCATGGTGATATGTGATATGGTGAGGTCTGCTTCTCCCCCTGACCCTCCCCCCTCTTGTGCTCTCTTGCTCTCTCTCTCAAATAAATAAAATCTTTAAAAAAAAAAAAAAAGAATTACACTCGGAATGTAAAAGTGAAGGTCTCACACATCACATTCATTTTCTTCTCCAGAAGGCGTGCTATTTGCACACGGAGCGGGCCGTGTCTTCTGAAATGCGGCTGTGGCAAAAGCAACCAGCCTGAGTGATTCAAGCTCTATTCTAGGCCCCTGCTGCACCCCTGCGAGGTGGGGGAAGCATTCTTCCACCAACCTCTCCTTTCTGTGGGCCTCGGCAAACTGCCAACCTGTCTAGGGAAAAGGGTATTTGAATATTTTGTTTTCTGGTGTCTTTTTAAGCCAGTAATACCTCGGTCACAGAAATACCCATACCCGCCCGCAGTGTGATACATGCCGTGTAAGTATTATTATTGTTATTATCTGTTTCCACAACCTGATTTTGTACATTAAATAATAGCCGAAGGACACGGAGATGGTTGCGCAACACTGTGAGTGTACCTTTTTTTTTTTTTTTTAAGGTTTTATTTATTTATTTGAGAGAGAGAGAGCACAAGCCAGGGGGGAGAGGCAGAGGGAGAAGCAGGCTCGAACCCAGGACCCTGGAACCATGACCTGAGCCGAAGGCAGATGCTTAACGACTGAGCCACCCAGGTGCCCCACTGTGAGTGTACTTCATGCCACTGCATTGCACACTTAAAAATGGTTGATTTTATAAGTGTATTTTAACGCCCTCCTCCCTAAGTGTCTCATATATATATAGAACTGTGAGCAATGCTGCTCTAGAAAAGTCTGTCGATGGGAATGCTTCCTGGTAACTGAGAAAATGACTTAAAGCAAGAAGACTCTTTAGTTGATCTTCTAAAAAGGAAGCCCATTATATGTATATACCGCATCTTCTCTATCCATTAACAATTCTTTACTGTATACTTAAATCTTTGTTAAGGGAGGGATGCCTGGGTAGCTCCATTGATTAGGTGCCTGCCTTCAGCTCAGGTCATGATCCCAGGGTCCTGGGATAGATCCCCGCATCGGGCTCCTTGCTCTGCAGGGAGCCTGCTTCTGCCTGCCCCTCCCCCTGCTTGTGCTCTTGCTCTCGATCTCTGATAAACAAATAAATAAAATCTTTTTTAAAAAAACAAATTTTCTTAAGGGGGTAGATCTCAAGTTACATGTTTTTTGTTCTGTACCATAAAACAGTAATAAAAGGAAAAACTTAGAAGGAAAAAAAAAAAAAGGAAGCCCAAGCTATGGGGTTGGGGGCCCCATGGATGGGCTGATTCTGTTTCTGACCTCACCATATCACCATATCACCAACAAGGAGCAGATTCTTCTCTCTCCTGCCCTGTGATGATCACAGCCAGCTGGGTCAGGGGGCTTCCTCCTGGTGGGAATATGGCTGCAGCAGTACCCTGGGTCTCCTGCAGATAGGACAACACCCAGCAACCACCCCCCAACACCCAGCAGACATCCCCTGAAGTGTCATTGGGTGGAACTGGGCCCCACGTCCCTTCCCACATAAGGGCATGGGTCCACCGCTGTTGGTTTAGACACATCAGGATTTCCTCCTAAAGCACACAGAGGAGGATACTCCACCCCAATCAGGGTGCAGCTTGAGCAGGAAAACTGGGGGGAATGGCTAGATTGATCACAACCCCTGATGGGCAAATAAGTAACAATGTCCCAGCGCCTTCCTTTCCGAGACGGGGGACTGAACCCAGCCCTTATGGAGGCAGGCGCTATGCAGAAAACCGTCAGTATCAGGGTCATTGTAACACCAACAGGGATCATTTATCAAGTCCCGACACTGTGCCTAGCTCTGGGCTAAGGCAGCTGTTACTACCAAACTCGTACTACCGTCCCCATTTCACAGATGGGAAAATTGAAGCTCAGAGATACAAAATGATTGAGGGCTGCACGGAGGCTCCTTCCTTCATACTGGCTTGGCCTTGAAAAATAAAAGGAATCCCCAAGACAGTGCCATTCCATCAGATGAATATATTCTAGCAGCCAGAAGCAGGCTGAACTACCCGAGGGCTCTGAATGGGAGGTTCTGGAACACGATTCCATTTTGCAGCTCCCTCTGCACATAGGAACAGGGTCTGATGAGCCCACCTGATTTACAGATGGTGCATCAGTGGGCATGGGAGGTCCTGGGCACACACCTGAAAGGGCAGGCTTACCTGCACGGGTCTCTCTCAGGGCGATGACCTCCGCACTGGGAGGAATGAGGTAAGCACGTGCCAGGAGTGCTCAGAGGGATGAGTGATGTGGCAGTGATGTACCTTTCTTTTGGGGGGGGGGGGCAGAAAACAAAAACAAAACCAGATGAAATTGAATGACAGTAATTAAAAGTGTCCCCCTTTCCTCCTGTGGTGGGTGGAGTGATGACCTCCAAAGATGTCCACTTCCCGATCCCAGAAGCTGTGAATATGTTACCTTGGCTATGTGGAAGAAGGGGCTTAGCAGATGTGATTAAGGTTAGAAACCTTGAGATGGCGAGGTTATCCTGAATTATCCAGGTGGGTACATGAATCCTTAGAAGTGGAGAAGCTTCCCCAGCTGCAGTCCAAGCAGATGTGACTAGTGAAGAATGGTCAGAGGGGCATCCTCGCTGTAAGCTGTGAAGACGGAGGAAAGCCAAGGAATGGGGCAGCCTCTAGAAGCCTGAAGAAGGCAAAGAAACCCATTTTTCCCCTCAAGCCTGGAGAAAGAAGTGCAGCCCCGCCGACACCTTGAACTCAACCCCGTGAGACTTCTGTCCTACAGAAGTACCTAATGAACAGAAGATGTTAGTAATGGAAAAATGAGTATTGAGTATAATGGAACTCTCTGTACTCTCTTTGCATTTTTCTGTAAATCTAAAACTATCCTAAAATACAGTTTATTTAAAATATGGATGAGCTTCCAGTTAAATAAATCAGTCAGCAGGATGATCAGTACAGCAAAGGGAATACAGTCGATAATATTGTAACAACTTTGGCAACAGATGGTGACCACACTCGTTTTGTTGTATATACAATTGTGGGATGGCTACATTGTGCACCCAAAACTAACATGATATTGTGTATCCACTCTTCTTCAATTAAAACATTAAAAATTTTTTACTTTTATTTTTATTTTTTTAAATTTAATTTTATTTATTTGACAGAGAGAGACACAGTGAGAGAGGGAACACAAGCAGGGGGAGTGGGAGAGGGAGAAGCAGGCTTCCCGCAGAGCAGGGAGCCGGACATGGAGCTCGATCCTGAGACCGATGCTTAACCACTGAGCCACCCAGGCACTCCTCAATTAAAACGTTTTTAATTAAAAAGAGGGGCACGTGGGTGGCTCAGTGGGTTAAGCATCTGCCTTCAGCTCAGGTCATGATCTCTCAGGGTCCTGGGATCAAGCCCCTTGACCAGCTCCCCGCTCAGTAGAGAGTCTCTTTCTCTGTCTCCCTCTGCCCCCCGCCCCAACCGTGCACGCCCTCTCTCTCTCAAATAAATAAATAAAATCTTTTAAAAAAAGTTTTTAATTAAAAAGATAAACTGCCCCAAACCTGACCAATTACATCAGAACCTCTGTCTCGGGGATCAAGCAACAGGATTAAAAAAAAAAAAAAATCACTCTAGGTGATTCAGACCTGTAGCCGAGGCTGAGAGCCACTCATCACTGAAAGCACCTCATAAAGTCTAGAGCAGGGGCGTGTGGGTGGCTCAGAGGGTTGAGCATCTGCCTTCGGCTCAGGTCGTGATCTCAGGTCCTGGGATCAAGCCCTGCATCAAGCCCCGCATCGAGCCCTGCATCAAGCCCTGCATTGGGCTCCCTGCTCCGCGGGAAGCCTGCTTCTCCCTCTCCCACTCCCCCTGCTTGTGTTCCCTCTCTCGCTCTGTCTCTCTGTGTCAAATAAATAAATAAAATCTTTAAAAAATAAATAATTAAAAAAAAAAACCTAGGGAGAAATAAAAATTCAAATCACCCTGAATCCTGCCCCCTAGTGATATCCACTGTTGTTGGTGGATGCCTTTTTACTTTTCTCATGGATATCTACATTTATGATTATTCTTATTCTCATTATTAAAACACACAACCTGGGGCTCCGATGGGCAGCCCCATAGCCCCAGGGTCTCCTGCAGCACTTGTTGTCTTCAGGGAGTATGGGGAGCCCAGCCCCAGTGAGGAGAGAAAAGCCGGAGGCGTGGCTGATGTTGAAACCCTGTGAAAACCCAGCTTAGACCAATGTGCCTTGGCAACGCCACCTACTAATTAAGGGAGGGCACGGGGCGGCCTCCAACGCCATCACGCTTCAGACAATGGGGAGCTGCTCCCGTGTCGTCACGCCATCTCTCCAGCCATGTTTTCTCCTCTCATGCTAGGACATCCAAAGACACAAGTCCAAGAACAGCCTTCCTCACGGCGCTGGTCCAGGACCCAGCACGAGCAGCGTCCACGTGCCAGGCCTCCCCCTCTCCGCCCCCTGTGGGCCACAGTCATCAACCTGTCACTAAATATTTAATATTGCTGAACTCTTTAAATGGCACAGCTGGTCCGCATCTGCTGGCCTCTTTTAAGAGCTACACCTGCAAGTCACAGGCTCCTGGAAAAGCAGTCTGAAGAGGGATCACACGCTCCTGGAGGTTGCATGTGAATCCCGGTTCGCACAGTCCTTGCTGTGGGACCTCAAAAGGGTGGCTTGCCTTCTCAAGGGTCTCAGTTCCCTCATGTACAGGGCGGAGGCAGGACTCCCACGCGCTGGAGGGAGGCTTAAGGGAGCGAGTACATCCCAAAGCGTCTGGCACATGGTATTCAAATAATGTTTTAGTTCTGTTTTGTCTTTCTTTTTGCTTTCTGTCTACATTCTGCTTCCCTTTTCCTTTTGGAGAAGAAGAAGGGACACAAAAGCAGGGAATCTGCTCATTCATTCTCAACAAATATTTATGGTGAGTCTTCCCTGTGCTGGATGCCGGCATTGATCTCAGGATCATGAGTTCGAGCCCCAAGTTGGGTATAGAAATTACTTAAAAAAATTAAAATCTTTTGGGGCGCCTGTGTGGCTTCGTTGGTTTAAGCGTCCAACTCTTGAATTTGGCTCAGGTCATGATCTCAGGGTCCTGGGATCGAGCCCTGCATCGGGCTCTGTGCTCAGTGGGGAGTCTGCTTCTCCCTCTCCCTCTGCCCCTCCCCCTGCTCGTGCACACATGCGGTTTCTTTCAATCTTTAAAAAAATAAATAAATCTTAAAAAAAATTTAAAAAATAAGATCTTTTAAAAAATAATAACATGGGAACAATAAAATATCTCACAGGGGTCCTGAGAAGAACAAAGGAAAAGATACTTGTAAAGATGCTTCATGAGCTACAGGTAGCTACGTATCATGAGGGTAGAAGCTGAATAAATGGGGGCCAGTGGGGATGGCTGTCCAGCAGAAGAGGCCCGGAGACCACAGCCTGAGGACCAGGCCCGTCAAGCCCTAGGAGCTGGAGTCCCACTAGTGGAGCTTGTTTGTCCTTTAAGGCAATTATACAGATAAGAAAACCAAAGGCTCAGGGAGCAGAGGAGACTTCACTCAAGAGGCACAAAATCAGGACCTAAGCCAGGTCTCCCCCTACTCAATTCACATGTTTCTTCCCCCCCCCCCCAATTCACATATTGCTGAAGTTCCTACCACACTCAGACCCACCAACAAGCATTTATGTATTGGGCTCTTTTGCTGGGCTGACCCTGGTGGGTAGCTGCTTCCCTGGCCCATTGGAGGGGTGAGGAGGGCGACACAATGTGGAAAAGTGGCCATGAGTTTGGCCAAAGGGGTAGGGACCAACAGGAGGGTAACCCTGGGGAATCTCATGCATGGAGCAGGGCAGACCCCGAGTCAGCAAGAGTCAAGTAAAGGGAGATGGGGAAAAAGAATACTTACCTGAGATGCACCAGGTGCTCTGCTCTCCATTGAACCCTTCATTTCATCTCACAAGGGCAATTCTAAAAAAATCAGCACTGCTGGTACTCTTGTTAAAGGGTACACTGAGACACATTAAAATTTTCAAGCGTTTATTTGGGTATATATCAATTTTAACGGAGTATCACCAAACCAAAGGTGGGTAGGAGCTCTCTGCCAGGAGGCAGGACCTGGGGGGAGAGCTTTCTTAAAGAGAAGAGGCTGAAGCAAAGCAAGGAAATCACTTTATTGGCTACAGCTCATGCAGTTGCTTTGTTTGGGAATAGCTAGGCGGCTGTCTGTAGTTGGCTGTCCTTATGTTTATTCTTTCTCGGATTTTGGATTTTAAATTTTTAAATTTTCTCAGATTTCTTGTGTGCAGCCAGGCTTGATTCTGAGTTAGGTTTTGGTTTGCTTGCTAGGCTAGCAAGGCATCAAAGCTGCCTGGTCTAATGGTCTCTCTGTTCAATTGCTTTACCACTCTCATTTCCCAGAGAGAAGTGACCTGCCCAAGGCCCCACAATTGGCTTGGTGGAGGCTGGACTAGAGGCCAAAATGTTCAACAAGACGCTATGCTGCACCCAGGAAAAAACAGAGAAATGAATAAGAAGGAAGGGAGGAATTAAGAGAATTAAACATGAAAAATGGGAAAATGAAAGAAAAGAGGAAGTTGTCTTTATTATTTTTTAAGGTAAATTTATTTAAAGAAAAAAATCAGTGAAGTTGTCTTTATTATTTTTTTAAGGTAAATTTATTTATTTAAAGAAAAAAAAAGGAAACTAAGCTTTACGCCCAACGTGGGGCCCGAACTCACAATCCTGACATTCAGGAGTTGCAAGCTCCACGGAATGAGCCGGGCGGGCGCCCCTTTATTATGTTTCTCACACATAAAATAATCCATGTAACACAAGCGAGTCATAAAACACCAATAGAATGAACACCCTTGAACCCACCACAAGCTAAAGACAATAGATACCAATAACTGGTATCCACTTAGGCCAGCTCTTCGGCGAGCTGGTTGCACGCTGAGTGCACCCGGGGAGCCGAGACAACCTCTCAGGCCCTGAGAACCTGATGGGACTGGTCTGGAGTTTGGTCTGGGCATCTGGATTTACTTAATTTTTCTTCTTTAAAGGCATCTGGACTTTTAAGACCTCCCCAAGGGATCCTCGTGTGCAGCCAGGCTTGAGAGCCACTGACTTACAGTCTCCTCCCCTACCGTGTCCCCCCGACCTTCCCCCCTCCAACCCTCACCTTCATCCCCCGCAGGCAACCACCGTTCTGAATTTTGCGGACTAGCGAGGATTCTTTTACCTTCATCCTTCCCTGTTTCCGGGACTAGCGACGTTTCCGATTGATCTCCCGTCCCCCACGAGAGGGCGCCAGAGGAAAAAACGCAGCCTCTTTTCTCTCCGCGCGTCCGGTATCGCGCTGGAGGCGGCTTGGCCCTCGCGGCGCCCCGTCGTCGGTCCGTTGCCCCGGCAACGAGCGGGGAAACGGCCGCTGTTGCTGCCGCGCGGCCGGGCGGGACTGGCCGGCGTTGGTTGGGGCATGCCGGAGCGCGGCGGGGGCACTTTTCGGAAACTCCGGGGCGCGGAGAAACGTGAGTCGGAGGGTGGGCTCGGCCGGAGCCGGCGTGGGGCCGGGGACCCGCGGCGCCCGGCCGCAGTGGCCCCGCGCTGGCGGGAATCGCGGCAGGCGTCCGGGGACCCGCCGTCCCTGCGCGCTCTGGGTCCGCCGCCTTGCTCTGCAACCCCTTTTGTCATATGTGGACGTTGGGGCTGCAAGAAGGATGTCCCCGATTCGGGACCGGAGTCTCGTTTCTTGATTCCTGGTGCAAAGCTTTTCCGCGGGCGGCTTCCAGGGCAAGGAAAAAACTGTCTACCTTGCCACGCTTTCAAGACAGGTTGTAAACTGGCAGCCGAAGGCTAAACGGGGTCCATAGACGTAGATTATTTGCCCCCCAGCTCTGAGCACTGAGCTTGAGACTTGGCCTGGACGCAGACCTACCCGTTTATTCAACAGACGTTTCATAAGTACTGTCCTAGCCAGGCACTGTGTAGACCCTGCCCATCGTGGCAGCGCTGGGGTCAGGGAAAGAGGTGCCTGGAGTGAGACTGCTCTCTGCTTTCAAGTCTCCATCGTGTCCCCATTTTATTCCGTGACCCGGGCACATCGATTCCTCTCTGGGTCTCAGTTTCTCCATCTGTAAGTTGAGGGATGTGTCCTCCATGCTAATCCAGAACACTGCTAGCTGTGGGCCTCTCCCTGGGGGTTGCCAGAGCCAGGGCTGTTGGTCCCCACGGCAGCCTTTTGCTGTCCACAGAGCCCAGGCCCTGGGCTGACACCACATGAATTAGGATCCCAGCCCTTTCATTTCCTCTACTTCCTGGCTCTGTGGTCTCGGGCAAGTCGCCACCTGCCAAATAATGGGGGGATTATAACAATGAAAAAGATCTTATATGTCAAAAGCTTGGCACATATATACGTTCCTGAAATTATTACCCCTGTTACTTTGTGGAGAGCGTAGAAGTCCCCAGGTGTTTGGGCCAGCACTGCTAGGACTGGCCCCCTGTTGTCATCTGCAGCATCCTTGATGGTGTCTCGCTCACAGCTGGGTGCAGCCCAGGCTTATTTAAAGTGATGATTTGCAAATCATTTGAAAAATGCTGATGCCTGGGGGCCTGCACTGAGACGTATTTGATGTCATTGGTCTGGAGCGGGGTGATTCCAGGGGGCGGGGTGTTTCCAGGGGGCGGCCAAAGGCTGAGGACCACTCATTAGGGGGCTGCAGCAGGCTGATTTTCCTACCATTGCCATTATCCTCAGATGGCACTCCCTACGCTGCCCTCGTACTGGTGCAGCTGGAGGCTCCTGGATCAGCAGATGGCCCGACAGCGAGAGCAGGAGGCCCGGCTTCGGCAGCAGTGGGACCAGAACAGCCGCTACTTCAGGATGTCTGATATTTGTAGCTCCAAACAGGCGGAATGGAGCTCCAAGACCTCCTACCAGCGGAGGTAACTACAGTGACCTTAGGGGGATGAAGGCAGGAAGCCACTTGTTGGTCATGGCATGTGGCTTTAAGAACCCCAGGGGGTGGGGATGGGGGTGGGGGAGTGTGGCTTAACGGCATGTTTTCTTGAGGAATTTGCTGGGTGGCATAAATTCCCTGCATGGTCATGTTTTTCCAACTGAAAATTGAAGAGAAAGATCATCAGTGAAATAATACATTTGCATTGAAAAAGAGAAAACAGTAAGAAATATATGTAGAATCTGGGAGTCTCCAGGTGACCCTTTATCCCCAGAGAGAACCACAATTAACAGGCTGACGCAGATCCTCCTGTACTTTTCCCCTGCTGTGTGTGTATAAATACACATACACATATACATCCATTGTTGCAGAAATATATGTAAAAATCATGGAAGGTAAAAGGGTAGGCTTTGGAGTTAGACAGACCTAGTTGGAAATCCTGACTGTGTCACTTGCTGTATAAATGAGCCTCAGTTTCCTCCTCAGTGAAGTGGGGCTACAACAGAACCTACTTTGTAGGATTTATGATTCGGCATATTGTACCTTGTACATGGTAATTGCCCAAGTGTTAGCTAGTACTGTCGTTCCGTGCATATGTGAGACCACTGTACATTTTCTTATTGCGAAGCCAAGATTCTGTTACGCATAGTGTTCTGTGACTTGCTGTCTTCACTTTGGCTGGAAGACACTTTCCTGTGTCACCGTGTCACGTCCACCTCAGCCTCTTTGGCCGCAGAGCAGAGCAGAGCATGCTGCATGTGGCCGTCGCGTGACTGACGGAGGGAGGGCTCTTTCCCACGCAGCATGCATGCCTATCAGCGGGAGAAGATGAAGGAAGAGACGAGGAAGCAGCTGGAAGGCAGACGGGACCGACTCAGGCAGCTGCTGCTGGAGGAGCAGGACCTCCTGGCCAGAGAGCTGGAGGCGTTGCGGCTCAGCGTGGACTTGCAGGAGGGAAGGATCCGGGAGCGGTGCGGCAATCTAAAGTCGGCCCGAGAAGAGCAAAGGAAACTGGTAACTTCTTCTAGCCCCGTAGGAGCCAACAGAGCCGGAGTGTCCTCAGCCCGTCAGTGAGGCGCGTGTGGGGCCACCTCCGGGCACTCTGGTCTGATGAGCCAGCAGTTAACGGGAGAGCCAGGAGGGGGAGGGGCTTGTGCTACGTTGTTCTTCATGCGTGTTTGGCACGAGCCACCTCTATTCTCTTTGGCCCCTTAAATCACCACTTCTGAGTCCTTTGTCTTTATTCCAGTCCCGTGGTCCTGCAAAGGCTTGGCACTGGTATACTTTATCTTCCGAGTACTTGTGGGGAATGGTGAGCCCCAGTCTATGTATTGAAGCCTGCTGTATCTTTTGCAACAGATCTGTCCCATCTGGGACCCGTCTGTAGCATCAGATCTTGGCACCCTTCCATCACCATTGTGGCAGTCATTTGTCAGGGCTGTCTGGTTCCATTCTGGTGTCTCCCAGAGCCGGGGGTGCAAGGTGGGCAGGAGGTCTGAAGGGCAGCTGCAGGGACAGCGAGCTGGTAGAGGGGCTCTCAGCCTGAGCTGACTTCCGCTGGGGGTTATCCAAAATGTGAATGGATTTGAAAAGTGACATCAGGCTTTGTGTCTTCTTGACAGATTGCTGAACAACTTTTATATGAACACTGGAAAAAGAACAACCCCAAACTTCGAGAGGTGAAAACCTTTGATTTGCCTAAGTAGATGAAATCATGTTTCCCTTCTTGTTTGTAAACTTGCATCTCTTGCTGGGGTGAAACAGGAGAGGACACCCCAGCTACCTGAAAAATGCACCAGGCAGATCTGGTTCGTTTGCTGCATGGTCTAGCACCTGGGCATGTAGAGATTAGAGAGGGTCCCCGCTCTTCAGGAGCTCGCAGCCCTATGCAGGAGACTGGGCAGCTCATTACAGTGCAGGCTGCAGTGGGCTGGGCGGCCCGGAAAGATTGTGCATCAGGCCAGTGCCCCCAACTCAGTTGGGGGTCAGAGAGGCATCTCAGAGGAGTTGCTGGGGTGGAGGAGTTTGGAAAGTCACGGGCTTTTACCTGATGGTGTGGAGGTGAGGAAAGGACCCTCCAGATTGAGGCAGCTGAGTGAGGATCAGGCCCGAGCAAGTCCAGGGAGCAACGGTGGCTGAGAGGTTGTGCCGTCAGAGAAGGAAGGAGGACTGCAGGAGTTGAGGCTGGTGAGGCAGGCGGGCCCAGACCCCGGCCGGCCTTGTGTGGCCTTCTCCTGGAAGCATGGGGGGCACCTGGATGATTTTAAGCAGGGGTACAGTGGGACCCAGGTGCATTTCGGGGAGCAATAACTTTGGCAGCAGTGTGGAGGTTGGCAGGACGGGGAGAGGCCAGGGCAGTGATGGTGGAGGCCAGAATGGGGTAGCAGCAGAAAGGAGGACAAGGGCCGAGACCTTGGGGGCAAGGGAGGGCGGGTCTGGCTTGAATGGCATCATTCCACAGAGACTGGGCCAGAAGAAGACCCGTGATGATGTCAGTAATTTATTTCAACTTAAACTTTGTGTCTTTGTTTGGTGGGATGAGTTTATTTATTCATAATTATAGTTAGAAATAGCTAGTCACTAAGTAAGGGAGCAGTTATGTGCTTTTGAGTCTTGTGCAGTTAGCATTAAGACTTTCCCTGGTCATTTGAGGGTTTAGGTAGGTGCTCCAAAGTCTTTTACTCAGAAATGTTTATTTAGAACACTCAAATTAGTTACAAATGTGTACATTTGTAAGTTGAGAAAGAAATTAAAACTTTTTATAGATGATTTCCCAAACAAAAGCTTTTGGACAGTGCTATAATTCATTTTCTGATCCAAAAGATTCTCTAAACCCAATTTTTTTTTTTTTTTTTTAAGTAGACTCCATGCCCATCGTGGAGTTCAACATGGGGCTTGAACTCAGGACCCTGAGATCAAGAGCTGAACTGAGATTGAGAGTCAGATGCTTAACCAACCGAGCTGCCCAGGCAACCCCTGAAATCTCTTCTTAATCACCCCAAATGTGTTGAATCTGTTGCTATGGGAGTACATGTTTATTTTTTTTTATTTTTATTTTTTAAAAAGCTTTTTTTTTAAGATTTTATTTATTTATTTGAGAGAGACAGAATAGAGAGCACAAGAGGGAAGAGGGTCAGAGGGAGAAGCAGACTCCCCGCTGAGCAGGGAGCCCGACGTGGGACTCGATCCCGGGACTCCAGGATCATGACCTGAGCCGAAGGCAGTCGCTGAACCAGCTGAGCCACCCAGGCGCCCGGGAGTACATGTTTATATACCTCCGCTTTGCAGCAGGGTTGGCCAGGCGGGCAAGCCTCTCACTTGCCCAGTTTGGAGGAGCCAGGCGAAAGGCTGAGCCTGTTCCTCAGCTAGCTCCGGTGGCCCTGGGGCCTGGTACGCTCTGGAGCAGCCAGGGGTGGCCTTTCAGATCCTATTTCCATTTCAGTGTCCACTGACCGGCTCCTGCTCAGTCCCAAGGGTGCCGGCAGAAGAGCTCGTGCTCCTTTGCTACAACTTGTGCGATTTGTTTAGAACTGCCTGGTCCTTTAAGTCAGTAAACACTAACGGACTGGCATTCAGACTGTACATGTTGGGGTCTCCTTGTGCTCCCCTGTAAGGTACCTGGGCCTCCCTGAGTCCTCGTGTAGGGAACTTAGGGTCGCTGCGCTCTGCAGTGCGCGTCTGTCACATGACCCAGTGAGGAAGTTCGTCTTCTCTGCCTTCTCACCCTCAGATTGAATCAGCCCTTCACAAGGAGCATGTGATAAACTCTTGGAAAATGCAGAAAGAAGAAAAAAAACAGGTGTGGTATATGACTCGGGAAATAGCCCTCCGCGCTGTGGTGGGCGTGCTGTGCCTCCACGGCTTGGAAGCTTTCTTGTTTTCAATGTTAATGACTCCGATCCAGGAACAGACTTGATCTCAGCTTATTTAACGTGCTAACACTGAGCGGCGGCTGCTCCTACACATACGACGGTCCGCTGTGCTCGTTCCTGGGGGCAGAATCACACCGGGTGACCAGGGTTGGCCCCGGGCAGGTGCAGTGCTCAGCTGAAAGGTCACTGTTGTTGCTGGCAGTCTCTTTTGACGTAGTTTGCATCGTAAACTCTCGACCTTGGCTTACAGCAGCACCTCTGAGGACAAAAGTCCACACCTCTGTGAACCCACAGCTGTGCCTCTGGGTTAATTTTGGAGAGTATTGTGCTGACTTTGGGAAGGGGAAGGAACCCCGCCATTCTTGAGCCCCTGCTCTGTGCCAGGCCCTGTGCTGGGTACTTCCCCAGCGTCGTCTCTGAGGGCAGCATCACTCCCATGGTCCCCACCGTGAGAACAGAGCCCAGGAAGACGCACTGTTGCCCAGGGTCACCAGGCTGATAAGTGGCATGACCCGCTCTAGCGTAGACACGTCCGAATGAGGAACAGCGGTGGGGAACTGGGTCTTTGCTGGCCATGTTACAGATACTGACCTCCTGGCTTCCTTTGGGTCCATGTAGCAAGAAGCCACCAAAGAGAAAGAGAACAAACGGTATGAAAATGAGCATGAACGGGCCCGAAGGGAAGCGCTGGAGCGGATGAAAGCAGAAGAGGAAAGGAGGCAGCTGGAGGGCAAGCTCCAGGCTGAGGCGCTGCTGCAGCAGATGGAGGAGCTGAAGCTGAAGGAGAAGGAGGTGAGGGCATGGTCCTGGCTGCACGGCCTCCTCTGTTGCAGCCGCCTGTTGTTAGAAAATGGGCACGTGGAAAGCGGTGCTGAATAGGTTCTGTGGGGAGCGGGGTGATGATTCTAAGACATGCAACAATGCTGGGCTCTCCCTTCTCACGTGTATTTCCAGCTGTGGTTTTTCCATCCTCCTAGGTTGTATGCCCAGAATCTAGAATGTTCATGATACGGAAAGAATACCTGTTCTCTTAGGTGTGTTTTCAGAGTGGCTGTGTGAGAACCTTCTCAGAACTTGGATTTTCCAGGGCACCAAGGAGACTTGACTTAGTCTGATGTCCTAGCACACAGCTATAGCTCTCCCCAGCTAGCAGGTTTGGGATCTCAAGGCATAAACTGTGAGGGTCTTTGGTTCAGGAGGCTGTTTTGAGAATACTGTGCAGTTTCCCTGAGCTAGATTCCTGGGCTGGATCTTCCCATTCAGACAAGGGGAAGCCTGTCCTTCCTCAGGCCCGAATGATTCAGGAAACAGATCCTTAATGCCCACCATCTGCTTGATGCTTGATGCCAAGCACTGCTGGGCCCTCACGGCAGGAGCTGTGTCGGGTAGGGGAGACAGGTTAAGTCACAGTAAGGTGTAGACGAATACAGGGTCCTGTGGGAGCATGGAGCATGGGTCTCATCCTTGTCCACAGGCCCGGGAAAGGCTCTTGCAGGAAAGGAGTGAGCCGGGCCCAGGGCTCAGAACCCAGAGGTGGGAGGGCGTTCTGATCACCCCCGGCCAGGCCAGCCCTGCTGAAAATGCAGATGAAGAATGAAGGGAGCTCTGATTCTGATGACCTTAATTGGACTTAACTGTCGTCACCACAGGCCACCAAACTGAAGAAGGAGCAGGAGAATCTGCTGAAGCAGCGGTGGGAGCTGGAGAGGCTGGAGGAAGGGAGGAAGCAGATGGCAGCCTTCCGGCAGAAGGCAGAGCTGGGGTGTGTATGAGAAGGGCCCCCAGCGGCTGCCCTGGCCAGGCGGGCGAGCCTCTCACTTGCCCAGACTTGCACGGGTACCCCAAACCAGAAAGGAGACAGTCTTTTGTAGTAAGCAGCTGTCTGACCTCCAGTAATTGTTCGTAAGACACTGAAGGCAGCCCATTTTGCTCATTTCTAGACGCTTTTTGAGACATCAGTATAACGTGCAACTCAATAGGCGTACCCAGCAGATCCAAGAGGAACTGGTGAGTCTGAGTCATCCTGGCATTTCTTTCACCCTCTTCAGAAGAAAATGCTTTCCGTTCCTCCATAGCTAAGTGTGTTCTCATAATAAGACACCAGGGGAGATTCCGCCTTGATCAGCCCTGCAATCCCTGCCCCTCCCTAGAGGTCTCCTCCTAGATATATTTACATGATGCCCAGAGACAGAAGCAGTGGGGTTCTTTACAAGTTGAAGTGGCATTCCTCAGCATATTTACCTACCGGTAAACCTCAGACACTGGGAGGGAGCCTGTGCTTTCATACTAGCTGCTCAGTTCTTCCTGTTAGGTATGTCCGTGGGCTCGCTAGTGACGCAGGGACGGGGAAAGTAAATGGGCCAGCTCATTTGTCTTCCATCCCTGCCTGCTGCAGTCGGGGCGGGCGGGGGGTGGCGGCGCCTCTGCTGGGCCTCGAGTGCATTTTTCCATCCCAGGACCTCCAGAGCTCCCCCATTCTTTTTTTTTTTAAGATTTTATTCGTTTATTTGACAGAGACACAGCAAGAGAGGGAACACAAGCAGGGGGAGTGGGAGAGGGAGAAGCAGGCCTCCCGCTGAGCAGGGAGCCCCATGCGATGTTTCTGGTTTTTCCCTCTTATAGCACAGCTGCAGTGAACATTTTGTGCACGTCTTTGTGCCTTTGGGTCTCCAGTCTGTGCTCTCGGAAGTGAGACTGCTGCCCAGCTGTGTTCTCGAAAGCTGTGCTACCAGGCCTGTCCAAGGGCAGGGACTTGCGTGTGGTGGCAGAGGGGTCTTCCTTGGAAAGGGAAAGCTCCTGGGCCTCTCCTGCATTGTTTTAAACCATCCCTAAGTGGTTAAACCCTGACCCTTCCCGTCTCTATCTTGGGAACCATCGGAAGCCTCACAAATGTCTGCTCTCAGTGCCGAGGGCAGAAAGGCGGGGCCGTGGGAGTGGGAGGCAGGGGCTGCAGAACGGCTCCCCCCACTCCCCCTGTGCTTCCTCGGCCACCCTCCAGGAGGCGGACAAGCGCATCCTGCAGGCGCTCCTCGAGAGGGAGGACGAGAACCAGCGTATGCAATTGGCCAAGAGGGCGCAGGCCGTGGCTGACGTGGAGTGGATGAAGCAGGTTGTCGAGGAGCAGCTGCGGCTGGAGAGGGAACGGGAAGCAGAGCTGCAGCTGCTGTTGAGGTGAGAGGCGGCCCCTGCGTGCGCCCGACACTCCCAGCCTCTCTTCTGGCCCCTCACATCCCCACAGGACACCACAAGGGTCTCTGTTGTGACCGAAACATTTGCACTTGCTCAGCTGTCCGTCGTGACGAGCACATGTTGCTAACGGACCTGGCTTGTGGGGGTGTTTCCCTGAAGTTCTTTCAGGTGGAAATCATCAGGGTTTAGAGTAAGGGTCTGTTCCTTTAAGATCTTAGAAACTTGATAGGAAGTTGTTATAAACTGTGGAGATGCTGAATGCTTCTTAGGTCTATTACAGATGGTTCTGGATCCTAAAAACCTAGGAGATTGAAATAATCAAATAACAGGTAACATTTATTGAGCACTGACTGTGGGCCAGACACTGTGCACAGTGCTTTCTCGTCATGTTCTTGGCTCCTGACATTGCCAGGACTCGAGGAGCAAGGGCTCGGGGCTCAGGCACCGCCAGGCTCCTGTCCCTCTCCAGGGTCCTGAAGGCTTCAGTCACCTTGGGTGTCCAAATGGCATGGGTGCAGGTCATCATAGTTGTGTTTCATAAGGAGGCGGGAGCGTAACCAAGGCAGCCCAAAGTACTTACTGGAGGAATACTCTCCGTGAGCTGGTCCGGAATTGTCACCTGTGAAGAGTTGGGTGCAGAAGTTGATGTGAACGTTGGCCCCATAGAAGATGTGTGGACCTGTGCACCGGAGCCCTCTTGGTTCTTTAGTTGTCTTCTGCCGTGGGTGGTGGCAAGGAGCCTGCTCTCATCCGCTCTGTGTTCCCAGGGAGGAGGCCAAGGAGATGTGGGAAAAGAGAGAGGCGGAGTGGGCCCGGGAGAGGAGCGCCCGAGACAGACTGATGAGTGAGGTAATGCCGGCTGCGAGCACATACTGACCCTGCCAAATGTTCTGGAGCACAGGCCTCTCTGGTCATCATAAAGAGACTTTTAACGTCATTATGAGAGTAGTATCAACTTATTCGACAAAAGTTCATAAGTACAGAAGTAAACATCAAGTTACCCAGACCCCCCAGCATCTAGTCATCATTACTTGATTTCCTTCAACTCTTCCTGTTTCTGTGTGTAATGTGTGTTTCTGAGCATTCGCTATTATACTGTGCTATTTGATTTCAAGCATTCTAACATACTATTCACATCTTGTAGATATTTTGACGACAGCATAACATGTGGGTGTGTTGTAGTTTGTGTTCTACTCCCCTCTTGTGGGTATTCTTTTTTTTCTAATTTTGAGGCATTACAAGAAACATTGCATCTTGGGGCATAAGGCTTTCCATTTTCTTTTCTTTTTTTTTTTTTAAAGATTTTATTTATTTATTTGAGAGAGAGAGAATGAGAGATAGAGAGCACGAGAGGGAAGAGGGTCAGAGGGAGAAGCAGGCTCCCTGCTCCGCAGGGAGTCTGCTTCTCCCTCTGACCCTCCC